>NC_035108.1:117030764-117631077 GCF_002204515.2 Aedes aegypti | reverse complement strand
CAATGGAGAAAAAAAAAACAAAATATATGTACACACTAGCTGGATCAGTTTGAAGCTTTACAGGTTCTCGAAGGCACGCACTTTCCGAACAACTTTTTCGAAGACAGTAATGTAATATACCGCAAGTATTTACATCACATTAGGATCTTTCAAGGGTTCCTCAGGGAAGCACTGTTCAAAAGACATCAATTTTCTATCTCATTCAGATTCATAGATATCCCGCCAGAAGTGGTATTGTACACAACCTAAGACAATACGTGTCAGGTAGAAGTACAAAAACGAAACCAATCGCCTGTCAGAAAAGATCACGTCGTTTTGGCAAAGGCCTTCTTTCACACCGTTGAGTTGAATTGCAACAGGGCACTTTGTTGCTAATCAGGCCATGTTGCTAGTTCATAAAATAGTGTTTTCACCAAAAGTTTGAACATATTTCATTAAATCTTTCTGCTTCAAATCTAATAATATTCGATGTTAAGTTTGCTGCATGTGCTCCTACAATGCTAAAATAAATACAAAATACTTATTTGTGACAAAATAATGGAAAATATGCATTGAACGAATGAAACGTGCAAGAAACTATCAAATTATGAGCCTTGATATTTGAATTTGTTCACAATGTTTGCCTAACAAGGATTCTGGTAGTACTGGCTTTTGCATCGTCAAGGTTATCGACTGAAAAACAACGGGGAAGTCTTAGTTGAGCTGTCACGTCCTGTCCTAGTACACAACCACTACGTAGTGGAGGAATGTTTTACCATGATATATTCTGACACGAAGCGAGCGCTGGCCCGTAAAACTCTCCTGAAGACAATACTGTTCTAACTGGTCGAAGTCTTGCGATATCCAACGGCAAATTCAGTTTCGGAAAAATCAACTTGCATCCAACAAACGGGAGATGGGCAAATCTTGTGATTGTCCGGTTTTGCTTTTGGTTTAGGTTTTTAAAAAATGTGTAGTAAATATAATCTTACAATTGAATTATTATTATTATTATTATTATTATCTTTATTAACGAGACTTGCAGCCCGAGGCTGGCTCATCTCGGCTTACAATTGAAATCAATTACTTGGATAAATGTTTTGAAAATGTTCAAGACATGATGATGATTCCTCCATTCCTTTGGACCGTCATTTGACTCTGTACTCCGCGAATAAAAAAAATGAACAAAAAATCTTCCCTAAGAGGTCCAACATGCGAC
Organism: Aedes aegypti; assembly: GCF_002204515.2. Taxonomy (NCBI): domain Eukaryota; kingdom Metazoa; phylum Arthropoda; class Insecta; order Diptera; family Culicidae; genus Aedes; species Aedes aegypti. The sequence goes on along the minus strand of NC_035108.1, from coordinate 117,629,879 downwards.
CAAGATTATACGTTTATTGTCTTGCTCACTTTTTTTTGCATTCGTGATCTCTACGTTACCGAAAAAATAAGGAAGGCTTTATTAGAAATATCCTGGACCGAATGTTCATTTTTTGTAGAATTCTTGTCCACTTATCTTCGAAATATACTTTTTTTTTATTATTTTGTACCTACTCTGGAAATAGATATAGAGTGAAGTGGGGCAAAAGTTCGAGTGGGGTTTCTTTCTGAGCTTAATTCAAAATTAATGTTTAAATATCACGGTAGTTCGAATGCTATTCAAGTAAGGGACTTTCCCTCCATATATCACAGAGATCGATTGAAACTTAGACAAGTTAAGGGTAGAGTAAAGTGGGGCAAAAGTTCGAGTGGGGTAAGAGTTTCTTTTGAAGATTTCTAGCTCAATTCAAAACAAATCTTATAAATGTCATGGTGGTCCAAATGCTATTCAAGTAAGAGACTTTCAATCCAATTATCATAAAAATCGAATGAGATTTGGAGAAGTTATGGGTATTTGTTGTTTTTCGACTTGAATATTGTAATGTTTGGTCAAACTTTCGTTGCATGGAACCAATTGAAGATAAAATCTTTTCCAATATTTTATGTAAGGGCTTTTCCAGGCCTATTTTAAGGTTGCTTTGAGGTGTATTAGTTTTTGAATAAATGCTTGAAAACAATTTTTGGCTCATAGTGGGGGCAAAAGTTCGAATCAGCGGAGCAAAAGTTCGACTCATGTATAAAATCACGGAAAAATTAGCGAATTGCCTTAAATCCACATATTATCTTCAAATTTTCGTTAAATTTGTCTGATCGTGTGGAAACTGTCACCAAATTTTACATTTCTACTTAGTTTTGCGAAAAAACTGCTATTTTGAGTATATTGCAATCAACCCGGTTTTGGGCAATTTTATGATGAAAATTCAGTGTGTATTTTTCGTCAAACTTAAGTTTACGGCTGGTGTAAAGTATGCCTGTCATAAAAAGATCGATATTTTGTGTATTAGCCTGCGAACTTTTGCCCCACACTAGATTCGAACTCTTGCCCCACCGGTGGGGCAAAAGTTCGAATAAGACAATCAATATTAAAACTGTTATAAACTAAAAATGGGTAAATATTTTGACACAAGTTTGTTTAGCAAAATTATGGCCAATATGTTGAAGGTTCACTGTATGGTATTTGTTTTGTTTTAACTAGCTAGGTCTTTCGTAAAGATGTGTATTAATTTTTGAATTATGCTTGAAAACTATTTTTGGCCCATGGTGGGGCAAAAATTCGAATCAGCGGGGCAAAAGTTCGAGCCATATATTATTTTGCCGACAAATTGCAAATTGCCTAAAATCTACATAGGGGAACTTACGTATTCTCGGCAGTCTAAGCCGATGCCGTGCTTCTTTTGTAATTTCCTCGGAAATCAGCAGACAAATTCCGAGTTTGTCTGTTTACATATATGCACTGCTCAATCCTCTATTGATTCACACCGACAGACTTGTCAACATGTTTTTGGAGTTGTTTTTACAACGCTGCGAACATCTCTTGTCGGTGTGACTATTGTCGGCAGCCTCATTATCTTCGGCTACTTTCCCATAACAACTGCAGGTGAATCTGTTCGGCAGCTCCAAATCAGTCGCATGTTGAGGCATCTTCATTTGAATTTATGACATCTCTGGCGATATTGTTTCTACAATATTCTACGGAATCTCGTCAGCGGGAAGTGGACAGAACAAAGAATCATCTGAATGTTTTCATTGAAGTGTTTTGATAGAAAAAATCTGTGTATTTGGCATTTGAAATTTGGTTGCCGATAATAGTCGAATGGTGCCGAAGCCGCAAGTCTCCCTATAACCTTTATTCTTTGCGAAATATGCCTGATCGTACAAAGAAAGCCCCCGAATTTCACGTCTAGCTTAGTTTTGCAAAAAAATTGGCCCAATACCCGACTGAGTCGGGTATGTAATAATTGATCCTATTTCGGGTAGTTTTTTTTTATGAAAATAGAGTGTGTATTTTCCTGCAAACATAAGGTTTTTAGCTGGTATTAATTATGCCTGCCATAAGCGTATCGCTATTTTGAGTTTTAGCCAGCGAACTTTTGCCCCACACCAGATTCAAACTCTTGCAACACCAGTGGGGCAAAAGTTCGTTTAAGACAATCAATTTTATAACTGTTATAACAAAAAATGAGTAAATATTTCGACACAAGTCTGCTCAGCAGAATTTATTTCATTTCAACTGTTATAGTCTTCTGGATGTATGGATTATTCTACTAGGGTCAAAATATTGCCTCACCTTACTCTACAAAAATATAGTTTAAATATTATTCAACGCAATTGAAATGAAATTACTCAATGGTGAAAATAAATTTAACAAAAAAGTAGCCATAAAGAAAATTCTTTACCACCCACATATAGTCTGCTAAAACATCGACACGTTGAAGTGAGGTTCCTTTATTGATGGGATATCGAACTATAGCACAACACACCATCATCGGAAAGGAAACTTCCGCCGCCGAGAGTGTAAATGTGGTACAAACGAGACCCTCGTTAAGTGACGGCTCATTCGATTACGATAATCACTGTGTTTTATGCTTTGCAAAATCAATTTGGCTCCTTGTTTGGAAAATTAATGAAATTACGAGGACATAGTGATTCACTCGGCTGCGAAGAACGTTGACAACGTTTATTCAAATTGGTACATATATTTGCTGTCATTGTCAGGAAAAAAAAATAAAACTACTTGTTAATCAGAAATTGAGAGTTTTTTAATGTTGTTTTGAATATTGAGCTTTGAAAATTGGAGTAAATAATTGCATAAAAGATTAAAGTGTATCGTTTTTTCATTTTGATATTAGCTCTATTTCAAAATGCAATGTAGGTTGAAAAATTAAAGTTTTGCAATTTGACAATCAAGTCATCATGCCAAACACTGTCGAATACTTTTTCTATATCTAAGAAGAGCAAGATCAGTAGAATAGCCTTAAGATTTGTTGGAACGAATCAAATTTGTTACACTTAAAAGTTGATGAGTGGTCGAATGTCCATGGCGGAATCCGAATTGTTCATTGTCAAAAATTGAATTCGTTGATGTGGACCATCATTCTAGTTCAAAATGACCCTCTCAAAAGTTCACTGATGGATGACGAAAAAAGTTGATGTTTTTATACGCCGTTGAATGATGGTAGAGACTCCATCACATGCTCTAAGTATCCAGTCGATCATTACGATAAACAAAAAAGTTTAGCTCTCTAGTGAGTTTGGATCAAAGGTTTCAAAATAGTTTCAGTAATAACTGCTCTATGTATGTTATATAAGTGTACGAAACATAGTCATCCATATTTATTTGTGTGAAACAAGTATTTTATACTTTTATGAAACAAGTTGTGTTGCTTGGGAATGCTTCTTGGATTACAGTGCTTTTTAATGGAAGAGTTTCTTGTCTAGAACTGTTTGTCTAGAAAATATAATTTGCTGCTCTGCTTGACGGTCATTTAAGGATTCCATACATCTCTTTAATGAACCTCTAGTGAGTGAGAAAAATAATCAATACACGATATAATATTCATATTAATTAAATATTTATCAACACAGGAGACATGCTTCAATTCGATTATAAAGTTTCCATAAATATTCCATGCAAGACACATTACCCCTTCATTCCCCAAAATACCATTTCGGTTAGGTCAACCCTTCCCCAGCTGCAGTCCATATGTGCAGCATCGACCAATTTCAGATGACGGACGACAAAGTTGGAGAAAACATTTGGATGACGAAAACGACGACTAGAACGCAGAGAGGACAGCACATCGACAGGGACCAGCATCGGTTTCCAGTTACTACTGATGACATGGTGTTTCGGGTATTACCGAAAACAAAGATAGACGACACTCGAGGACACCGGTTGTGATGTGGTCTTCACTCTCGAATGTTCTTACATGGAAAGCATGGAGCGTTCTAAATCAGTTCGATGTCAAATTATTCGAATTTTTAAAGTGATTTGTGGGATAACCGGGTGAAGAGGATCCATCCTGAAGAAACCACGTAAGTTTTCAGGGAAAAGCATTGGAATGTTAGAGCGTGGATTTCAATGTTAAGGAATTCTTCTTAAATTTCTTATAAAAAGAACATTTTCTAAATTGTAATTTTACGTGGAAAAACCATTTCTTATGAAAACTAACTATAATTTCTTTTTTGGGATCTCAATTTACCGCCTCTGATTTCAAACATTTAGCATCCTACTGAATAGTCGTTTTACGAGTGACGCAATAAAACCCCCACGAGATGCGCCCAAGCAAACGCTGACTAGTGTGCTGATGCTGCTACTGCATTGGAGGGGACAATTTTTCCGCTCCAAAAGCAAAAGTGCTGCAAAGCTAAAACCTACCTCTGCTAAAACGCCGCTTTCCACCCAGTTTTTCCGAAGGCGGTTTTGGCTACCGGGTTAGCTTGATGGAAGACGCAGGGGTGCAACCCAACGAAGGACAGTTCCTATGGGGTGATGGTGGTGGCAATGAATAGTCTCTTACACGATCACATGCATATTTATGAAGTGCATGAAAAGTTGATGACCAAACACAACGGCTGCTGTGACTACGGAACGGACCGACCGAAAGCCATAAGCTTATTTCGAGTGGACGCTGAACTGGTTTTGCGTCCTGGGAGTTTTCGAGTGCCGAAATACACACTTCCAACGGTTGAAGGCCATGCTGACAAGGAATATTAACACGCTCATCGTCGGAAAGTTAGATTGGCGATTGTCATGGATAAGGACGGATCGACAAGTCGGGATGGAAAGTGTGATATCCATGAAATCAGGGAAATTGCAGGTTTTGAAATGTATGATAACTGATGATCATAACATTGCAAAGTTGAGAGCTGGATATATTAGAGAATTAGAGATTTAAGCCTTAATAGAGTAATGCGGGGCAAAGGTTTGCTCTAAACGTTTCGCAGAAGATATCCATTGAAAAAAAAAGCCGTCAAGCTCCGAATTGAAAAGCAAATTATACCTTCTCAACATATTGACGGGCAATAATGGGAGCATAAGCTCGCACTAAATTAACGACAATGGTATGATGTGAACATATTTTATAATGGCTCTTTTTTTCTTCTTCCTACTGTATTTGGCTACTGAAGGTCAAAAAGGTTTTCTTGGCATTACGTTCCAACAGGGACACACACTGTTTTTTCGGCCATGTTTTATGGCAATTCCAGAGGTACACATGAAGATTTTTTTTTTTTTCATAATTTTGATGTTGATTCTGCGATTGTAATGTGAACCGCAGATTTTCAATGGATTTCTCAGAAATTCTAGGTTTCCAGTGTGGATCCTTTCATTCCCGTGTAGATAGATCCCAGGATTTCAGTATGCATCTTGGGATATTTGTGTTCCAGTGTTGATGCTGAGATTCCAGTGAGGATCCCGGTGTTAGTTTCTGACTTAGATTACAAAAATGGTCCCAGTTTGTGAAAATGCTTTTCGCTAAGAGATTTGAGACCGTATTCAAGTTCTATGATAACTAGGCTGCCAAACATAAGAGGCCAACTATTCAAAAGTACATCAAATAGTGATCGTACAACAGATTGTTTGTAAGCGTTTCAAAAATGCTAAAATTGTGTCAATTTTTAATATTCGTGTAAAATGCCTCAAATGGTCTCGATTCAAATGAAAACAGCTCTTATATGGAGTGTCATACTAATATTCTTTAGTTTTGCATTCGTTTTGCTTAACCGATTAACAAAATTATAATACTTCGTTTAGTATGTGGTGGGTTACGCACTATCAAAGTTACCCGCATTATCAAAGATATCCCGTTTTACGGTACCTAAGCTTCAATCAACTTGTGGGAGCAAAATGCCCATCTCTATTTCATAACACCAAAGCAGCCGTTTGAATTCATATTCTACCAAACGTAATGCCAAGCTGTAGTAACGCGCAATTTGGAACCTTACAAATGTGCAATTTCACATCAGCATGTATACTATTATTGGCAGCGTTGCCAACCTTTCAGATTTGTCTGGAATATTCCAGATTTTAAGTCCTCATTTTACAAAAATCTGGAAGATCCAGATAAAATTTAAAAAAAAATTGTAAGGTTTTGTAAATAATTTGTAAGGTTCTCCGTATACGACAAAAGCGATCCAGACTTTTCCAGACAAATTTTCAAAATCTTCCAGATTTTTCAAAATTGACTTGACATCCCTGATTATTGGACAAGAACATCTGATCAAACGCCTGTAGGTATGCATTATATATGCAAATATGATTGTTTGCGTCGTTTTTACAGCACGACTAACGCCGTGTTCAAGCGGTTCCCGCATAAAAAACGAATGTAGTTAAGCACGCATTTTTTTTTTAAATTGATTTATTAACCCTAATACTTAAATGAATGGATGTTTCTACTATTTGATAGAAAACATGTTGGTTTATCCGATCCTAATTAAAAAAGAGCATACAATTATGTTTTCCTTAACATTGGCATACTACCCCATAGTCACTAATTTTGGCGCAAATTGATCAAGATCTAAATTTGTCTTCTTTCGAACATTTGAACACACCACGAACTATGCGCTTTCTTGGATTGAACTTTAGTGATTAAAGGCAAATGGACAAACATTCAACAATGAACATTAATTGACACAAAAATAATCGTAACAAATTATGCAAATTCATCGTTTTCGCATTAGAAGCAAAATGATATCCCTAAGGTGTTAATTTCACAGCCCCTTCCCCTATTGACAGCAGCGTATTTTAAAGGCAGTTTCAGTATAGTTACACATATGTTACAAAATAACGTAAGATTTCATGGTAACTGATGTGTAACAAGCCAGCCACTGGCTGACAGTAGTCAACACTACATGCCAAAAGTTTACATATGTATTTTAAACTTTGATATTGAAACTTTATCAATTTTATGATCTTTTGTTGTTTTTGTGTTTTTTTTTTCGGGACTTAAAACACGTGATTCCTGAATCACTATCTTCACAAATAATTAAATACAAATGATAAACACTGATGATTTTGTTATCAATGTCACTTTCAATTTTTTGTTGTAGTTGTAATGGAACATTACAAAGACAATGCAGATACAGGGGATAGGCAAAATGACTGAGATAGGCAAAATTTTGCCCAAATTCAAATGCTTATAACTTTATGAAAAATGAATGAAATTTGGATGCATCTGGAAGCAGTCGACGGCAAATTTGGTCCAGTTTTAGGAACTTCCTTGGCCATGCATATTGGCCACTGGACACCGGAGATGTTCCGGATTTTCTGAGGTCATGTCCAAATGTCATTTTTTCTGTCGCTTGTATTTTTGTGTGGTGTAAAGTTAGATAGATGTTTGCAATTTTCCTAGAAACTAAAACTAATAGGAAGTTGAATGCCACCGGACGCATTAAGATTGGTTGGAAATCTTCAGAAATATGACCATTTCCGTAAAACTGGTTCCGGAAAGCATGGTCAGTCATGTTTGTATTTCCAATCATGTAAATATTATCCGGAGCTATATCCAAGTGGACATCAACCTTAAAATGATGTTTCCTGCAGCGTATTCAAAACCATTAGATGCACAGACCACTCTATAGAAGGTTCCAGGTGCCCTGGGGGAAGTGGTCAATTAGGAACATATCTGGAACCATATCAATATGAGCATCAAACTTCATGATTTTCAAAGGTTATGCTTTCCGAAGCATTTTCCAGCCACCACCGGCTGCCATGACCACTTTTATAGTAGATTCCAGGTGCCCCGGGGATGTGGCCAATTTCAAAACATGTCCGAAAATACATCAATATGGGTAAAAACATCAAGATTTTTGAAGGTGATGCTAATAGAAGTATTTACAGCGCAGCTTATTTATATGACCACTGTATAGTAGGTTCCATGGGCCCTGGGGGATGAGGTCATGTTTCGAGTTGGCCACATCTCTAGGAGCCCCTGAAATATACTATAGAGTGATTATTATATCTTGTGGTTCTGAAAATGCTCGCCATTTTCCAAGTCACATGGATCTTACTGTTTACGGTAGAATGTGATTCTAAACAGATGAACGGACATGTTCCGAATTGGCCACATCCCCCGGGGCACCTGGAAACCTACTATAAAGTGGTTATGGCAGCCGGTGATGCTGGAAATGCTTCGGAAAGCATAACCTTTGAAAATAATGAAGTTTGATGCCCATATTGATATGGTTCCGGATATGTTCCTAATTGACCACTTCCCCCAGGGCACCTGGAACCTTTTTTTCCCTTCTAAGCAATGGGGGGATAATCTGTGTGGGGTTGGGGACCATTTACTACGTACAAGCAGTAAACAGGACTACACCCCCGACCCACTAAACCATTTCCATTGCCGCCAAACCCTTCGTCTCTCCGGGACCACCAAGAAGGCATTGCTTCGGAGAGGGGCTATTGCACATCGCATCCTCCAGGTTAGCTGCGTAGCCATGCAGCAACGAACATCGATGACACGCTTATGGGGGTCCACCAAGGTAGCATGCTGGCGCATTGCCAGCTTCCCGGGTGGTCCTCACCTCCCGTTGTCCGCTGAAGGTGGGCAGGGTCGACCACTAAGCCCGCGCCCAGCTGCACCGCAGGTATCAAGAACTGATACTGCGGGCTTCGCAATTTGACCTACTGAAGGCTCAGGCCCTATCAGCTAGCACGAGCTGGGATTGCTGACGAAGGGGCCTCCACCTGCCCCGAACAACCAGAGGCTCGTATCCACCCAGTAGGCCGGCGCCACGACAGCAGCGCTACCAGGATGTTCTCCCCGCGGCCACTTAATCGCTGTAAGGATCGATTTCGACCGTAGGGCACCGGTATGACCTACGTAGCCGACTGCGAACCCTTGGACCACCTGTTGATTAGCGTCTGCACTAGTCACTCCTCGAGTCCACACGCCACCTCCTTTGGAGTTCCGAGACGATGTGGGTGATAGCCGATGAAACGGCATTCCAGCCAAACTCGTCTGCACACATCCTCTGGACCAAATTGTCCGGAGTCGTGTCCCGACCGCATGTGGCAAACATGCGGTCACGCATTGTGCGGAAACGCGGGCACACGAACAAAACGTGTTCCGCCGTTTCCTCTAAACCTGCACAAACTGGACATTCGGGAGAACCCGCATGACCGAAACGGTGTAGATATTGTCTAAAGCATCCATGACCCGAAAGGACCTGTGTTAGGTGGAATGTTAGTTCCCCATGGCGCCTATTGACCCAGATATCTAACCTCGGAATCAACCTGTGAGTCCACACTCCCTTGGTGGAACTGTCCCCACGCACGCTGCCATTTGACCATGGAGGCCAGTCTGGCAGTCCTGCGTATGCCTCTTGTGCCGCGCATTTCGAAGCACTCTATGTCTTCCATGATAAGGATACCAATAGGCATCATACCGGTGATGACACAAAGTGCATCGTGTGACACGGTACGGTACGCGCTCGCAACCCTCAGGCACATTAGCCTATAAGTACTCTCTAGCTTGCTACGGTAGCTATCGGTACTCAAAGCCGTGCCCCAAGCCGGGCCACCATACCTCAGTATGGACGAGGCGACACTGGCCAGAAGCTTACGCTTGCTGGCGTACACCGCAGAGCTATTGGACATCATCCGGGACAGTGCCACAATAGCTGTGGAGGCTCTCTTGCAGGCATAATCGACATGGCTACCGAAGGTAAGCTTGTCGTCGATCATCACCCCCAAGTGTTTGACGGAGCGCTTCGAAGTGATTGTGCAGTCCGCCTACACTGATCACCGCTTGCTGCGCCGACTTTCGGTTGTTGACAACAACAGCCTCCGTTTTGTGGTGAGCCAATTCCAGTTTCCTGGAGCTCATCCACTCCTCCACAATTGCGATCGAGTGGGCTGCAGTCAATTCCACTTCTTCGATCGATTCACCGTAGACCTCCAGCGTAATATCGTCGGCAAAGCCAACGATGACCACACCCGCCGGGAATTTTAATCTCAACACCTCGTCGTACATGACATTCCATAACACCGGACCCAGGATGGAACCTTGCGGGACTCCTGAGGTTATATGAAAGCACTTCCGACCCACCTCTGTGTCATAGACTAATACCCGATTCTGGAAGTAACTTCCGAGAATCTTGTACAGGTACTCGGGTATCCCCAGACGCAGGAGCGCATCAGCAATAGCCGCCCAACTGGCACTATTAAATGCATTCCTTACATCCAGAGTCACTACTGCGCAGTAGCGAATACCCCTCCTCTTACGCTGGAGTGCTATCTCAGCGGTTTTCTTAACCGCCAGAATAGCGTCTACAGTGGACCTCCCTTTCCGGAAGCCGAACTGGTTGCCTGAGAGACCATTTACACCCTCGGTGTACCTCGACAGTCTGTTGAGGATGATCTTCTCGAGCACTTTCCCCACCGTGTCAATCAAGCAAATTGGTCTATACGCCGACGGGTCACCGGGTGGTTTCCCCGCCTTTGGCAATAGTACCAGGCTCTGCCTCTTCCACGCATCTGGAAATACTCCCTCGTCCAGGCATATCTGCATAGCAGATCTGAACATACCGGGAGCCTCCAAGATTGCGACTTTGAGGGCCAGGTTTGGAACTCCGTCCGGACCTGGTGCCTTCCCCATGCTTAGGGATTTTGCAATCCCTACAAGTTCCTCATCAGTTACTCTATCCTCATCACCAGCCCCAATCCCCGGCTGTCCTACAAAAGGAGGCCATGGGCTAGGGTTGTGGCGCGGGAAGAGCCCCTCGATGATCCCCTCCAGCATCTGTGGAGTCTGCTCCGTAGGAGCAATTGCACCTCTTGTCTTCGCCATTACGATCCTGTAGGCATTACCCCACGGGTTCGCGTTGGCACTCTGACAGAGTCCCTCGAAGCAGGCCTTTTTGCTTGCCCTTATCTCAGACTTCAGCGCGACTTTGGCAGCGGTGAACACCGCCCGTCGTTCTTCACGCTCCTGCTCGGTACGTGCTCGCTGCATCCGTCTCCTGGCCCGTAGGCAGGCACGGCGCAGGTTCGCAATAGCTTGAGTCCACCAGTACGTCGGTGGTCTCCCATTCCTAGGGTGGACTTTTCTAGGCATGGTCGCATCGCATGCACGCGTAAGCACCGCTACCAGTTCGTCCCCGCTTAGGCCGAGTAGGTTACGCTCACGGCGGAGCGCCTCCCTAAGTACTTCATCATTGAAGTACGATGTCTTCCACCTACGAGGGCTTGGCCTTGACCTAGCCGCTTCCTCAACCCGCTGCCTGCTGTTGTTGTAGTCGATACTGTAGCGAACCGCCAGGTGGTCGCTGTGAGTGTAGGCATCGTCTACCCTCCAGTTCGAACTACTCGTTAGGCCAGGACTACAAAAAGTAACGTCGATAATCGACTCCGCTCCGTTACGGCTGAAGGTACTTTTTGGCACCAACATTAGCCAGATCGACATCTAGCACGGCCAGTGCCTCTAGCAGGATTTGACCTCGCTGGTTCGTGTTACGGCTTCCCCATTCCACGGCCCAGGCATTGAAGTCACCCGCTATTACAACTGGCCTTCGCCCTGTCAGCGCGGTCGTCATACAGTCCAGCATCTGCGTGAACCGCTCGGTCGACCAACTCGGAGGCGCATAGCAGCTACAGAAGAGGACCCCGTTTACTTTGGCGATCACGAAGCCCTCGTAGGTAGTAGACACCAACTGCTGGACAGGGTATTTACCCGTTGTCCATATCGCCGCCATTTTTCCGGATCCATCCACGACCCAGTTGCCGTTGCCGGCGGGTACTCGGTATGGGTCCGATATGATGGCGATGTCCGTCCCCCACTCAGCAACTGACTGGTACAGCAGTTGCTGAGCTGCGTCACAGTGGTTCAGGTTCAGCTGCGTTACCTGCACTGTGATTTTTCGTTGATGGCTCGTTTGAAGGTCGGGCACCTTGAGCCTCCCGTTGGGTGATTGTTGTTCACGGACTTGCCGGAACAAATCAAGCACTTGGGAGGGTTCTTGCAGCCTAGTGCCTTATGACCTTCCTCACCACAACGCCTGCACAACTTAGTCCTATCAGGGCCTTTACAGCCCCAGGACTTGTGTCCAGGTTCCCTGCACCTAAAGCAGATCACTGGTTGCTCATGTATGTTCAGTGAACATACTGACCAACCAACCTTGATCTTACCTACCTTAGCGGACTTATTTGCGTCTGCCACAGGTAGGTGTACTAAGGCCACCTGAGTACCTGCCGGACCTTTCCGTAGCTGAACGGCGGTGGTGGGCACCTGCACTTCGCACTGTTGCCGCAGTGCCGTGACGAGCTCTTCTGCGTTAGTGATCTCGTCAAGGTTCATCACCTTCAGAGTCACTGACTGCGTCAGAGCCCTCACTTCAACACCAGCGCCAAGGACCTCTTCCGCCAAACTTTTGTAGGCGGCGCCCTTGCGCTCCTTGTCGCGCTTAAGCTCGAGGATCATTTCACCTGTACGAGTGCGTCTGACACTGCGTACGTCGGCTCCTAGATCCGCAAGCTTCGCGTCACTGCGCATCGCCTTCAGGACTTCCGAGTACTTGGACTCTTCCGTCTTGATGATGATCGCATCACCCTTTTCGCGCTTGGCACCTACCCTCCTACCTTTCTTAGGTCTGGTATCCCTGCGCTCCTGTTTCTCCTGTTTCTTCTTCTTCTTCTTCCTCACTACGGTTGTCCAGGGGGCGTCCCCCCCCTGCTCCGCCCTGACCTGTGGTGATGGAGGACCTCTCAAAGGTCGCAACCCCCTGTTCCCATCACTCCGTGAGGGGCCAGCCTTTTCGGGCCCACCCTTCTCGGCTTTCCGGGACGCCTGGCTGGGGTCCGATTTTCCGGCACTTCTGCCGGTTTTCGGGGTCAGTATCCGCCTGGCCTTACGAGCGCCGCCGGGTAGCTCCTCCCCTGACGGCTGCCTCGCGCGCTTCTGCGATTGCTTGCTGTAAGCATTCGCTTCCACGCTTTTGGGGCTGCCCGCGAAAACGAAGGGTTCCGTCTGGGTAGACTTCGGCACCTTCAGTTCCACGGGTTCTGCCGCAGCCACAGTCACCATGGGTTCAGCATGGTTCTGCTTGGCCGCCAACATTGACTTACGAAGTCTAAGCAAGGCCTGCTTGAGGTCCTTGCTGATGTTAGACTTCGAGGACGCAAAGTCAATTATGGAGTCGAGCTGCTGTGCAGCCACTTCCATCGCAGAGAGCCCATCTCTACTTTTATTGATGGCCCTCATCAACCACGCTCCATCCATAACTTCACCCGATGCGTTAGCCGGGGATGAAATATGGGTTCCAGCACTGGCACTACGTGCACTGCTGCCTCCTCCTGCTTCTACTCTCCTCAACGGAGATCTAGCTAGCCCACTTCTTGCGAAGGGGTTCGCTTCCCTACTACTGCTACTACCTGCACTACCACTACTAATCTGATTGTTGTTTGAATTTGTACTCATTTTGGATCCCACGAGTAGCACGGGAAAAAAGGTCAACCACGCCAGAGCCCTGCATTAACGCGGTAAGGGACAAAATACTGTGAGGGGTGCCCAGGTGCCCCACAGGCTCCGTTAATGGCCGAACATCTTTTTCACCCCTTCGACCATTCATTCCTCAGCACGGTTTTTCGCATCACACCTTGAATTGGGGTTACCCCCGTTTGGTGGACTCTTACCACCGGAACGGTTTGTCCGTAGTTCTATTCTGGACGCCGGAACTACACGGCCTACACCTGGAACCTTCTATAGAGTGGTCTGTGCATCTAATGGTTCTGAATACGCTGCAGGAAACATCATTTTTAAGGTTGGTGTCCGCTTGGATATAGCTCCGGATAATATTTACATGATTGGAAATACAAACATGACTGACCATGCTTTCCGGAACCAGTTTTACGGAAATGGTCATATTTCTGAAGATTTCCAACCAATCTTAATGCGTCCGGTGGTATTCAACTTCCTATTAGTTCTAGTTTCTAGGAAAATTGCAAACATCTATCTAACTTTACACCGCACAAAATACAAGCGACAGAAAAAATGACATTTGGACATGACCTCAGAAAATCCGGAACATCTCCGGTGTCCAGTGGCCAATATGCATGGCCAAGGAAGTTCCTAAAACTGGACCAAATTTGCCGTCGACTGCTTCCAGATGCATCCAATTTCATTCATTTTTCATAAAGTTATAAGCATTTGAATTTGGGCAAAATTTTGCCTATCTCAATCATTTTGCCTATCCCCTGTATCAGGTGTGAACTGAGTTATTTATTCGATATTTCACGAGCGCATTAATTATGAACAAGTAAAATGATTGATTTCACCACAAATTCAAATCTGCATGTTACATTTTAGTTGTACTTGTGAAAATTGAAGAATGAAACATTTTGTTCAATGCCATTTCTATTATTTTGTCGCAGAGAAACTAATGCATAACCAACAAACTGCATAGCAGTTGCTAGTAAACTTCTTATGTAACGACCAACAAGTTACACAAGACTTTTTGCGTTTTTTCGGTTACACAGCAGTATTTTTGCCCGTTACAATGTTTCCTATTGTGACTAATGAATATGTTAAGTAGTGGTTGCTGTTACTTACTTGTAACAATGTGTGCTGCTTGGGTGTGCTAACCGCTGCTTCGCTTTCTGCGTGTGACTCACGTGCATCTTGCGCGTCTGTACTTCCCTTGCTATCTTCGTACTGCATTTGACTCTGGCATCGTGCCAGGGCCATGTTTCTACTGCCGCTTCTGTGATTGCTATTGCTGCGACTTGTTTGGGCTGGCATCTCGCAACTTTTGCGCCTGCTGCTAATACGCCGATTCTTGAGCTCTCCAGGTTGGACCAGTTGGATGCCGAGGTCAGTCCAACGCGATTCCGGTTGGAGGGTACCTTCCGGTTCACTGGCGCCCCGACGTCCCAAAACTGGTGGTTGTCGTGATACTCAGCATAGTCCCCGATGGTGGAGCTAGCCTACTCCAGCGGAGAGTTCCCGATGTAGGAATATTTCCCGAAACCGTTAACGTTCGGCGTTTGTTCCCACTTCACTGCTGCTGAACGGTGAAGTGCCGAGGTCGATCCAGCGATTCCGGTTGGAGGACTGACTTGTCAAGTGCCAAGGTCGGTTCCGGCTGCCCCAACGACTTAGAGCCATGTGCTGTCCGCTTGTGTTGAGTGTCGCTGCTCCTCTCGCTATTTTCGTTGTAAAAGAGACATCAGCTGGATGATTGTCCTGTTTACCGCGTCCCGTTTCTCTTCGTTAGCACACATTTGTTGGACGATATTGTGCACATTAACGTCATTGCCAACGACGGATGTCATCTCGGCTCGCTCATGCTCGAAGTGCGGACATTCGAAGACCACGTACTCAGGGATTTCGTCAACATCGCCGCACCCGGTGCATAACGAAGATTTTGCGTGTTCGAACCTATTCAGGTATTTCTTGAAGCAGCCATGACCAGACAAAAACTGCGTCAAGTGGAAATTCGCTTATTGACGTAACTTTCCGTAGCCCTGGGCTGTCAGGAAGTTTAAACTGGCGAGTGAGCGAGGAGTGTACGCACAGTGACGGCAGTTGGAAGCGCGTCGAATTTATCGAACGAGCGAAGGTAGAAAACGTCGCAGTTTGACAAGGAGGTGTTCATGGGGGCATTGAGGTTGGAGCGCAATGCTCAACACTTTACTTTGAATGAGTTGACAGCGGCATTAACACGAGCGTGTGATGCAACCATGCAGAGGAAAGGTAAACCGTGACATGGTCGCCGCCCAGCCTACTGGTAGAAGTCGATGATTGCCAATCTGCGTGCGAGCTGCTTTCGGGCTATGAGAACGATACAGAGAGCCCGCAACGACGCTGAAAGAGCAGATCGGAGACCAGCATACAAGGCGGCTAAAACCACTCTCAACAGGAAAATCAGGCCCAGCAAGAAAGCCTGTCTGGAGGAGCTTTGTCGCAACGCCAATTCATACCCGTGGGGTAACGCCTAAATAGTTGCAATGGCGAAGTTGAGGGGCCCAGCTGTACCACTCGATAGGTGTCCGGAGAAGATGACGACCATCATTGAAGCGCTATTCCCCCGGCACGAACCGACGAGCTGGCCGTCTACACCTTACGGAGCTCAGGATGACGACGAAGAAGAAGCCCAGCTAACGAACGATGAGCTGATCGCGGTGGCGAAAGCCTTAAAAACCAGGAATGCTCCGGACTGGACGATATCCCCAACGTAGCTCTGAAAGCAGCAATCCAAGAAAACCTGGATATGTTCAGGATCGTGCTGCAAAAATGTATCGAGGAGGGTAACTTTCCCGACATTTGTAAGCTTGTGCTTCTGTTAAAAACCAGGCAAGCCTCTTTCAGCATATAGACCGATATGTCTGCTGGACACAGTTAACAAAGTGCTGGAGCGAGTAATCCGGCCTGTACGACATGCAGTTTGGCTTTCGGAAAGGTAGATCCACCGTTGATGCCATCCGAACTGTTGATGGAAGCTATGGAGACAGCGCGGAAGCAAAAGAGGAGAGAAAATCGGTACTGCAGTGTGGTCACTCTGGACGTAAAAAATGCTTTCGAAAGTGCCAGTTGGGCTGCTATCGCCGAATCACTGCACAGATTCTTTGTAAGATTTTGAGGAGCTACTTTCAGACGGTGGGAAAAGGTGCACAACAGTCACGGTGGGCGTCCCACTGGGTTCTATTCTTGGCCCGACCCTCTGGAACGCTATGTATGACGGAGTGTTGAAGCTGAGCTTCCCCTGGCGTGTAAAGATCGTCGGCTTCGCGGATGATGTTGTGCTCGTAGTCATCGGCGAATCACTAGAAGAAGTAGAGATACTTGCTACTGAAGCAGTAGATGCCGTGGAAGAATGGTTGCGAGGGAAGAAGCTTGCGCTAGCCCATCACAAAACCGAAGTTGTGGTGATAAGTAATCGAAATGCAGTGCAGTTTGTGAGAATCTCGGTTGGACAGTGTACCATCGACTCAAAGCGGGAAGTCAGACACCTGGGAGTGATGATCGGCTGAGCTTCAACAGTCATGTCCGATTATGCATGTGAGAGGGCCGTGAAGGTGATATCAGCTCTATCCCGGATCATGCCGAAAAACTCAGCGATCAGCAACAGCAAGAAGCGACTACTGGTGAGCGTGTCTACGTCGATACTCAGATACGCTGGCCCCGTGTGGGTGACAGCACTGTAGACGAAAAGGAACCGCTCCCGGCGGAACAGTACGTTCAGACTGATGGCCATGTGTGTAGCGAGCGCGTATCGTACGATATCATCGGAGGCAGTCTGTGTGATTGCAGAATTGATCCCTATAAGCTTTTAACTCGAAGAGGACAGCGAGTGCTACAGGGACCGAGGCACTCGGGGAATTCAGAAAAGAGCCAGAAATGAAACCATGAGGAAATGGCAACAGCAGTCAGTGCGTGCGGTTGGCCAGGTTGGCACCCGCCAAGGGTGCCAGGCTTCAGGGGGCGCCAAAATGCGTGACGCACCTATGAATTTTTGTTGGAGATTCATAATTAGTAAGGGCGTTTCTGGAGTCACAGTATTAAGAACAACAAAACTTAGACATATACAAATTTAGATAGAGGGCTAATGAACAAACTGCAGTCAACTCTCCCTTACTCGATATTGAAGGGGCCATCGAGTTAGGGAGGTATCGAGATACAGAACACATATTTTTCAATTTTTAAACTTTTTATTATATTAATAAAATACATTAAAAATAGTAATTTAAACGTGAAAACAAAATTTTTTATAACATTAACCTATGGGGCTCTGCATAAAAATTTTCCTCTCTCTTTCACTCCTCCGTGAAACTTGTAAACAACAAGGCCAGTGAAAGTCAAAATCCCATGCAAATTCAAAACAGTGCAGAG
Organism: Aedes aegypti; assembly: GCF_002204515.2. Taxonomy (NCBI): domain Eukaryota; kingdom Metazoa; phylum Arthropoda; class Insecta; order Diptera; family Culicidae; genus Aedes; species Aedes aegypti. The sequence continues at coordinate 117,612,052 of NC_035108.1, read as the reverse complement.
CCCCATGTGAAGCTTTTTGAACAGTATACAAAAGTTAAAAAAGTTTTAACCCTGAAATGGGTCGTAAACCATTATTTTACTATCAGTTGTAACTAGTGGTGTGTCTATCTGTCCGAGATTGTTGAGATTTTCGCGATGTAGTGTGTTCCGTGTATTTTGTATGAGACAACCAAGAAAGTGTTTAAGTATTTGTTAGCATCACCACTAGAGTGATGCAAATTTTGAAATTTTAGCTCCCCTATGCTTAAACGATTTTAATTATGGTAAATAGCGTCCTCCCAAAGTTTGAAGTGATTCGGAAGAAATTTGGTTGTGCACACGCCATTTGAAGTTTATATGGAGATTTCTATGGAGAACGCCAATCTTTTGTGTTCAGCCCTCTATCTCTTCGCCATAATATTTTATGGAAAAGTGAACACACTCATCTCATGTGAAAACTTCCCAGCTACAACTTTGCCCAAGACCACTTTTTGATTGAACGTCAGGATAAATTGTTATTCATCATCATAAAGTTGGTTTGCATGTAGCATGCTTCACCAACTGTTCGGCAGGCAACAGTGCACTGTGGTCCAGGAATCAGTTTTACGCGGAAAGATGCATTTTGAGCTTTAGAATGAAACATTAGACAAAAACGGTCTTCTACAAAGTTGTTTGTATTAGTTGAGCCCTTTGTTTGGTGTTATTGAAAATTAGGGTGGACCACATTTTCATAGAAATTGTGTAACTAATTTTCTTATTTGTAGAAATTATATTATACATGCTTCAGCAAAGTTATAGACCATTCAATTTCAAGCAACTTTGCCAAAAAAAGTTTTTTTGTATCTCTTAAATTGACCGATTTAGAGCTTTTTTCCTACGGTGACATAGGGTGGTCCGAACAAAACTGGTTTTCTGGATCTAGAGTTTTCTATTCAAGTTTCTCATCAAAGTAGTCTATGAAACACTTTTAGAGCTTTGAAAAATGCGTAATTTGGTGAGTGAAGAAACTCGCTATCTCCTTTCGTTTAGGAGTTATTGTTGTTTTTCTCTCAAAAACATGCCTACTTTGATTGTGAATTTCTCTGATTGGGGCAAACATAAAAAATATCTTTTGACGGTATTCAAAAGACAAAATAAAATTGTATATTATATCAAAAAATTACAGATGTGTTATTTTTGTAACTCTAATAAAACGTCTTGAAAGTCAAAAATTTTTTATCACAAAAACTTTAATAACTTTTGAACTAAAATAGATATCATCAATCTTTTTGCATGAAAATTTGCGTTTTGTTAAGTTCTAAAAGTCGTTCATAGACGACTTTGACGAGAAAACAATATTAAAAAACTAGAGTTAAAAAACTTATTTTTGTTGGACCACCCTGCGATGATTAGGAAAAAGTGCTCTAGATTGGTCAAATTTTGAGCTACAGAAAAACTTTTTTTGGCAAAGTTGATCAAAATTTCCAGTTCTACCGCTTTGCCTAAGAGCATATACCAGTATTTTTGCAAATAAAAAAGTTGATTATATGATATGTGTGATATTGTGAACCACCCTAATTTCAAATGACACAGTATGAAAGCTTACATTTTTAGAAACAATTTTGTAGAAGATCATTTTTGTCTAAAATTTCATTTTCATGCTCAAAACGCAAAATAATAAAGAAATACATACTATGAAAATCTTCAAAATAGTTTTATAGCCCTATCTTTCTTATTTTAGATTTCACGTCAAAACGGTCTATGAACGACTTTAAGAACTTAACAAAACGCAAATTTTCATGCAAAAAGATTGATGATATCTATTTTAGTTCAAAAGTTATTAAAGTTTTTCTGCTTAAAATCCTTTGTTTTTCAAGGCATTTTATTAGAGTTACAAAAATAACACATCTGTAATTTTTTGATATAATATACAATTTTATTTTGTCTTTTGAATGCCGTCAAAAGATTTTTTTTATATTTGCCCCAATCAGAGATATACATAATCAAAGTAGGCATGTTTTTGAGAGAAAAACAACAATAACTCCTAAACGGAAGGAGATAGCGAGTTTCTTCTTTCACCAAATTACGCATTTTTCAAAGCTCTAAAAGTGTTTCATAGACTACTTTGATGAGATATTTGAATTGAAAACTCTAGAGCCAGAAAACCCGTTTTGTTCGGACCACCCTATGTCACTGCAGGAAAAAAGCTTTAAATCGGTCAATTTAAGAGATACAAAAAAACTTTTTTTGGCAAAGTTGCTTGAAATTGAATGGTCTATAACTTTGCTGAAGCATGTATAATATAATTTCTACAAATAAGCAAGTTAGTTACACAATTTCTATGAAAATGTGGTCCACCCTAATTTTCAATAACACCAAACAAAGGGCTTAACTAATACAAACAACTTTGTAGAAGACCGTTTTTGTCTAATGTTTCATTCTAAAGCTCAAAATGCATCTTTCCGCGTAAAACTGATTCCTGGACCACTGTGCAGTGGTGCTCCTGGCGGGAAGAATAGATCAAAGTAATCCAGGCTACTATGTTCTACAGCAAAAAAGCAGTGTTGCTCTGAAGGTAATTGAATGATCATCTCAGCATAAGAAAGACTTTGGTATCAATAATAACAAATTATCCTTACGCCCCATCAAAATGTGGTCTTCGGCAAAGTTGTAGCTGGGAAGTTTTTTTTTTTTTTAAGGCACTCCGTGCTTGTGGCCACTACTGTGCCGGACTCAGTTGATCTTGTAGCTTCTTTACCGATACAGATCTATTTTCAACTTAGCTATATTTACATCTAGTTTCACTCTCTCCTACTCTCACACCGAGCAGGTAGGAGAGAGCTCTGCTATTAGTGAGGCAGAGGCTAGCTGCCTGCGAAGAGGGTCAGTTTGTCTCAGTCACCTTCTGATACTGACGGAGGATAGATGTGCTCCCCAAAGCACGGTCCTCCGTGAGGCGTCTTCTGGTGGCTGGACGGGTTTTTTGTGGAGGGGCTGGGAATCGAACCCATGACCTTCCGCTTATGAAGCGAAAGCGTAACCTCAAGGCTACAGACCCCCCTTATAGCTGGGAAGTTTTCACATGAGATGAGTGTGTTCACTTTTCCATAGATTATTATGACGAACTGTTAGAGGACTGATCACAAAAGGTTTGCCTTTCCATAGTAATTTCAATATAAACTTCAAATAGCGTGTGCACAACCAAATTTCTTCCGAATCGCTTCAAATTTTGGGAGGATCATTTTCATCATAATTGACATCGTTTAAGCATAGGGGAGCAAAAACTTCAAAATTTGCATCAGTCCTAATCACCACCCATCGCCCACTGGACAGCATGCAGCCACATGGAGAATAGTTCCGCTACTCACCACCAGCCATCGCTGGACGAGCAGCGGCCATTGGGGGTGGTGTAGAAGGAGCCATGATGGGGCGAACTTATCATAAAGCGGGAAACTCTAGGTCGAGGGTTCTGAAAAGGAGATCCACCATTGCTCTGGATCATTATCGAGCCATAAGCTAAGCTAGATGGACGTCTGTGACGAATTAGAAAACTTGAGTCCAAACCTGAGAAAGAAGTTAAGGAGTTAGACAGTGGTGAATATAAAAATTCCGGATCATCCAGGTAATAGACCTTCGACCATAACCAGTTCGCATCCATCATTATAACACCCCCCCATTCGTTCTTCAAATACCCGTAGGACCCTTGGTTTACCGTTAGTGTTACCTTTGGTAACCTTGGAGTGGCCGTTGTCTTGGCGTAGAGCGTGGGCCTTGGAGTGAGAGTAGTAGACCCGAAGATCTTGAGTGGTCCTACCGCCTTGAAATACGCTGCAGTACTCTTCATTACCCTCGAGACTGCAAACGCGTGCCTTGTGCTTGAGGCCGCGTCTGGAGACGCCATTTTGTCAGCAGCGACGCAGCATCGGCAAGCCAAGGTCTAGGAAGGGGAAGACTGTAGGAAGGAAACACGGAGAGGAGTCGCGGTCGCAGTCAAACCGAGGAGAGAAGCGAACCGGCGGCGATGAAGCAAGGTGTGGTAGCGGAACGAAGAAGGGGCCCCGCCACCAGAAGAAGAGAAGAAGAGGAGGTGGAAGGTAGGAGATAGGCTGTAAGGAAGTAGGAGGAAATAAAGGTACCTGTGTGCAAGAAAAGTCAATAAAGTGGGTTTAAGTGACGCTCAATAGTATTCAAGTGTTTTCTTGGTCGCGGTTTATCACGCGCATATGCCGACCCTGAGGCAGTGTAGAAGGGGGTCTCATTGATGCCGGATAGGGGGCTGCCCCATTAGTTGCACAGTATAAGCAAATTATTCAAATTCATAAAATTCATTTACATTTGGATGATATTTGAAACTTTTCATGAAAATATCAAGTTAGGGAGGTAAATTTGCATGCAAACTGAATCAGATAGCATCGAGTTAGGGAACATCAAGTTAGAGAGGTATCAACTAACAGAGGGATCGAAGATTGAGGGGACCGCACATTCGAGTAAGAGGAAAAATCGAGATACAGAATATCGAATAAGGGAGAGTTGACTGTAGTTTCATCATTACTCTTATATAAATTATTAGCTCTATTCATAAACATGGTCAATTTAAACTATTTCTTGGAACGATTTTAACAAAATACTTTGGAAGCATCTCAGAAGGAGTTCCTGAGATACGGACTTATAATAAAAAATCATTTAATAATTTCGAAAACAGTTCTTCATAGCGATGATAAATTAGCTTATGCACGGTGCCTTGTTTAAAAATGTCTATAGAACATCCACATAATGAATATGTAGATTTAACCAACAGTAAATTAAAATAGTAGCATTCCACAGAATAGCTAGAAGGATTCTCACACAACTCGGCACATAATTTCCATAAAAAATACATCCAAAATAACTTATAGCCAATATTATCAAATAGCAGGCGGATTTCAGGCAGAATTTTAAACAGAATTTTCTAGTATTATTCAATGGTGTTCTCGCAGAACCTCAAGCCAGATTTGCATAGAATATTCAATAAAAATTTGATTCAATCCTGAGCGAAATTATTATAGATTCCCGAAAAGGATTATCATATATTAACATAACATTGAAAAAAAAAAACATAAGTGAAAAACGGGAGTGAGCCATTTGGCATACAGCCATTTGTCACGAAAAACTGTTAAGCCAAATGACCATCATGTCAAATTACCGTTATGCCAAATGTCCTTTAGGGTATTTTTGTAAACCAGTTTTTAGTCTTGATTTTTCCCAAACACTGCTCCGAACTGACTGATAAATGTTTGAATTCGTGCAGAACTTTTCGTAACATCCATTTCATTGATTGACAACGTTTGGTATTTAATTATCTCTTTCTATTTAAAAAAAAATAAATATAGAACTACCGAAAAGCTAAACATTACATATAATTTGCAATTGGATTAGATGGACAAATTGATGTGAAGATTTGCGAAAAAGTTACACGTCTTCTCAGTGAGAATCGAACTCACGACTCCCCGATTTCTAGTTGGGGCGCGTTACCACTACGCCATGAGAAGACTCATGAACGCAGAAGTTAACCTGAATTCGATTTCAGCTCAATAATCACGTGGTCCTTTTTCGCAAAGTGCACCTCTTTCGGAAGAATTAGATGCCCATCCAAACACAACGCTTTCTATATATATCCAATGCCTAGCCCGAGAGCGCATTGTTTTTTTAGGTATAGGTCCGAAAGAGGTGCACTTTGCGAAAAAGGACCACGTGATTATTGAGCTGAAATCGAATTCAGGTTAACTTCTGCGTTCATGAGTCCTCTCATGGCGTAGTGGTAACGCGCCCCAACTAGAGATCGGGGAGTCGTGTGTTCGATTCTCACTGAGAAGACGTGTAACTTTTTCGCAAATCTTCACATCAATTTGTCCATCTAATCCAATTGCAAATTATATGTAATGTTTAGCTTTTCGGTAGTTGTTAATCTTCCACTCGGCTGGTTGGCCGTAAACCACGATTCATAATTAAAAACAAGTAAATATAGAAGATCTTGGAAAGATTTCCTTAAAAATCTTCTTTTGATCTCTTTGAGTAATTCCTGAGAATAAAGTATCAAACTTTTTACACAAATTTATTGCGTAAACTTTAAACTTCTACTTACAAAATCATTGCGCTACTTTGATGAAAATTATTCTTGTATGATTCAAGGCCAACATATTCGACAAATTCTAGTTGTTAATTAAGAATTTAATCAAGCGCTTTTTTTTGAATATATTCGACTTTTGACCTTCGTTTTTAAAGTCAGCAAAATATGATTTATAAATAGCAATTACGAATTGTTTTGAACATTTCCTTTAAAATATTGGACAAAGGAATTAAAACTTATGAAAAAATAAATGAATCAACGATGTCTACTATAATGTTTTCAGAGGTATGCATTTCATTGAAACTTTAATAAAGGCACCTAAGAGACGTGAAGCTAAGTTCTTGGCAGTGAATCCAGTAATTTTTTTCGTCTCTAGCCATATAATAAATTAATGTTTATTTACAAATCTTGTAGCAAGTACGCTTTATTATAAATTCTTTGTTAAATTTAAGACTGTAAATATTACATGTTATTTTGATATTTGTTAATTAAAGGTTTGTTAATTTATTAAACTTTGCATGTCCATTCGTTTTTCTAAATTAAATCTCCAATTCAATCACCGCCAATTGCTCTCATAGAGAATATACGACATAGTTACTCACGCCTAAAACGAGTGTCTTGAGTTCCCTATGGTCAGCTACCAGGAAAGCGCATGGTTTTGCAAGCCTGTTGAGCGTCATGACGCCACCCAAAAACCGCTTGAGTCGCGGGCAGTGACCCATATGCCTATGCTATTCAGGATGCGTTGACCTTTTCCTTGTTCGGCATTCCACGCTTGTCACGAAGCTTAGCGAGCAAGCTGACTAGATGGATTGAATAGTCAGTTGGAATGAGATGCACGACTTCGGGAAATTTTGCAGATAAATTCCTTTGATGCTCGGTTTCGCAAAATTCAACTTCGTTGAATTTCGCGAAGTTTGGGGACAAAACTGCGGCATCTGAGGATTACTCCAGCCTCGATTCGGGCACTTTGTTCCGTTTCGTGGAAGAGGCAAGAACGGTCTATTTTGTTACCGTGCCGTAGTGTGATTGAATAGTTAAGCGCAAAGTCAATTGCCTTTGGCAGGCAAGCCTACCCATTCGCAATTAGCAAGAGTCGAGAGGAGACCAACCCCCCCCTGCAGCGAGCATCAAAGCAGCAAACAAACCAGCACGCCACCGGAGCAAATTGCCGACGGCGCCTCAACTTGGGTTTGCGCGCCACTGCAGGATCGAGTGCATGTACCGCACTTACGCGTAAGCCCGCGCACCGGTGAGGGAGATACCACCAACCGCATCGCCCGTTCGATCGCCATCCCGGCGAGAGTACCAGGCTGGAGGTAGTGCGCTAATCTGCCCAGTCATCGTAAGCGTCTCCCCACCCACATCAAGATCCTAGGTGAAGAGTGAGTACCCTTATTGCATGCATGTTTGTTAGGGTGGTAGGTCATTTGGCATAAAGTCGTTTGGCATAAAGCCGTTTGGCATAAAGTCGTTTGGCATAATGGTCATTTGGCATAAAGTCGTTTGGCATAACGGTCGTTTGGCATAATGGTCGTTTGGCATAATAGTCGTTTGGCATAATGAGTCTGAAACCAAGAATTTCTTAAGATGAGATTCGGGCTTGTTTTGGAGTCAATAATTGACAATAATTGATACAAAATGTCACTTTATTCTACAAACATATGCTCTTGAATAAACTAACGCATATTAGGAAAATTATTGTCAATAATATTTTATAATTTATGCAGAAATTACCCTTCTTTCAAATATTAATTCTTCTTTTGAGTTCCGCTATTGGAATAATTTTTTGCACTGAAGGTTTTGATATATTTAGCACTTATTTACCCTTCTTTCAAACATTGGATTTTTTTTAAATATGATGTAACCAATTATAGGCATAAAAACTGTTCCTTTGAAATTGAAACAAATTTCACCTTCTTTATACATAGGCTGTTCTTTTAAGATTTCTTTATTTTTTAGATATTTTGTTGTTCCCAACTGACAAAATGGCGGCAATTGATAACATTGATCTGCTCAATTTATCAGCGAAAAGAGAAATCGATTACTGCAGTAGCTTTAATGGGTTGTGCTACTTTTCCCGTAATGTCGGTTCCCCGAATGTCATTACCCCGAACGCCAGTATTCCGAATACCAGTTCCCTGAATATTCCGCTTCAACAAAAAGTCCACAAAAGTTTGTGGCACTCATACTTGTCGTAACTTTAAACATTTCAGGGTGGTGAGCGAACTGACCATCTGATATGCACCCTTCTTTATTAAATTGGCGGTTCTTTGGAGTTTTACCATCCTCAATATTTTTGCCAACATGTGTATAGCCAAGAATGACGGAATACCAGCTTTTTTGATTGCTTATCGTTCTTGCTCGTTCATCTTCCAGCCACTGAAGACTATTATAGCACCTATTTAAACTGCATCACTTTACGGGGAAACGAGTCATTCTAGGAACTGGCATTCGGAGAACCGACATTCAGAGAAACGACATTCGGGGAAAAGTAGGACAAAAGCTATGATTCTGAATGCAGTTATTGGCGTCCAATCTTCTATTGATTTAATCATAAATTTCGCCTTCTTCTAAAAATAGGCTGTTCTCTATATTGATACTGTTTTAAATTATATTATTTAGTCAAGCCCAAATAGCCGTAGCGGTAAACGCGCAGCTATTCAGCAAGACCAAGCTGAGGGTCGTGGGTTCGAATCCCACCGGTCGAGGATCTTTTCGGGTTGGAAATTTTCTCGACTTCCCAGGGCATAGAGTATCTTCGTACCTGCCACACGATATACGCATGCAAAAATGGTCATTGGCATAGTAAGCTCTCAGTTAATAACTGTGGAAGTGCTCATAAGAACACTAAGCTGAGAAGCAGGCTCTGTCCCAGTGGGGACGTAACGCCAGAAAAGAAGAAGAAGATTTAGTCAAGCTAAATGTTTACCATTTATATATTTTGCAATTCTTGCAAGATGTGCTGTTGGAATAATAATTACCTTAGAACCTGTAAATATTCAACATATTTTTTTGCAAACACAAGATCTCCTTTCAACATATGCTGGAAAAATATTATTTTAATCACAAATTTTCCCTCCTTTCGATAATAGACAGTGTTTTTGATGTACACTTTCAAAATTAAAATTTATATTGAATCGTTCGAAAGTTTTGCCACATATATTTTCTTTCAAAAATGTGTTGTTCATTTGAGTTATGTTGTGAGAAGATAAGTAGTGTTAGAGCCTTTCACATTTCAAATGAAAAATAATCTGCTCTCGTATATAGGCTATTTTTGCGTTATGCTGCAATAATAGATCTTTGGATAAGAGCTTTTTATACAGTCGACTCTCCACATCTCGATGTTCTCCATCTCGATATCTCTCCCTATGTCGATGATTTCATAAGTCCCTTCAGTCTGCATACATTTTTACCCTCCATATCTCGATATCCTCCTTATCTCGATATCTCCATATCTCGATGTGTTTCTGTTTATTTTTCGTTCTCAATTGTCTCTCCGTATGTCGATATGACCAATATCGAAGGTTACTAGACCAAAGTTTCGGGATTCAAAACAAATTAGGAGCGCAAATTGACGTTTGTTTGTGTATTACTTTCTTGGCAACGGAGTGTTTTTCAATCTAGTATTCTTTAAAATTTTATTCTTTGTCTCGATCTCTCCCTATCTGGATGGTCCCTTTGATATCGAGATGTGGAGAGGCGACTGTATTTTGCAAATAATTTTTCCTTCTTCTACCAAGAAATTTTCATTAACTGTTACGTACCAATTTGACAGAGCTTGATCGGCAGCAAAATATGTGCGTTCCCTTATTAAAAACTGCGAACTTTCTTTGCCAATTTACTATTTTCAAATATGTATATCGCAACAACTCAATGATACTTTATGTTCTTTTTGCTATGGGCTCAGTGGTGCGGATCTCGGTAAAAGCTTCGAAAATGCCGATATCCATTCTAACTCAATCATTATGCCAAACGGCCATTATGCCAAACGACCATTATGCCAAACGGCCATTATGCCAAACGACCATTATGCCAAACGACTTTATGCCAAACGGCTTTATGCCAAACGACCTTATGCCAAACGACTTTATGCCAAACGGGGTACAATCGTTTGTTAGTGTCGTCCATGGCCATGTGACCCAATAGAGGCACAACATTCATATTTTGCGAGTCCGTCATAGCCCATAATTCGGCGGCGCTAGCATAGAACTCACCCGAGAGTGAGAGGTGATGGTTTGAGCTCCCCGGAGCGAATGTCGGAGTTCTGAGCGTAAGGAGAAGAGCAGCAGAAGATCTCGCGCATCGAGTGCGCGCCACAGGAGAAGTTTGATCCGCACACATTAGAAAGAATAGCTAGAGGGAATCAGTGGAAAAGAGTGTAGTCTAGGCCTAGGCAATGTAGAGAGCAATAGTGGAAATAAAGCATGTACCGTCGTTGGGGGTGACAATGGGTCAAAAAGGGATATGTGCGATTTATTTTTTGAATAACTATCGCAATTTAACTCCAATAAACTTCAAAATTTGGTGTGTATGTACTTTGATGGTACATTAACAACTGTTCAAAAAATTAAAGACAAATATTTATTCACAGCGGCACCACAAGTGAATGAAAAATGACCCAATCTCACCCCATAGAGGGGGTGACATTGGGTCATTGTAATTAAAATAACTTGTTTTTGAGAATATGATTTCCAAACCATTCACAACTGAAAAATATTGATAAAAAACGATGCAAACAAGACAAAAAGATACCTCAGATGTTTCACAAGTATGATTGTTGACGAACAAGGTATCTGCCCTGAACTAACGCAGCCAAGCAAGGGAATCTGTCGGACAAGACGAGATCCGTATTGGTCACTCAAGCGGTCACTCAGATTACCCATACCCATATGAGCATTGGACTGGACAGAACGTAGCGGAGAGATCGAGAGAAGAGCCAGAGGATGATCAAGACAGTTAGTTACCATCAGTACGTCGTCGCGATCAGTCGCAAGGGGCGAACCCTTGCCCGTTTTAATCTGTTCAATGTTTAGTTTTACGAAATAAATTAGTGTCTAGTTATTAAAGTTGTAGTTCCTTATAATAAAGTGTTTTTGTGAAACTGTTGTGGCGTTATCATCTGCATGCGAGGAAGGAAGGTCCAAGGATGACTGGAGTATAAGGATCGAGGATAAGGAAGGATCCAAGGAAATCAAATTGGCTCAAGGAAAGGAGGTACGTTTCTGGCAAGGTCAAGTGGAGGTCGAACCACTCTTTCGGTTGGACGGTTCCCGACATAAATTGGTCCTTCGAACCGGATTCTATCGACCGGTGAATCGTTGGTTGGGACCTGGAAGCTAGTTCCGCCATCGCGCAAGGGTCGAGGAAGCCTTACAAGCTGAAAGAGCGCGCGCCATCATCAAGACCCATTATTGTCACCTGAAAGGATCTTCGCCATCACAGAACATCTTTATGCAACATAAAGGATATGCGCCATCGCAGGACACGGTGAATAAGAATATAGCCATTACGACGGGCTGTTTCGACTACAAGGCATTGCCCCATTGATAAGCTGCACCATTCCGAGCTTCTGGAGGACAACCGATTAGGATCGATAGGCTGGTGGTGTTGCTGGTCTCAAGCAAACCTTCGTCGAAGCTATCGTCATCGAATTTGGACGCCTTTCGAGGATTTCGAGGATCTTCAGGACTACGTAGACGGCCTTAGTGCTGTTCTACCACCGGTCAGGTAGGTTAGAACAAGTATATGTCTGGCCGAAGCCCACTTTCCGTTTCTAACACCACCATTTCGATCTGGTTTCTATTCTCCCTTGGACGAACTTCAAACAACCGCCGGTGTGCTAATCGATGTGCGAGCGAACTGATCGATCGATGGGGACTTATGGTGAATGTGGCCACGATCTGGTGAACGACCGCTAAACGGGATCGAAGGAAGCTAGAGGACATCGACGACACCATTCGAGCTTGGGCAACGCTGCATAGTCCTGTCTGTCAGCCCTATACTCAAATGCTTCACTGGTCGAAGCTTTGAGGTACCTTTGGCGCCATCTTTAGTTCTCCAGGTGAGACTAAGAGTATATGTCCTGCCGTGGCAGGCCCCCCCCTTGATACTACATTGGTTTTTTCTCCTCTGATGCACTGGATTGCTTGATCGAGACGAATTTAAATGTGCTGCTGTAATCGAATGCGAATGTGACGTGCGAATCTGGCTGTTGGCGTAATCTGTAATTCTCTAGGTGAGCTTTACAGTATATGTACAGCCGAAGTTGACATTTTTTGCATACTACATCCGCCCTTTTCTGCCTTTTTTTTGTTGTCACTGGATCGATTTGGAGTTTGGCGTTACTACATTACGCATACACGTGAAAGGCTATCGCTGGTTTCAATATTGGACTTGATCGGCTTCGGGAGTGATACTGCTTTCTCTCACAGGTGAGGTGAACAGTATATGTTCAGCCGAAGCAAGACATTTTTTGAAACTTCATCCACGTATCCTTTCGCTTTTTGGAATCCAACTTCTGCGAGACTCCACGATGGCATCCAAGGACTTGAAAACTTTGAAGGCGAGATTAAGAGGACTTCGCGCCACGTTCAGCAATATTCGACGATTTGTGAGTGAGATGAAGCAAGATGTAACGGTCAGTCAGATCAATGTTCGAATTTCACGTCTCGATGAGTTGTGGCAGTCTATCAACGAGACTTGTTGGGATATTCAAGCACAAGAGGAATTTGAGGAGGGCGATAGTTTCCTAAAGGAGCAATCTGACTTCGAAGCTAGTTTTTACGATGTGAAGTCGTTCTTATTGGACAAGGTGAACGAGTTAAGCGGTGTTAATCCTCAAATTCCAACCAATCGAGGAGATGAAAGTTTTCTACATGGTGCGGTGGACCATGTTCGTCTGCCGCAAATAAAACTACAGTGTTTCGATGGGAACATTGATGAGTGGCTGAGCTTCAGGGACATTTACACTTCCTTGATTCACCACAAGGCAGATTTACCACCTGTTGAGAAATTTCACTACCTTAAGGGTTGTCTTGAAGGAGAGGCCAAGGCACTACTAGATCCTCTAAAGATCACAGCGGCCAATTACCAAATTGCCTGGGATACGTTGCTTAAACGATACAATAATAACAAACTTTTGAGAAAAAGGCAAGTGCAGGCGTTGCTAAAACTACCCTCTCTGGCCAAGGAATCTGTTGGTGAGCTACAACGATTAGTGGAAGGATTCGATAGAGCTGTCCAAAACTTGGATCAAGTAGTTGAGGCGGTTGAATATAAGGATTTATTGTTGGTGGAACTCCTCAGTTGTAGATTGGATCCTACAACTCGGCGTGGTTGGGAGGAATATGCGTCTGCTAAAGACAAGGACACTGTCAAGGATCTTCTTGATTTTCTTCAACGACGAATTCAAATTCTGGAATCATTGCCGATGAAAACAGAAACGAGAAATGACTCTACGTCACAGAATAAGCGTAAACCATTCTTTCAAAGAGCTAGTCACAATGCGATACAGTCCAATAGTTCAAAATGCCCGTCCTGTTCTGAGGTCCACGGATTACACATCTGCCCTAACTTTCTGAAGTTGCCGATGTCCAACAGGGAATCTTTTCTGCGAAGCCATTCTCTTTGCCGCAACTGTTTGAAAGGAGGTCACATCGCAAGGGAGTGTTCGTCGAAGTACAATTGTCGAAAGTGCAAGGCTAGGCATCATACCGTAATGTGCTTCAAATCCGAGGAACGCAGTTCACACCACAGTTCAACTGAAGCTGAAATTTCGACTGAAGGAGCTGCGCAATTCTCATCAGCTTCAAATCTACAGACTTCATCGGGAACAATGTCTTCTAATATGGCCAACAGGTCGTCTTCTCAAATTCTCCTTGCAACTGCTATTGTTCTTGTGGAAGATAATCAAGGATCACGCTATCCTGCTCGTGCCCTACTAGACTCTGGCTCGGAATGCAATTTTATTTCGGAAGGTCTTAGTAGGTTGATGAAGGTTTCTGGAAAGAAGGTCGACATTTCAATCCAAGGAGTTGGGCAAACAAATACGAGAGTTACACGGAAGATTGAAGCTACAGTCAAGTCTCGAACATCGGAGTATTCAAGGTCCATGGAGTTTCTAATCCTGCCGAATGTTACAGCATGTTTGCCTACTGCTACGGTGAAGATCAATGGGTGGAATCTACCACAAGAAGTTGAACTAGCGGATCCAGAGTTCTTCCGTTCCAGAAAGGTGGACATCGTTTTGGGAATTCAAGCATTCTTCAGTTTCTTCCAGTCGGGGAAGGAAATATCGCTGGGTGAAGGCCTGCCCACACTCACAGATTCAGTTTTTGGATGGATTGTATCCGGTGAAATCTACCCACCGGTGGACGGTACAGTTCAAGGTCGATTCTCATGCAACATTGCAATTTCGGATAACTTGGTGGAATTATTGTCACGGTTTTGGTCCTGCGAGGAAGTGGGAGCCGTCAATAGCTATTCGCCGGAGGAAACGCGCTGTGAGGAGCAGTTTGGGCGTACAGTTCGAAGGGAAGCAGATGGTCGCTACACCGTTACTCTTCCCAGGGATGAGCAAATCTTGCAGCAGCTCGGAGAATCAAGGGAAATTGCAGAGAAACGACTCCTAAGCGTGGAACGGAGATTATCAAGAAACCCGAATCTTCAAGTGCAGTACTACGATTTTATGGCCGAATATTTGGAACTAGGCCATATGCGAAGGGTGGCGAGCAGCGATGAAGCAGTCAAACGAATTTATCTGCCGCATCACCCTGTTATAAAGGAGTCAAGCACCACAACTAAGGTCAGGGTGGTATTTGATGCGTCCTGCAAGACGTCTACAGGCATCTCACTAAACGATGCGCTGTTTGCTGGACCTATAGTACAACAGGATTTGAGGTCGATCATTCTTCGGAGCCGGTTCAGACAGGTTATGGTGGTTTCCGATGTAGAAAAGATGTTTCGACAGATCTGGGTCAACGAACACGACACACCTCTACAGTGTATTCTTTGGTTTGGACCGGATAAGGATATTGCAACCTATGAACTTAGCACGGTTACCTATGGTACGAAGTCAGCTCCATTCCTAGCTACTCGTACTCTCAAACAATTGGCTGAAGATGAAAGGGGAAGATTTCCATTGGCCGCGAAGGCCATTGACGAGGATGTCTACATGGACGATGTAATTTCCGGAGCAGACGACGTGGAGTCTGCTATCGATCTACGTTGCCAATTCAACGATTTGCTGCTAAGCGGAGGATTTCGACTGAGGAAGTGGGCGTCTAATCGTCCAGAAGTGCTGAAGGACATTCCTGAGGAGAATTTGGCACTACCTACTGTCGAAGGAATCGATTGGGACCGAGATGCAGAAGTCAAAACTTTGGGACTAACATGGCTTCCCAATGCAGATTGCTTCAAATTTCAATTCAATATTCCACCATTTGTTGAGGGACAGCATTTCACGAAACGAAACGTGTTGAGTATCGTCGCCAGACTCTTCGATCCACTAGGGCTGCTAGGTGCAACGATCACGACTGCGAAGGTCTTTATGCAGCGCCTCTGGACACTGGGAAATGAGAAGGATCGCAAATTGGACTGGGACGAACGATTGCCGCAAACGGTGGGTGAGGAGTGGCGGAATTTTCATGAAAAACTTCCACTTTTGAATACGATTCAAGTTTCACGTTGCGTTATTCCACCTAAGGCACGATCAGTAGAATTTCACTGTTTCTCTGATGCGTCGATGGTAGCTTACGGTGCCACGGTTTACGTGCGAAGCGAAGAACAAGATGGTACGGTTACCGTTCATCTACTTACCTCGAAATCGAAAATTGCTCCTCTAAAGGTTCAATCCCTACCACGATTAGAGCTGTGTGGAGCACTCCTGTCTGCACAGCTTTGGGAAAAGGTGTCAAACGCTATGAAAATGGATGTTAACATTCACTTCTGGACAGATTCAACATGTGTGCTGCAGTGGATCAAGTCTGCTCCTGGAACCTGGACTACTTTCGTGGCAAATAGAGTTGCCAAGATTCATGCTATAACAGAAGGCCATAGCTGGGGTCACGTGTCGGGTAAAACTAACCCGGCAGATCTAATATCTCGTGGAATTCTTCCAAACGAAATTTTGAAAAATGAACTTTGGTGGAACGGACCCAAATGGCTGAAAACACCCAAGGAACAATGGAAATCAGACCCAATCCCAAACCAAATACCCCAGGAGATGCGGAAAACTTCCGCTTCGTGTACAGCAAAGGAGACTTCATTCGTTTCGGAATTCGTTGAAAGGTTTTCGGACTATAATAGGCTAATTAGATCTACTGCTTACTGGCTGCGATTAATCGCAATACTCAAACACGATGATGAGCACAAGAAGGGTTTTTTAACCACTATAGAACTGCAACAGGCCGAAATGCTACTAGTAAGTAAGGTCCAGCAGGATCATTTTCCCATGGAAATTAAGGCTTTGAATCAAGGTCACTCTGTTGCTCGAAACTCGCCGTTGCGTTGGTTCTACCCGCGAATCACTGAAGACGGTGTTCTGCGTGTTGGTGGGCGGTTGAGTCACTCGAACAGTCCGGAGTCAGCGAAACACCCAATGATATTACCAGCGAAACACCATCTAACCGAGTTGATCTTCCGACACTATCATCTAAGGATGCTGCATGCCGGACCTCAACTTCTTCTTGCTACCGTACGACAACGTTATTGGCCGCTCGGTGGTAGAAACGGCGCCAGAAAGATTGTTCATCGTTGTCAACGTTGCTTTCGGGCAAAACCTTCCCGCATCGAACAGCAAATGGGCGAACTCCCGTCTGCTAGAGTAACCGTCGCACGACCTTTCTCAAAAACCGGCATCGATTATTTCGGTCCGATTTATATCAAGGCAGGGAGACGTCAAGCAGCAATTAAGTCATATGTCGCCGTGTTTGTCTGTATGGCTACAAAGGCTGTACACTTGGAACATGTCTCGGATTTGTCAACCGAATGTTTTCTCCAAGCCCTGCGACGTTTCTTCGCGCGACGTGGGAGGTGCACCGATATTTATTCGGACAATGGCACGAACTTCGTTGGAGCTAAAAATAGAATGTTGGAATTATGCAAACTGCTACAAAATCAGGATCATCTCGAGATTGTTACCAACGAATGCTGTAGTGAAGGCGTACAGTGGCATTTCATACCACCTGGTGCTCCCCACTTTGGCGGCTTGTGGGAGTCTGCTGTGCGGTCAACGAAATACCATCTACTTCGTGTTCTAGGCGAAAATCCGGTGTCTGCAGAAGATTTCCGTACTCTGCTTGCCCAAGTCGAAGGATGCCTCAATTCGCGACCTTTAACTCCCATCACCGATGACCCAACAGATCTAGAACCACTGACTCCAGCGCATTTTCTCACTGGTGGATCCTTACAAACATTACCGGATCCAGACCTTAGTTCGGTTCAGTTGAATCGACTGGATCGTTGGCAGCTAGTACAACGTCAACTGCAAGATTTCTGGAGACGATGGAGAACAGAATACTTGTCGCAATTACAAGCCCGAAACAAAAATTGGAAACCTGCTGTTGACATAGTTGAAGGTAGTCTTTGCGTAATCGTTGACAGTTTACAACCACCGATGAAATGGAAGATGGGGCGAATTATCCAACTTCATCCAGGAGCTGATGGTGTGACTAGGGTAGTTACCCTTAAGACCGCCAACGGAACCATGAAGAGAGCGATCAACAAAATTTGTCTTTTACCAGCTCAACATTGATGACCATAACGGAGCGTTGCAGTAGAATGTCTTCCGAGGATATCCAGTGCGTCGAAAGGGGTGTTTCTTGTATATTTTCAGAAGTTCCCGAGACACTTCAGGGTGGGTGAGGATGTTGACGAACAAGGTATCTGCCCTGAACTAACGCAGCCAAGCAAGGGAATCTGTCGGACAAGGCGAGATCCGTATTGGTCACTCAAGCGGTCACTCAGATTACCCATACCCATATGAGCATTGGACTGGACAGAACGTAGCGGAGAGATCGAGAGAAGAGCCAGAGGATGATCAAGACAGTTAGTTACCATCAGTACGTCGTCGCGATCAGTCGCAAGGGGCGAACCCTTGCCCGTTTTAATCTGTTCAATGTTTAGTTTTACGAAATAAATTAGTGTCTAGTTATTAAAGTTGTAGTTCCTTATAATAAAGTGTTTTTGTGAAACTGTTGTGGCGTTATCATCTGCATGCGAGGAAGGAAGGTCCAAGGATGACTGGAGTATAAGGATCGAGGATAAGGAAGGATCCAAGGAAATCAAATTGGCTCAAGGAAAGGAGGTACGTTTCTGGCAAGGTCAAGTGGAGGTCGAACCACTCTTTCGGTTGGACGGTTCCCGACAATGATAAACCCACTTAAAAGAAAGATTATACAGAAAATTGAAGAGCTATGAGAAAAAATATGTAAACCTAACATTTATCGTCAAGTTTACATAAATTTTCTTGGTTTTTCCCTCAAATTGTCTTCAAAGTCTCATCCCCATTGCTATAAAGCCCATTCAGTTTCCCCAAAGGTGTACTGAAACAGTGATTATTTTAAACCTTCGCAAATAGTTAAATTTCGGTGCGACATTCCACGATCAATAAATTTCAGGCAGAAGTTGGCGTCATAATCTCAATATTTCAGCGATCCAACTCATTTGTACTTCCTTGAGATGTTTCTATTATATGAAAACACTGATAAATAATCAAATTTAGAAAAAAAAACACCCTTTTGATAAAAATTTACGATGTTGCTGCGCACGAAACACAGTTGCTGGTTTGAGAAGTTGTCAAAATGCGTTATATTGTTATTCAATGCACGGAATACTCAAGTAGACTTGTTTGATGTTTCAGAGATGCTGTATATAGAAAGAATAAACACATCTTAATGAAAAAAGAGAACAGCCGGCACCGTAAAATGTCAAAAAAGTGGACTTAGAATTTCATTTACTATCGTTCTTGCCTGACCCAATCTCACCCCCATTTTCAATGTTTTAGACATCGTACCGAAAAAAATGATTTTTTTTGTGAGAAAATCAAACAGATTCCGGAAAATACCTGTGATGTGTAATGAAAAGACTTTCAACATTCTACTATTACAACGATAGAGGCTAGAGTACATGCGTGATACTTTGTACAGGAGAAATTTAATGTTGTAAATTTTATCTAGTTTCAACATGCAAGTTTATTAATGTAGTAAACAAAAACTACTATTTCTAAAATTGTATATTGTTATGAATTATGTGTAATAATATGTTCCCTAACACATAAATTATTAATTTTAGTAATATCAGCGTTATTAGCTGAAATATTTCACAAAACATATTTTTCCGTTTTGACCCAATCTCATCCCCTAGACCCATTGTCACCCCCATCGACGGTATATTTAGTTTTGGAGCAATCCATGTAAGGTAGAGTGGGGAAGTGTAGCAGTGGGGTAAGTGGATCATTCGTCAATATTAAGCATAAATACTTGAATGTGCTGAATGTTTTCGCATCATTGCTTCGTTTTAGGTTAAATTCTTACGTCCACACTGATACTATTGCAAAACTGGTACTACACGTTCACTAACACAAGCAAACTTGTTAACTACAAAAATAAATTAATTTCAAAATTGTTTTCCATCAATCAAAAATCCATTGTTTCTCTGTCTAAAATCACATTCTATTAGTTTTTTCGACACATGGTGAGCATTTCAGTTCTAATTGAATGAATCATAATGAAAAATATGTGATTTTTATAAATAAATACGGATATATTGTACATGGTACACTTACCCCTTCTTTTTAATGGGGTGGGGTAAGTGGATCAAGTATTATTATTATTTATTGGCAGACTGCTTACGAGAATTTTAATAAGTTTTAATATTCCCAAATGTTGTTTTCCTTATTTTTTTTCATTCCCAGCTTAAATTTGTCAAATTGACCATAGAGAATTCGAATTAATCCACCTAAAAGTTTTTTTTAACCTTTCTGGTATAAAAAATATAAAATAATAATAATTTCAAAACTCACACGAAACTTTTCGTGGTTTATTTAATTGAAAGCATATTATCGTACCTTTTTTGACCATATAAATTATTCTAGACAGATGATACAAACATATTCATAAATAGAATAAAAAGATTACAGTTAGTTATTCAATCATAAATATAACTAATCTTTTCAAACTACGAGTGTTTTGCGAAAACATCGTTAGGAATAATCCTACAATACTTCTATATAACTTATGTGTATAAATGGATGAATTTTCTCCAAATTATTCTAGTTACAATGTTTTTTTGTTGTGCGAATTAGTGTAAACTAATGTATACATATTTTTAAATATATTTTGATTAAGTAAAGATACTTTTTTAATTTTAAAGTATTAAAATGTACCAATACTAGCACTAATAATAAGACCGAGAGTAATATCATTCTTACTATACATAATAACATCACATTTGTTTTGAGAAAAGATTTTTTTCTATTGGTGATCCACTTACCCCACCATGGTGGGGTTAGTGGATCATTTGGCGCAAATTTTTAAGTCTCTCATACTTAATACATAACAATCAGAAAAATCGAAATAATCGATGATTTGAAATATATTAGTCCATCATCTGTTATCCACAGAAAAAAGTTTGAATTACATTATTCACGTTAGCTGTACATAACAATGAAGTTAACTATTGATTTTTCTGTATCCACTTACCCCACGGTACCTTATATTTGTTCCCCCAATAAAAGTTAGTTTGCTCCATGCACGGAGGAAAAAGCTCTATGTGTTTTGAATGTATTTAGTTAGCGTCTTTATAGCACGGTGCCCCGACAGACCGTTATTATGCAAAAAAATTGTCCATCAAATCTGAGCACAGGGCTCGATTCCTGAGGTCATTCTGCACCTCTGGGCCAATTTTTAAAAAAATCCTTAGGAGGAATCTCGAGAAATCTCGATTTGAAGTTTTTGACTTAAAAATTCAATTTAAACCATATTTAAAAAAAATAATAGTATTGAAAAAACCTACAAAAAGGCTCAAAAAGTTAGCCAAACTGTTCTCAACTACTATATTACTGTTACCGTTGTTATAATTACAAATATTTACTACTGGCTTAACTTCCAGAGTGGCTTAAGTATATTTTTACATGGCGTAAACCAGTAAGCTTCATTTAATAGAATGAAATCAAAGAAATAAATTTCAATATACTATTGATGTTACGTTCGACAAACGTGAAAAATTCTATGCTGAATATTATTAATTAATAGCTTATTTTGCGACTTTCACACTAAGTGACCAGCTCACCAACGTCTGCCGTATTTATTTTGCTTAATGAAATTTTCTTCTTTGTTCATCTGGTACTAATCTTGATGTTTACATCTAGTTTTCCACCGAGTATTGCCGTCAGCACTTTACCTAAAATATATCCTGTTCAACATTCTCATCCTCAACAGGATTATAACTACACGGGAAACATGATTGTCATATGTCACAAGTGTTCGAAGATTAACAAAGTCATTAACAACTTCAAACAAATCTCCACTCTTCTACCTGCAACCATTTACTTCGTTTATTTTTTTCGGGATTCATCGTCAATCTGATTATTGATTTCTAGGTCGCGTTCGGCTCAGTAACAAAAATCTAGTTGTTGCAGGTAATATCAAAGACTTCAAAATGAGACTTAAAGCTGTTTAAGCTGACAAAAACAATCAAGTGTAAGGATTGTAGACGAGGAGCTTTTTTGTAAAATTATATGGAATGAACAGAGATGAGTTTCCGAATTTACTGTTCAATATTGCGTTTTGTCGCTTATACAGTGGGGATTCACTCGTTCGAGGTCCGCTACATGGAATGACTCGATGGTTGGATGTTCGCTGGTTGAAAAATATTTCAACTAAAAAGCACTCAAATGTCAACAGAAAATGTCAAACTGACTTTGACGTCTGAGTACCGTCGCATTGCAGTCTCCATATATAGAACAAATGCGTATGTATATGTGACGATTTGCTCTCCAGATGCGTTAGTGTGGAGCATTTTCACCAGCTGTCAGTTGTTCCAACTAACGGATCGGATTCGCTAGATGGAAGGCAGTCGTGTTCCAACCATCGAATCCCCGCTGTATTCAGGGTAGAAAATCGTCGCCGTCAAATGGAAAAAGTCGGCGACGAAACTAAAAGAAGCGTTGTCATCGTCACTCAACCAGTGTCGGATGACGATTTGACGCAGAGATCCAGGCTCGGCGTCATGACTAACAAATACGATTCCTTCGGGAGCACCAAACCGACTAAAAATATGAATCGTGTCTTCGACAGGTTATAAGTATGTTTTGCATAAATAAAACAAAAACAAAACAAAACGCATCTGAAATCAAACGTTCTCTAAATCGTCAAATCCACGCGCTCACCAACAGAACTATTGTAGAAACATGAGAAGAGCGAGTTCACTTGCCGAAGGACCAATGCACGAGTTCACTAATTTGACGTTTGAGCGGTGCCGAATTCAATCGTTGACATGATCACGTAAATAACACGGCATCGGTCCATACAAGCAATTATGTGATGGCATCGTTGTTTGGTGCGTAGCAACCGAATATACAGTAAAAGCTTTCTTCATGTATGGGTAGCAAGCGTAATGAAGAAACATTTGCTAGTTGACGATTTTGGGTTGAAGTTGTCGTGAATTTTCCGTCGATGACGAGATGATGACCTTCCAGAGTTATTATACTGGATGACGATTTTTTTATTTCGTCAGTGACGAATCTGACGATTGTCTGCCCTGCTTATACTCCTTGATTTTGCAGACGATGACTTTATTGGAATCTGTCGCAGTGCAGTAAAGCAGTTTTTCACTATTTTAAAGATGGACAACTAAGCTAAGCTTGTAATGCCATTTACTCTACCTTAACATATATGGTCGCATAAAGAGAAAAAAAAACAGGTTCCGATGTGTTGGTGCTGAGGCAGTTCTTGATGGAGATGTAATTAAAGTTGTTGAAGAGCAATAAAACATTTGTGACATATGATAATGAAAAACTTGAAAGTATGATATTTCGAATATCAAAGCAGTTTTTAATAATAATGTAAAGAGCAATAATGCAATAGCAATAATGCAAGCTTGCCTAAATGAAACATCATTGTCAATTAGCCCTGTATAAAACGCTTATTCTTGGCTCTCTTAGCACATTTATTTGAGAACAGGAGCGAAAACTATTGAGCGAATAAAATAGGCAAACTTCAGTGAGCTGGTCATTTATTGCGAATGCCCGAAAAGCTGTAAATATTTCTAATTATAACAACTGTAATAATGTTATACTAGTTGAGAACAGTTTGGCCAACTTTTTTAGCGTTTTTGTAGGTTTTTTCACTGCTTTTGCAAAATTTTAATATGGATAATATTGAAATTTTCAGTCAAAAATTTCAAATCAAGATTTCTTGAAATTCCTCCTAGGGATTTTTTTAAAAATAGGTCCAGCGGTGCAGAATGACCCCAGGAATCGAGCCCTGTGCTCAGATTTGATGGACAATTTTTTTGCATAATAACGGTCTGTCGGGGCACCGTGTATAGGTTTCTATGTTGCTTCGCGTCCGTATGTAGTTCTTTTTGTAGTGATTTTGGGTTATTTACTGGGTGGTCAGCCCGAAACTGACTTTATGTTATTTTTCTGGACAGTTCTTTAGTTTTCTGCGGAGTGGGACGGGTGAACGTTTTGGACTGGACCTGTGAGGAAAAACTCCGCCTTGATAACCTGTCCTCAGCCGTTTATTGGAGGAATTTATTTGTAGTATTATCTTAAGTTGATGTGTCCGCTCGGAAACGTGGAGTACGACGGACTATTTGAGTCAGCCAGTCAGCTTGCTCATTAATAAAGTGACCCTTCCCCAAGAAGGTCTCAAGCCGGGCAACGCAATCTTTTTTGGGTGGTCTCCTTTCGGAGTGGCGCATAAGCTACCCAATTTCAAAAGTAAGCTCGACAGGCTGGCCCGTTATAATCTTCAAAAATCTTAAAGATCCTCTGGTTATACACACAATTCACCTTTAGAAGTGATTTGAAAAAAAAAAATGTGTTTGACTTGTTGCACAAGCTAACCAAAGTAAGCTAATGTTTAAGTATTATATGAGCTTTAACATGTTATTTTCTGATAATTTTGATGAACAATATTTTCAGGAAACGCTTTAGAATTTCGAAACAAATTCTTCAAAATCTTCTGGAACTACATAAATCTGTGAAAAATAAAGAACTCTGAATAAAGGGCGCTCAAATTGCGGTTCACCAAGGGCGCCATGAGGTCACGCTACGGCTCTGACAGCAGTGGGTTAGCGCTGAGAACGGTAGATGGACCCACTGACAAATACCGTGCCTGTCGATGTGGTTAAACAGAAAACACGGAGAGGTGAATTTCCACTTGAGGCAGTTTATGTCTGGTCATGGCAGCTTCAAGAAATAAATGAATAGGTTTGGACACGCACTTGCTACTTGAACGTCATGGAATCACCTCAGAAACTCAATGCAAGACATCAACACTCAATATTGTCAATTCTACCATATGGCCAATGCTGGGTTTTAGGGTCATGTCCAGAAGACAAACATGGATAAAGCTCAAAATTAGACATGCGACCGAATCCATGGCCCATTTTATTTCGCTGGCGTTAACGGAAATGCGAAGCGAATTTCGATCGAATGTGCATTCGAATTGAAGCAAGAATAGGGGTGATTGGCTCCTACTCGGAGAGTACTTCCGGAACCAGGTTCCGACTTTCCTCCGATGCAAGAAATTAAACCAAATGATGTATTCTTGCATTGTTTTGTGATTCAAAGTCTAAACATGGCTAAAACCAGTCGTTAGATATTAGTTTCGTTGCTAAATATGTAAAAAAATTGACTAGGGAACACTTATTTCCGGTTGAAAAACATGTCCGGACCTGAACTTCCGGTTTGAAGACCCCACTCACAGGAAGTCTAACTCAACCCCTCGATCGTAGGGAAAACAGCATTTAATTAAATTCTTTTGTTTCGGAGCACCAGTCAATTGAAAATAAAAAGTCTGTCCTGGATCTTTCAGAGTTAATTAACTCATAAGGCGTGGTAAAAATGAATACCTACATTATGAATGAATTATAAAAAAAATCCACGTGCTCAAATCGGAATCAAACACGTGGATTTTTTTATAATTTCACTCATATATTATCCATATTCGTCACGCGTAATTAGTTTATTAATTAAAAAAATAATGCGTATTGGTTTACCGAACAACTCTATAAGTGTCAATAAATAAAAAAAAAGGTTTCTGAGCTCCATTCCAAATTGATAAATATGGAATGCCGTGCGGGATCGAAATCCGTACGTATAAGAAATTAATCTAAATCCGTCCACTTCATACAAAACGCCTACTATTTGTATGAAGTGTGCGGATTTTGAGTCTGTACGGATTTCAGCCCCCCACAGTATAAAAGCCCTTACCATGTTGTGTTACTACAAAAGTTATATAAAAATAAACATGAAGCTTATTTACACTTTCTGCTTTGTTTAATTTAGACACTTTTCTAAAGGCAAGTTTGGCCAGCAAATATCGCAAACATTTTGTTATTCAGAACGGCTGGGGCACGTTTTTTTCAAAATACCAAGAAGCACTTGGTCCGGCACCTTTTTCATCTTCTTTCTGGCATTACGTCCCAACTGGGACAAAGCATGCTTCTCTTCTTAATGTTCTTATGCGCACTTGCACAGTTATTAACTGAGAGCATTATTGCCAATTGACCATTTTCGCACGTGTATATCAGATACGAAGATACTCAATGTCCTCGGAAGTCGAGAAAATTTTCAATCGGAAACGATCCTCGATCGGTGGAATTAGAACCTTTGACTCTCAGCTTGGTCTTGCTGAATAGATGCGCGTTTACCTCTACTGCTATCTGCCCCCCTTAATTAAAACAAATATGTTTTACATTTTCACAACCAATTCCTACTGTAAATTTCCATCCTATGGATGCTATACCATGATAATTCCATTAACACTTACAATTATATCATATATAATAGTTCATTTTTATCATTGACACTTATCTCTACACTGCTATTATCAAAAAGGAACAAAAGTAGCCACTCAGAATTCCTCATCCGTCCACGGTTCGCCATTAGTTCTGAGAGGTACTCTGCCCGGGCCACAAATCAACTTAAATCGATCTTGATGGCCGCTCCCACTCTACCCCCAGAAATAGTCTTCGGATGCGTAAAGTGCCCTAGCAAATGATTACAAGCCCCTGCCGTAGAAACAGTAGAAAACCATCAAATTTACCCTCTCGCATCGCATCGCATCTCTGTCCGGTATCCATCGATTACCACTATGTACAGTATTGGACAATGCATTTGCGAAATTTTTAGATTTTCCGTACAAAATGATCAACTTTGAAAGGTTAGATATGAGTTATTTTCAGCCCGATTTGAATGAAATATTCACAGTTCTTCCTTTTTTAGCCGAGTGGTTAGAGTCCACGACTACAAAGCAAATCCATGCTGATGGTGTCTGGATGCGATTCCCGGTCGGTCCAGGATCTTTTCATAATTGAAGTTTCCTTGACTTATCTGGGCATGAAGTATCTTCGTACCTGCCACACGATATACTAATGCGAAAATGGCAACTTTGGCAAAGCAAGCTCTCAGTTAATAACTGTGGAAGTGCTCATAAGAACATTAAGCTGAGATGGAGGCTCTGTCTCAGTGAAGACGTAATGCCAAGAAGAATTCA
Organism: Aedes aegypti; assembly: GCF_002204515.2. Taxonomy (NCBI): domain Eukaryota; kingdom Metazoa; phylum Arthropoda; class Insecta; order Diptera; family Culicidae; genus Aedes; species Aedes aegypti. Next base: position 117,585,259 of record NC_035108.1, on the reverse strand, counting down.
TAGTTCTTCACACTTAACTTGAGTTTCCACATACATTTTTGAGTGATTTTTAAATCATAAAAGCAATAACGGTTTGACCAAAATTAATTCTGTCGACAAGTTTCGATAAATGCTAAACTTTTTTTTATCTTTATTAACGAGATTTTTAGCCCTGGGCTAGTTCATCTCGGGACCAACGGCTTTACTTCCCTTCCGAAGGAAGTCGTCACTGATTTTTTTAGTGACTATCACGGGGATGGGATTCGATCCCAGGTCCTCGGCGTGAGAGGCGTGTGTTCTAACCACTACACCAGGTCCGTCCCCAAATGCTAAACTTAAAAACTGACAGGATATCCTCATGATATATATTTGGCAAAATAGATTCATACCACATGAACAAGTTTGCTTAAGACAGTTTTAGTGAACGGCTTTCATATTTTCAGGTTATTCGTTTATAATTTTTCACCAAAAATTTCACTTTAGTGAAATAGTTTTTACTTGTGAACTCGTTTTTTGGAAAAATTACTCAATGATATATGTTAAAATTCAAATTATTTTGACGTTCTGTAAAAAATAATTCTAATCAGTGAATGAACAACTGCGATTCAGCCTACCAAAGTTATTATATGGATAATCGAAGAAGTTTGAAATATATTGTCCAATGCTGTAGGCTCTTTTTCTCTCGGCTAGTCACGATGATTGAGTAGCACCGTAATTTCCTTCCATATTTTATTATTGTGCGACGTTAACCTTTTCCCACTGCTCGTTGATCCTTTCACCTCCCACGGCCTACCCACGTGGCCGACACATCAATTTCCACCACCACCACTCCCCTCTCCCTCTATGGCGGCACATCACATTCGTCAGGACCCCAGCAGCAAAGGGATCGTGGATCATGTTTCATAGTGTTTCCGTTTGCTGCATCACTTCTCTTCGGTTGGGGACTTTCCGATACTCACAGCCAATGGATCCGTCTGGGACAGAAGTCCGCATGGGTTGGTTGGCTGGTTCATCAACGCGCGCGCCATCAATAACGACGTCATTATCGGCAGTGGTGGGCGAGGCTGCAGCCTAAGTACACTGAAATTCAATTTACGTTAATTTTATTTACATATAATTTTTTACAAAGATTGTAAATTGATTTGAGACGACCGAATGAAAAAATATGTATCATAATCTAGAATAACATTGCTCAGTATTTTGGATATTTTTTTTTTAATTTCATTTTAAAATGCAAATGTTGCAAATTTTATACTTTTAAAATAAGTACTGACATTCATCGCTCATGACTATATTCTTTTTTTGTTTCCTGACATATTCAAGCATGTTTAAATAGAAGTTAACAGACAGAAGTTAAGTTATCAGAAATCATATCGGGATACATTCACCATTATTTTGCAATTTTTGAAATTGTTGTGTAATGATTTATAACGGAACTCAAGACAGTTGCGTAATGAAAACACGTTGAGTAATAGTCATTATGCAACTGATTACAGTTACTTAGTTGAGGCCCCAGGAGCCAAATATTACGGTCAGATTCTTATTAGTTATTTACTTTTTGAGTTATTTAAAATTTAAAACACCTTTTACTGCAGAATACGAGTAAATGTGGGTAATTTCCCTCGGAAATTCCGCATTCCTCATAGTAATTAGGTCAATGGGCTCCACTAAACATTTTTATGAAAGTTTTGACAACGAAAATGTTTTCGAAGATGCGTGTTTGATTCGTGTTTGTGGAAACTGCATTTTCCTTGCTCATAGGTATTGTCTGCAGGGGCCACCCTTAGCTGACTTCCCTGGGGCATAGAGTATAATCGTACCTGCTACACGATACACGAATGCGAAAATCTCAACTTTGGCAAAGAAAGCTCTCAGTTAATAACTGTGGAAGTGCTCATAAGAACACTAAGCTGAGAAGCAGGCTCTGTCCCAGTGAGGACGTTAATGCCAAGAAGAAGAAGAAGAATTGTCTGTAGAACTCATTGAGTCTTCGGTAGTGTACTCAATTACCATGAAAATCATTGTTTCGAAAGGTATAAAATTTTATGCATGAACAAAACTTAATTTTCACAAGAACCTAATTTTTTCAACTCACGAACTTCCATATATTCCTATTATATAAAGAAGCTTCATTCAAGCGTTTAAAATATTTCATCGATATGTGTATATATATATATATATATATATATATATATATATATATATATATATATATATATATATATATATATATATATATATATATATATATATATATATATATATATATATATATATATATATATATATATATATATATATATATATATATATATATATATATATATATATATATATATATATATATATATATATATATATATATATATATATATATATATATATATATATATATATATATATATATACATATATATATATATATAGTGATTCGAACAACGCTAGCTCATGACGGCTTACCATAGTAGCATGTTCAAAATAACTTAAAACTATTGAGAACCAGAGCTACAAGTCCAAAGTCTTGATAAAGGTGAATGAATGTGATGGCTTTGACCGTGGTCTTCATGTAAAGAACAAACGGACAATGCTGTATCGCGTCACCATCGAGGAGGTAGCCATACAGCACGTTGTAGGTAACGCCACCCTGGTTGGGTGGCCTATCCAACAGTGTTGATAGACTCACACTCAAAATCTCAATCAATACGCTCTCCCGTGAGAACAAACTCATTAGAGATCTGCTTCGCAAATCTCACGCTTGAGATTTTGACGCAAAATCAACTCAATCAACTCAAACCGTAAAAAATGATTCAGTCGCGAAACCCGGCAAAAACTCGTGGAACCCGAATGTTGTTGTTTACGTTAGAAAGGATTAACATAATTTTACCAGACCAACAAGAAATTATTACCGTGTGTGGGTAAACTGTGGAAATACGAGACAATGAGTTAAAAAGGTAAGCCTACTCATCCATGATTTGTTGACTGCTGAGTTGCATGATTGACAACTCACGCATGAAAAATCTCAAGCGTGAGTTGTGAGAAATTGAGTTTTTCACAACACTGCTATCCAAGACTCTTCACCAATCAAGAAAGGCAGAAGCAGAGCAAACGGATTGATTTTACGGCAACAGACCCAGAATTCGAATAAAGGACTACGTTTGGAAAGTCGGATCTTGGAACGTTTGAACTTTGAATGAACCCTCGCCTGGTGGTTTCCTGGCTCGTGAACTGCGGAATGTCAGCGTGAACGTGGCAGCTATCCAGGAAATACACTGGCCAAAACAGCAGAACGTAAATTCCGAGCGATGAATCTCATCGACATCATTTCATTCAAGTACCTCATCTATTACAGCGGCGGCGACAGAACAGAACGTGGAATTGACTTCATAATGATTGGGAAGCAGATGAAGCGAGTTATTCGATGGATACCGTTTAGGAACCGAATAAAGGGCATATATACCTAATCAGCATATATGCGCCAACGAACGATAAGCCCGATGACATGAAGGGTGAGTTCAATTAGATAGTCATGATAGTCATGATAGTCATCTGCGACTCAAATGCACAGATCGGGAAAAAAGACTTCTCCTACCCGTCATTGGAAAGCCTCCATTCCGTTACCAATGCTAATGGACTGTGACTTGTAACCTTCGCTGCTGCTAGAGGGATGGCTTCTTCGCATACAAGTATATCCGCCAATACACCTGGCGACACCCGAGAAGCTATGCCTGTTCCCAAATAGACCCCGTCCCGGTTGATGGGTGACATTTCTCAGATGTCAAACATGTCAGGACCATACGAAGCCCTAATATCGACTTGGATCATTAGCTCGTTGTAGCTGAAATTCAGGCTGCTTATCCAGCGTAACGAATGCTGTTCTTCAATATCCAAGGATTGTCGACTCATGGGGTAGCTGCACATTACCGCCAACAGCTAGACGAGCAGTTGGGAAGAATCAAGGTTTCTGGGTATGTCAACATCCTGTGGGATATTATCCACGAAGCTATAACAAAAAAAAAGGCGCGGGAAGTGATAGGCACTGCTCAACGACAAAGACGAACAGCTGGTTCGATGAAGAGTGCCAGAGAATGATCGACGTGAGGAATTTCGCCAGAAGGCATATGCTTGACGTACCTGACAGAACATAGACCAGTACAGGGCAGCGAGAGCCGAAGAAAAGCGAATCCACCGCAGAAGGGAAAGGCAGCACGAAAAAAGTGTGGTAGCCAGGGATTGAATCCTGAGAAAACTGAGAAAATCTCTCACGTATCGCTCTTTGTAACTATCATAATATGCAGCACATTATGAGAGCTCGCGGAACATTACTAAAGGACCTATCTAACATTGAGAGGCTCTCTTTGTTTACTTTCTCTTTCATTGATAACTGAGTCACATTAACCTCTTCTGTTGCGTTTTTTGTATGAAACGCTAGTCGAGGAAATTGACTTTCGATCTATAGTGAATAGCTTCCCAAAATCTTTAGTATTCCACTCTTATAATCGAAAGAGAACGAGAGAGGAGAGAATCTCTCATTTGTACATAGGTCCTTTAGTAATGTTCCGCGAGAGAGACTGTTTATCGTATACTGCTACAACTTTGATCAGATCGAAGGGACAGCAGTGCATGATAAAACTAGAGTTACATATTTCTCAGGAGCACAGAAATGTACTGACGAGCCTCCAACCAAACCGTCTCTCAGCTCATCGGAATCCTAGTGTGCTGCGCTAGAAGGAGGCTCACGAAAATTCTAAAAGCGCGCGCTAGGTGATGTGCTCTCGGGGAGACTCGTCTCATGCGCTGTTCGGCGCTACGGCTCGCCATCGGTATCCAAGTTGTGAAACAACTGCTTAGTAACGAATAGCCTCTACAGCTATTTTCGCCTCGTTATGCAGTTGTCTAGATGGCTTACATGATATGGTCGAAGACTCGCGATCCAAGAGTTACAATTTCGATCCTTGTTGAAAACTTTTGTAATCACTTCAATTATTGAGCTGAATTGTAAACAGCACATGTGACGGAGCACACGAGACCGCAGTGAGACACATCTCAATAAAAATGAGGCGCACCAAAAAAGGTCTCACAATGTACAGCGCTCCCGTGCGCTTGTAAGCAATGAGGCTCCTGTACCTAAGGCTACAGCACGTGCACAGTAACTCTAGATAAAACCCCTCTAATCAAGCACTAAACCAGGGGGACACTATATCTATCGAAAGTTCGTGGATTTTTTGTCATGCCAGTAAAGTAAAACACCTATCCCCAACGGTAAACAAGCGAGAAAAATGTATTTTATCATCGCTCTCTCTTTGGGGCTCTCGTCCGCTGCTCCTATTTATCAGACTTGTTACAGCTTGCGATACAATGCCGATCACGGGATGGGATGTTTTTTATGCTTGCTTTGATCGTGCTTCAAACTCAAATGAGAGCGAATTCTGCAATGCCTGGTGGTAGCTGAAGCTCAAGATAGCATAAACCGGAACGATATGCGGAGATTTTATGCAACGGTCAATGCCGCGCATCATAATACGCCACATTCGAGAAGGGAATTCACTGACCGATAAAACGTCGGTGGAAGGAGCACTTTTAGCAGTTGACAATGCAAATGGAAATGTGAATGAACATTGATTATAACGAACGAACTGTGGACTCACCGACCATAGGAGATTTAATAGGCTTTCAGCGAGCTGAAAAATTGTAAGGCTGCTGGGAAGAACGAGATCCCGATCGAGCTTCTCAAGCACTTGGAAAACCAAGAAGATTCGTGCAAATCAATAACGTTTACTTCTACGGAATGTAAAGCAGAGTCTTTTGAAAATTAATTGAAAACTATCAATATACATCAGCTGACGCCTACACAATTCCAGCAGTAACACTGTCGTAATGTCGTAATGAAGAAATACAAGAAAAGAGAAACGTCTGGCCTGATTCTCTTTTCTTCTAGTTCACTGTAGGTTAAATTTTGGTTTTCTGTTTCCTGTTTGATCCATTTTCGGTCTCTTTTAGTTTCCTGTCTGGTCTCTTTTTGTTCCATTTTTCCAGTCTAGCCCATAACTGCATATTTGTCACATTCAACATTTTTGATCATTTCGAGTTAATACCGGGGAGAGTCATCAACTGACAAATACTTTCGATCAACTAACTGAAATTTGTAAGATTGTTCTAGAAAAATCTAAAAAAAATACCATGTTGTTTTGTCATATTGGCAATTGTAACCGCATAACAGTCATATTGAAATTATATATGAGCCCCATAATGCAGTAGCAACGAAATTTCTATCAGAATTATTTTCCTACTATTCACTCAATATGCGATATGAGTTGTATAAAATTTCAGCCTCAAATAAGCACTTTTGAATTCTCAGTGATTTTTTGAAATTTAAGTTTGCTTACACACTGCAATAAAATGCAAAGTTGGTATCCCATTTACTCAATGCCTACTTTTGTCGAATGTTACAAATATGCAGTTATGGGCAGTAGAGTTCTCTAAAGTTCCTAGAGAAATTGTACCAGTTATGGCCATAGTGGTTCCCTATTTGGTCATATGTGTCTTCTCGGAAACTTTCACATTTTGAACATGTATGAATGTTTCAGCATCAAGATATATTTGATGCCTAACAGCTTAAAGACACGGAATAATCAAAACATTGAAGATAATCAAATTATCACGTATGGCGAAATAGGGAACCATTATGTCCATAACTGGTACACCTACCCTTTATTCAAGGTACTTAAATGCTTCCAGGCCTGCAATGTGATCGATAGAGTAGTTTTTAAAATAAAGAATTAAATCTTATTATTTCTTCTTATTGATCTGTTGAAACATAAATTGTATTCTACAAACCTAGTCTTAAACTTAGTTGAGAAATTTGTCTTCTGTGGTAATATTATGGACAATCCTTACCGCATCGCGATAGAGGTTTTAGACAATTATTATGCACCTCGTATGTCTTTGCGGTATGAACGATTCAAATTCAGACAGATGATGTTCAATCCAGATGAGAAGCTAGATCAATTCGTCATTCGGTTGAGGTCACAGGCCACCCTTTTGCAATTTTGATGACCAGCTCGATCAAATGGACCAGATACCGTTTTGACTCGATATCCGGACACTTAAGCACGGGTACACTTTAAGTACCATTTTTTATTCATAATATATGTTTACTTTACTTTTTGTGGTTTAACATGGTGATAAATGTTTATTCTATTGCATGGTGTAATAAAAATATTGATTGAATATGCAAAAAACGATTAAATGTGCAAAAACATGAGATGTGTCTTGATTCGAAATCCGGACACTATAAATATTTTGCTTCGAATCCCGGACACTCTTTTTTGACAAAATATTCGCATATTTTGTATAAAATTTAACATATCAACTCTATATTTCATAATTTAAAACAGTTTACTATATGTAATCACAAAAGTCTCGACTCGAAAAAAGGCTAAAGCTGCCAGAAAGGTACACAAAACTTTGGCAAAAATTACTTCACTCACCTTATGCTAGCACCTGGATTCACAATGCGTTACCCCACCTATAGTTTGATTCATGGTAACACTCTTAATTTAATGCACCAGACACAAAAGCAACACAGTTTCTTCTTTGTAATGGTCAAAAATTAATGTTCGTTGGTTAACTAGACACGACAGCTCCCAATGGACTGGATTAAACTTTGTTTTCTTCAAATATTCGTATGCGTCCGGCTTTCAAAGCAGTCAAATAATTTGCTTCTTAATATGGACACTGAGAATTTTTCACATAAAACCATAAATCCAAGCATTTTAGGTCATTTCCACTTCACAGCAATAGAACATAATAGTTGGCTCATTATTTAAAACGTGATTAAGCACAATAACATTGTTTCCAATTCAATTTAAATCGAATCATTCTTCAACGTTAACTGTAAGATGCAATCTAACAAGGACTGAAATGTGCGGAGTATCGATACGCATTTTGTTTGGTTTGGTTTTTTTTAATACATTGCAGCTTACTGCGATATATTAACAACTATAACATACAAATAAAGTTGAAGAACAGTTTTGTACATAAGTAGCATAGAACATTTGGAATTTATATTATTGAAAATGTAAAAATAATCATAGTGTCCGGCAAATCGAAGCAAAACGATAGTTGTAGCTACACAAAATGACGATAAACTGAGAGCAAAATACCTTGAGGCTGAGATATGAAAACATGAGTCAGTAATAGTACAGGTAATGTAAAACTGCTTGAAAATTCTTTTAATATGTCCTTTGTAATATATATGTATCATCACCATTTATAAATGAAATAGGTCCAAGAGTTTCGTGGCAAGTCAATCGAGATTGGTGATTTGAACACCATGCAGAGCATCGACAAAAATGCAGATAAACCTAGTCGGACCTGCTTTAGGTGTCTTGTTAATCATTTCTCTAGAGATCCAGGATGTCCGGTCCGTTCATCACGTTGCAACAAATGTAAGTCTAAAGGACAATTTGCCCGGTGTTGCGATCGTTTCCGTAAATTAGAAAATCAATTATCAAGATTCAAGAGATCGATGAAGCAAGAAACTGGGAGGACGAATGGAAAGTCTTGATTCGATAGAAACCCGAAATTTATTCGCGAAGCTGATGATGTGACCGAGTCTGTGGAGATCCGAGAAATTTTTCATCTGGAAGGCAAACGGTCAGTTCAAGCTACAGTAGGCGGTGTCAATATCAGGTTTATCATAGATACAGGTGCTGATGAAGCTATACTAAGTGAAATGAATTGGAGACATTTGAAGCTTTCGGTATTCGCAAAGTAAGTGATAAGATTTTTCATGCGTACACGGATAAAAATCTGATTCCCTAATCATGATTGCCAAGTCATGAAATTCATAATTTGGTTAGGTCATGATACCAGGACCTCAAATCATGGTTCCTGGAGTCAAAATCATGATTCTTCATAAGCGTGACATCCAGAGTGGCAACACTAAACGGGGTGCATTGCATCATTTGATTTGTTTCGATCAGTCGCATTTCAACATGTTAAAGTGGTAGTGTGGTATGGTACAGGTCTCTCAATTAGAAGGTTCTTGGTTAGAATCTCGCTATAGCTTTTTTTTTATTTTTTTTCAATGTTGTCGACCATAAACGGAAGCGCGACTCATGATTTTAGGCACGTGATTCATGATTTCGAGCAATTTACAACAAAAACATAACGCGTGTGTTGCGTTACGGCAATCTGACTCATGATATCATGAGTCCAAATCATGGTGTATTTTCATAAGCTGAAAACTCTCTGAAATCATGATTTCATGAGTCATAAATCTTGTTTTTGGATTCTGATTTCTGCCCATGTATGGTTAAACAAAGCCCTTGTTGTACTAGGTAAAGTTGATGTGAAAATCGCAAACGAAGATCAGTTCTGCTTCATTACACTTTACGTTATCCAAGATGGTAAATGTTCTTTACTATTGAGAACCACTGCCGAAAAGCTTGTTGTGGTAATATTTCTCAGATCTTTGTCTGGCGATATTCTGCCTGCAATTAAATATGAGTAAAAATTGTGCTTCAAATTTATAAATACCAATGGGAAATTATTGAAATAAATATTACAAATTTAGATATGTGCGCATCGATAAAAGTATTCCTCCTGTTCAACAATCTTATCGTCGGATACCTGTTCCTTTAGAAGAATTAACTATTTTGAAGCTTCTATTGCCACGATTAATGCGTTGTTTATTAAGGTTGAGTAAATTGAAATCTGCTACGGCAAACAAAATGTAATATACTGTTAACAAAATAAAAATAAAATCTTAAAATTGTTTTACCAAATTAGAATGATAGTGTTGTCAAAAAACACTGAACACCTAGATATTAGAAATGAATGTAATGTTTGAAATGATACTAATGAAGAAATTAAAAAAAAAACTCTTTTGAAGTTTAAAGACCTAGAAAAACAGGACATTACAGAGCGTGTTCGAGATGCGTCAGAATGGGTAAAACGGAAAAGTTCGACTGAAGTGAGAATCATAATAGATCTTTGAGAAGCTAATAAAGCTATAATAAGAGAGATTCAAGGGGCCCAGATAGCGGTAGCGGTAAACGCGCAGCTATTCAGCAAGACCAAGCTGAGGGTCGTGGGTTCGAATCCCACCGGTCGAGGATCTTTTCGGGTTGGAAATTTTCTCGACTTCCCAGGGCATAGAGTATCTTCGAACCTGACACACGATATACGCATGCCAAAATGGTCATTGGCATAGTAAGCTCTCAGTTAATAACTGTGGAATTGCTCATAAGAACACTGAGATGCTGAGAAGCAGGCTCTGTCTCAGTGGGGACGTAACGCCAGAAAGAAGAAGAAGAGAGATTCATCCTCTTCCAACATTGGAGCAAATGGCTTGCCAACTGCGAGGAAGTAAAGTATTTTCAAATTTCAACATTAACCCCTCTACCGGCAACTGCAATTTTAACAAAAAAGTGATCACGATCTAAATATTTTTTAGCGGTTAAAAATAAAGCTGCAGGTAGAAGGTTTAAGCAAGCATTCCCCAACTCATGTTGCGTGAAGATTGCCTTTACACCACCGCATTCATTTCTCCTTTGTGTCATATGAGATATAAGCCATAAGTTTTCGGCTTATCAGCGGCACCTGAACTTTTTCAAAAATGTATGGAGACAATATTGGGAGAATTCCCATGGGTAATTGTGTTTATTGATGATATCTTGATCCATGCTTCCGATACAGCAACACTGAAGGTATTATAAACATTAAAACATTATGTTTAAATGTTAGATTCTGATAATTTGATTTTACAGATTCGAACTGATATTGTAAAACGTCGACTAATCTAAAGGAACATAGAATCAGAAAATTGTCATACCCAGAAGCCTTCAGAAGAAAATTCTACAATTGGCCCATGAACCTCATCTTGGTATTGATGCAATGAAGCGGCGATTGAGAGAGAAAGTTTGGTAGGTGCGTATCGATACGATAGTGGATAGTTTGCTTGTTTCGCAATCATCGGTGGAACCTATGACTTGTATTGAAATGCCATCTAAACCATGGAGGAAAATTGCCCTAGATTATATAGAAGTATTAAAGGGCATTCATCTTTTGGTTGCAGTAGACTACCATTCAAGGTTTCCGGAGGTTGAAATCATGACTTCTACAACGGAAAATCTGACGTTATTCAGATTACGCACCATCTTTTCAAGATACGTAGGTATTCCCATAAGAAATTGTGTGCGATAATGGTCCATGATTTCAGTCAGAAGAGTTTAAGGGTTATTGCACATCAAACGATATTCGTATTAACCATTCAATTCCTTATGCACAATATTAGAATGGTGTAGTAGAACGACAGACCAGGTCCTTACTGAAAACTATACGGATTAGTGTAGCTATGGGAAGAGATTGTAAAAATTCTATACATTTTTCTTTTGGCTTACCGAAACACTCCCCACTCGATTACTGGAAACTCACCAGCGGTCCTAACGTTTGGAATTACTTGAAGCGCAAAACACGCAGGAAGATGAGAAAGATATGGTAACCAGATGTGACCAAATTAAAAAGGATAAAGGAAAACAATATGCTGATTTTAAAAGAAAAGCTAAATACTCGGAAATTGACGTCGGCGATACTGTGCTACTGAACAAAAACAAACTTACTACTAATTTCAATCCACAGCCTAACATACTTTTAAGACGAAACGGGACGAGGATTACGGTTAAGGATCTCAAAACCGGAGCAGAAAGCGACAGACCTGTTAACCATGCTAAACGAATGACGAATTCAGAAATCTGAAACAGCTGCTACTGAAGATCTGTTCGATAATAATCAAAACAAAGCTTCTAGTAATCCTAAGCATCGTGAAGAAGACGGCTGGGATGATACCAGCAGATTAACTAAGAAACCAAAACGAGAACGTGGAATGCCTGAGTATTTAAAAGATTATAATATGACTGAAATCGACTGCTAAACACTTCTGTATTGAACGTTATTGAAGTAAATTAAAATTATATAAAGTAGTAGTAGTAGTAGGCCGAGGAACATGCACACTTAGATTTTTTTTCACGAGCTCGGCTGTGCGAATCACGGTTTCCCGATTTTAACCGAGACTCAGCTAACAAATATTCCGGTTGCTTAGCAACGATGCACGATTTACTGATACTCGGCTTTTATTTGCTGAGATCCCAGGAAATTTGTTTGCCGACTCCTCGGCTGTGTGGATCTTGGTTAAAATTAGCCGAGATTCGTCATTTCGAATTAAGTGTGTGTATCAATCATAGGAGGCACGAAAGATATACGTTATAATAAATGTCACTTTAGATTCAGAGCTCTAAGAAGTAACAAGTGTTTCATTGACTTCTACAGATAACAACTGTAGCAGTGACATTTGAAGACGTATCATTACCGGAAGCCGTGCTTACTACGCACTCCACAAGACCTTGCGGTCTGGTGAACTTCACCTCCATACTAAGTGTACCATGTACAAGACGGTGATTAGACCGGTAGTCCTCTACGGGCATGAGACGAGGACAACTTTCAAAGAGGACCTGCAAGCGTTAGGAGTATTTGAACGACGTGTGCTGAGGACGATCTTTGGTGGAGTATGTGGGAACGGGGTATGGAGGAGAATGGGGTACAATGAGCTAGGTGGTTGGACCAAATGAAGCAGGATCGATAAACTGGAGGCAAGCAGCCATGGACCGAATTTGTTGGCGTTACAGTGTGGTGCAGATCATGTCTTGAAGAACGCAGCACCATCAAAAGTAAAGTAATTATCAACTGTCCACGCCTATAGAGCTTAAGGCCAATATTATTGGAGTTCTTGTAGGACTAGGTACTTATTTGAATGATTTAGGGTGTATATCGTCATCGAATATTTTCAATTTATGATAACTAACGTTTGTAGATCAAAAAATCAAATGTGGGGAACGAAGAAAATCGGTACAAATCAATACAACACTCTGATTACTTATGTATAGATGGTATAATTTTACAGAATGATTAAACTCACGAACCCCCGATCTAGTTCGTATATTGAAGTTTCAGTGTGTCGGAGTGACGACGCAGCAACGGCACGCTTAAGCCTTCAACCTTCTTCCCATCATTCAGACATCACAGCATCGAAAGAGAGTACCTTTATGGACCATTTTTATTACTTTATTGTGATAGCAGAACCCCACGCCACCGAATCCTGCATACCAGACCGGTGGGGGATGACGAAGGGTATAGGCTCAGAAAGAGGAAGCTACTTTATCGCTGTTCTGTGAGGATTCTTTCGCTGCGGCTGCCAGAGGGTGGCAAGTCAAGGGAAGGAAGGTCGAAGATATGATTACCATTAGCGGAACATAAAAACGACACGTACGCACGATTGGCACACTATCAAGAGGATGGAGACGAAGAACTGAAAGTCGAATTTCACGGTTCATTGGTAACGCATTTTATAGCGCAGTTATTCAGCAAGACCAAACGGATTGTCGTATGTTCGAGTCCCACCGGTCGAGGATCTTTTCGTAAAAGAAATTTTCTCGAATTTCCAGGGCATATAGTACCCTGGTACCTGCCACACGATATACAAATGCAAAAATGGACAATCGGCAAAAAAAAAACCATCAGTCAGTAACTGTGGAAGTGCTCATAAGGATACTAAACTGAGAAGTAAGCTCTATCCCAGTTGGATCCCGTCCGAGGAAAGAAGAAGAACAGTTAATATTTTCAATTATTGTAAATATAAATAGTTTATGATTAATCAAACAGTTGTAGCGATGAACGCGCAGCTATTCAGCAATACTATGCTGAAGGTCGTGGACTCGAATCTCACTGGACGATGGTCAATGTTTTAGAGAAAATCCACATTTATTACCTTAAATCTTTACCAACTTAACATTCCACAGCGCCAACTCAATCAGATCATATGTTTTTCTCCTAACGGCCCTCCTCGCTTGATAAGTCAGCATATGAATCCACCGGCAGTGGATTTATGTGAGCAGATAGCTGCTTAAAGTAAGAATTCACCCACTACTCCGATGCCTCCTGGGTGAAATGAGATTTTTTCGCTTCCTGTTATGTACCTTTTCTATCCAAGGTCCCCACCCAAAGCTTGTTTCCCATCGCGACGACCGCCGCCATGATCCTGGGAATGTCTCCTCTGTCGTGAAACGGAAAAATTGTGTCGTTATCGAAAAAGAAGCATCTCGCCAGCAGAAGTCCCATACATTGCCTCTCGCCCACATACTAACAAGCAAAGCCACCGCCGCCGCCAGTCAGTGCATAGAAGTTTTATGCTTCTGTTGTTAGTAAAAATTGTGGCTGGCGTTGTTGGTACCGATAAACGGGGTTATATTGAATAGCGTTTTCTAGATATTACTCAAAAAGTTCCTGTAAACATGCACATGATGATATTTTTTTGTTTTTTTTTTTTTATCAAGCACTGGATAAAAAATCCCCTTCCAATTATTTTCATTTGTACATTTGGAAAAAAAAAACTAAAAACGCTATCGAAAAAAGGCTAAAGCCCCTCATTTTTCTGTACCAACAACATTAATAAAAAATAGGTAGAATAAATTTAAAGTTACGAGTAGAGAAACCAACAAAAAATCCGTTTATTGTTGGTGTAGTCAATCGTTCTTTGATGTTTGGAAAAATCACATATTTTTGTTAGCAAAAATACATTAGCTTTTTTCAAATTTTGAGAATTTGAATTCTCAGATGTCAGACGCATAAGCATTTTTACAGAAATAGTGATCAACAGCTATGACAAAACATCATGATTAAGCCCGAAAGCTTGTAAAACAAAAAGTGGAATGGACAAAAGGTCTAAAGGACACAAGACGGATTGGTAGTGGACTTTAAAGTTATATATCTCAAAATAATTGTTTTGGCACTTGGTGCGGTTTTTCCAAATCTTGACAGATATTTACAATATTTGGATGAAAGTTCCTTACGTCAAAAGCCAGTAGTCACCTTGAGATTTATTTATTTTGTATTGAATTGCCCTAGAAATATTGAAAAGAAACTCTTGCTCCACTCGAAATTTTGTCCCAACTTTTTCCAACTTCTTAAAATTTTAAATTTTTTATGCAAATTATTGTTTCGAAATGTTGAAAAATTAATGCATGAACAAATAAACTTTACTTAAAACTTAACTTACATATAAGTTTATTAAATTAAGAAGGAGAAGCATCCTCCCTGCATGGAAAATATGTTCACTAATAATGTGGATTTGATATTTTTACGAGAAATGCCATTTCGATACGTGATACCCCGCTGACCAATGTTACCCCATTTCACGGTATTTGAAAGTGGATGCTGTTCCACTCATGACTCCCCGTGCTCACCTACAAGCTTTGTGTTGCAGATTTTCTTTTTTGGCTCCATCTCAAGGCTCGCTTTCGGTCGTCTTTCATTCACTGTCAAGTTTGCCGCGGCCTTCCCTTTCGTCCCCTCTGTGACTCGATCAGCCCAGTGCCAGTGCTGGTGACTTTATGTTGTAGGTGGCATATATCGGTACCGGTGTATAGGTACGTAACGGGATGCCGGAGGGCCGCATTCTGGTGATGTTGAACATTTTTAGCATTAGACATGCTTTGCATTACAAAAGCCGCATGAAATATGTTTTGCAGCACACGGCAAGAAGCATAAAATGGGTGATCTGGGGGGCTTCGCTTCATCTAAGCTAGGAAGAGGCGAGGCGGGATGATGGGATTCCTGCACTCGTGGTTTGAGATTTTTCCCGGAAATCGCGTTAAGATGGTTTGATTAGCTCTCAAGGGTTGTACAAAAAATAGTAGGGCAATCAGGATACAATTCTGAAATAAAAGCATTGGGGTCATGTTATTCTTTTTTGAGATTCCACATTCCAAATAAGACAGCGCCTATTTTTTCAGTAAGGATCTCTTAGTCAAGTGGTTAGAGTCCATGGCTACTAAGCAAAGTCTTGCTGAAGGCGTTTTGGTTCGATATCCCTGTCGGTCCAGGATCTTCTCGTAATGGAAACTTCCCTGGGCATAGAGTATCATCGTACCTGTCACACGATATACAAATGCGAAAATGGTAACTTTGGCAAAGAAAGCTCTCAATTATTAACTGTGTAAGAGGTAATTGAACACTAAGCTGAGAAGCAGGCTCTGTCCCAGTAAGGACGTAATGTCAAGAAGAAGAAGGAACATATGGGCATAGCAACAACTTCATCTTTGAACGTATCAGGCTAATTAGTTTCGTTGAAAAATAAAGTTCGACATTATCTGCCTCAGCTCATTTTTTTTTCACTGAATCTTAAATCGCCTTGAAAAACAGATGGTGAGTCTGCAAGTTATGCTCCCAGAATTTATCTAAGATCATTCGCAAGTTCACTGATTTTACATAAATTTCGTTGTCGAGCGGCCTCCACGAAAACCAGTTTACTGCTCGAATGGTCTAATTATATTAAACCAGAGTGTCGTATATCTTATATGATTCTACCCCATTACCCCGAATCCCATTACCCCGAATGCCATTAACCCGAACGCCATTACCCCGAATTCCAAAACCCCGAATGATCCATCACCCCAAATGACATTACCCCGAATTCCAATATCATGGGGAAATGTCATCAATATCATCATGTGAAGATAATTGTAAATTCGGGGAAAAAGCATTCGGGGTGATGGAATTCGGGGTAATGGTACATTGGGGGTAATGGAATTCGGGGTGGTGGCATTCTGGGAAATGGCATTCGGGGTAATGGGGTAGAATTAACTTGGACATGCATAATTTAGACAGCCTGGTCGTTCTATGATCATTTCCAATAAGATGGTGAGGAATCTATCTACGAAAAATCATGTATTGCATTCTTAATACACTATGCTACTTATTAACGATGAGCATTTACATAACAATTACAAATTGTCTTCAAAAATATCAAAACTGTAAATTGTATCAACAGAACATCTGTGAAACCTACGAATGGAAGAGGATGTACATTTCAAGATATTCAGATAGAAACATATTTTACTAGTTATTTTTCAACAAAAACAAAATGTACGGTCTGTGCTGACAAGATAAGAATTGGTTTTCTAAAATCAAAATTATCAATGTAAACGATTATTGAATCGAACAAATTTATCACAGATGCTGATTGAAATAGCCTATAGAAATCTAAAAAATATAAAAATATTTGAGTGTTTGTAAAAGTAGTATGGTTGTCATTATAAAAGTCGTGCCCATACTTTATGGGCACCCTATAGTTAGAAATAGTTCTCTAAAAATTTTCCTTTTTTTAACTAAAAAACATCTTTGTTTGACCATAACATCATGAATACTCAACCGTTTCCAAATATTTTTAAATGGTTTTGAAGCAAATATAGTTGCCTTTAAACTGTGAGCACAACAAATTAATTCAAAATATTGTTTTGAAATAGTTATTTAGCAAAATCTGCCCAACAGCATGAATTTCAAACGGATAATATTATATTTTTTAAGTTTGTCTAAAAATTTTCAAAAATTTATGCATATTTTAATTTACAGTTACAGCAAGATAAAAAACTTTAATTAAACAGTGAAATGTAATATTAGATTAAAAAATTCAACAATTCAAAGAAATTTGATTTTTTCCATTAAAAATCGTGTTTTTTGGTATTTTTTGTTAAATAACATGGTCAAAACAATGTTTCAATTATATTTGTTGTATACATAGTTTGTAACAACTAAATTAGTTTTTAAGGCATTTAAAAAGAACAAAAATAGGACGAGTATTCATGAAGTTTTGGTTAAACAAAGATGATTTTTTTTAGTAGAAAAGGAAAAATTTGAAGAGAACTACTTTTAACTAAGACTGAAATTGGTTTTAAATATTTCTAAAATTTCATTGTAAAGAGAATGATTCTTCTTCTTCTTGACATTTACGTCCTCACTGGGACAGAGCCTGCTTCGCAGCTTAGTGTTCTCATGATCACTTCCACAGTGATTAACTGAGAGCTTTCTTTGCCAAAGTTGCCATTTTCGCATGCGTATATCGTGTGGCAGGTACGATGATACTCTATGCCCAGGAAGGTCAGGGAAATTTTCATTACGAAAAGATTCTGGACCGACCGTCGAACCCAGATACCTTCAGCATGGCTTTGCTTTGTAGCCGCGGACTCTAACCACTCGGCTAAGGAAGGCCCCAGAATGATCTTTAGAGCTTCAAAATTTGTTAGAAAATTATGGATTATAAGTTATGAAGGCTTTACTGAAGGTCATATTTCATAACTTGAAAAATTCACCTTCAAGTCGCTTGCGCCACCTCTAAATCTTAATATGTTTGGCTCAAAATTTGAGGTTTTTCATTTTATGTGATTTTAATTCAGAAGAGCAAACGAATTTTTGGTTTTGAGAACTTTCAAAATATAGATATTTATCCCTTTTCTATCCTTGTTTCGACTCGTGGTTTCGATTTTTCGTTGGATCCGTTAGCGAAAGCTAGCGTTAGTAATCCATCATGGACACCGTTTTGGGAAAACCCCTTCTATTCACTGAATATGGTTGCAACCACGAACAGATACAAGAGTGAATCTCTTAATTCATCACTTTCTTCCATAAAAGTGGGTTTTAAAACTATCACTAGAAGTGGCAAGAATGAAAAAAGGACGTGCCAAGCAGATAAATGGCAACATTTTTTTGTAGCCGGAATTCCCCAGGCAGAATCTCCAGCGATTCTAATTTTTCAGTTAACAATCGCTTGCTTAATAATCATACCCATTAGGTTGATCATGCTCATTCACAAGCTAATTTCTTCCTTCATGTAGCCGTTGGGATCTTTTAATTTCAAATGGATTCACTCAAGAAAACTCCTGTGCCAATAAAAATGTAGGGAATTTCAGCTCCTTCAGTAGGCAAATCAGTTGATAATAAACTAATGCTTCATCTATTTCTGAGTTCCCTCGAGTTCATGAAGGTTAAAACATCCCACGGTATGTTTTGGACATGAAACGGAAATGTCCTCAAAGGGGCCTTGGCGGAACCGACTACGGTGTTTCGGAACGGTCCTCTAATTCAAATTATATTTAAATGATGACAATCGATCATTATGTTAGATTTTACATAAAAACTTTGGTTTTATAACTGCTATAAGTAAAATAATAATCACATTTCCTAAAATAAGCCCTCTCGAGACCCCAGTACAACCCAGAATATCTTCGGTATGGTTCCGAATTCAGCATTGTCCATTTATGACAAATAACTAGTACCTTTTTAAAGTCAACTGAAGGTGGTTTCAAAAAAATCGAATGGAAATTGACGAAATGGCAGCTATATGAAAATGCCAAGTCGGTGAATAATTAGTGGCACAAGCGATATTAAATACAAACATGTCAGTTTTCGTAGGGCAGACAATTAATCGTTCCATAAAAAAATATAAAATTTCCATAAAAAATGCAAAATTTGCCAGTAAATAAACAAGGGTAAAATCAACAGAAAAGTTAAAAATTTACATAAAAAAATAAAGAAGTGCAAACAAAAAACAAAATTTTCCATAAATAAAAAAATTTTGAGCAATAAATAGATTCAAAAGTGCAGTAGAATCGACAATAATCTCACTAAAAAATATCGAATTTTACATTTAAAAACCTCAAAATGTCCCTATTTTCTTCACAAAAAGCAAGAAATAATTATAGATAAACCACAAAAAAAGCCAAAATTTGCAATAAATGATTAATAATAAGCCCACAATAAATCAAAAATATCCATTCAAAAAATCAAAAAGAGCAATAGCAGTAAATGCAAAGTTGCAATAAACAAACCCAACTGAGCAATTCAAAATGACAATTAATACATGAAAATGTTGAAAAAAATTCCAATATTTAAGTAAAACTTTCCATAAAAATAACGTAATTTTCCAATAACGAGTAATAATGTGTGTAATGAATTTCATAAATTTTCAGTCAAACTGAAGCATTGTTTTCACAATTGGAACTAATTAGTCGTCGTATGTAGATGTAGTAATTGCATTTTAGAGTTCGATAATTAATTACGTAAGAATTTAGGGGAGGGGAGAGCGGTGAGATTGGCCGGGTTTGAAAAAATATTTCTTGCCATATAGAAAAAAATAATGTTTCATACAAAAAATCATACATGGAGGGCAGGCGAGGTTTCGAAAAATCACAAAAAAATGTTTTTTAATACACCCCATCGTTAGGCGCTACAATTTTAATTATTTCGGCAAAGTTGAAATGAAACATGGAACATGGGATATCTAATCTTCCAATATTAGGAACACTTATGTCACTGCTTTGGTTATGTCCAACTACATTGATGGTTGAAGCTTATGCTCTCATGCCCCACCAGCCAGGGAACTGATGTTTACAAACTAAGCATCAGTAAAGTAACTGCCCACAGCAGTTGCAGAAATGTGTATACTCACGGTGTCTTTGTGGAGTGACTTTATTACAAAAAAATAGGTAAGTCTGAAATTTCGAACTAAAAACAATTAGACTTTGCTCTTTCATTTGCGACCAAAATCAAAATAACCGGTCGGGGGGTCCAGAACATTTTTTTTTATTTTGTGTGAAGTATACATGGATATGTGTTTTTGTACCGACACACATTGCGTTGAACATAGATACGGGAAAAACTGCAAGATCAAACCATTTGAACACCTTGGCTTGGAAGGTAAAGTTGTTCTTGCTCAAAAGAGCTGTAATAAGCATATATGACATATGATATACGCATAATTGCAAAACTGTCTCAAACGTTATTTTAGTTATTGTCCACGAAAAACCTTGAAAATTGTACTTAATTTGGTCATAATGATGTAAGAAGTTATTAGGAAATATTTTTAATAGGTGAAGATGCATCGATATCAAACCTCGAATTTTCAAGAGCTTGTTTGTAGATTTGTATCTTGAGAACCTGACAACCTTTTGCGTTGAACATTTTATTGATTAGTCGCCACCAGCGAGTGACCAGTGAGTTACCGGTTGTCTGCTTCTCTAGACTTGTGCTTTTGAAAATTCGAGGTTTGGCTTCTATGTATATTCACCCTTAAAACCATTGATAACCGAGTGTGTAGCTCGTTGTTATTAAGCAGATAAACGAACCAAAATAAAAACTGTCACCGCTGGGAGACAGAGGAGGATCTTCTCTTCGTCGTAGCATTGTGAAATAAAGTGTAAATCTATTCGTTTACTCAGTAATAACAAGCTATGGCTTTTAGGACGAGATCATAAATTATGCGAGATTTCTCTTTTTACTCGTTACAAAAGTGACTTATCCGCCTTTCAAACAACACAATTTCAGTTATTCGAATTAACAAGTAAAGAGCTTCGCATGTGATAAACCTTGTTATAAGACATGTAATATACTTGCCCCATGGCGCTGACAAAAAACGCTAATTTGGATGGTATTTGAGAAGTTTCAAATCATATATTTTTTATGTTACTTTATGGCACAGTGCTTATGAAAAGATCAGAAACTAACATCATGAGGCTAAAATGGGTTTGGGATTTTTGTACTTGTTTGCAGTACTATAACCCCATATAAACCCCTCTACCGGCAGCTTCATTTTTTCAAAATATTCAAATCGCGATAACTTTTTTGTTTCTCAATATTTAAAAAAAAAAAATCCTCAACTTCTCAAAAAACTCTCTTATTTTCAGAATCTGTATCGGTTTTGAGCATTGGTCATCTATATTCGGAGATATTCCAAAATTCCTTGGGGGACCGACGCATAGCCATAACTCTCGTAATTTTCTCTGGCTACAGATTTTTTCTCATATTCGGTTATTCGCTTTTCAAAACTAAACTTTGATGAAAGTCTATTGTGAAGAAATTAAACAAATCGGTGTAACTGTTTTTGAGCAATGAGCTTTTATGTTTTTGGTACCACTCTAGCCGTAACGAGATCTTGAAAACTTCTTAAAACATCATATTGAAATTTTATATGGGAAGTGTCGGTCCCCCAAGGAACACCGAAATATTTTTAAAACCAGTTGACCAATGGTCAATACCGACATAGATTCCAAAAGTAGAAGAGTTTTTTGAGAAGTTGTGAAAAAATGGTGGAAAAATATAGAGAAACAAAAAAGTTATTGTGATTCAAATATATTTTTGTGCTGAAAAAATGAAGCTGCCGGTAGAGGGGTTAAGCTAAATAATAGCAAACAAACTCATGAATATCTCTTCTGCTATCTGTCGAATTGAATTTCTCTCTTCAGCAAATTTCTTTATTATGGTTTCAAGAGCTCATTTACAATGGGATAATAAGTTTGTACTTACATTACAGTACAAGCGTGTTTGGAACATACCTCAAAATTTCTTCATAGTAATTTCCATATAAACCTACATTGTCTTTGGGCCACCTCAAATCACCACCTATAAAGCTGCGAATTTCACAGAACACTATTTTTATAGTAGGGATAGTAAGGAACATATGTGAGATTGGATTCTCAAACATTTTTTTAATTTTGAACCGCCCTAATGTACATAAACACATAAATAGGCAAATTCAAACATATGTGCAAGTCTCTCGAAATCAAACAAAAAAAAATTACTCTGGACCCCCCGACCGATTATTTTGGTTTTAGCAGCAAATGAACGCGAGAAACCTACACTTTATTGTGGAGAAGTTTCAGACTTACCTATTTTTTTGTAATAAACTTGTTCTACGAAACACACCGTGTATACTTCGATTGATGAGTTTTTTCCTAAATATTTTTTTCTACATGGTAAGAAATATTTTTTCAAACCCGGCCAATCTCCCCGCTCTCCCCTCCCCTAAATTCTTACGTAATTAGTTATCGAACTCTAAAATGCAATTACTACATCTACATACGACGACTAATTAGCTCCAATTGTGAAAACAATGCTTCAGTTTGACTGAAAATTTATTAGAACACACGCCTCTCACGCCGAGGACCTGGGATCGAATCCCATCCCCGAGATAGTCACTAAAAATTTCAGTGACGACTTCCTTCGGAAGGGAAGTAAAGTCGTTGGTCCCGAGATGAACTAGCCCAGGGCTAAAAATCTCGTTAATAAAGAAAGAAAAAAAAAAATTTATGAAATCCATTACACACATTATTACTCATTATTGGAAAATTACGTTATTTTTATGGAAAGTTTTACTTAAATGTTGGAAATTTCTACAACATTTTCATGTATTGATTGTTATTTTGAATTGCTCAGTTGGGTTTGTTTATTGCAACTTTGCATTTACTGTTATTGCTTTTTTTGATTTTTTGAATGGAAATTTTTGATTTATTGTGGGCTTATTATTAATCATTTATTGCAAATTTTGGCTTTTTTTGTGGTTTATCTATAATTATTTCTTGCTTTTTGTGAAGAAAATAGGGACATTTTGAGGTTTTTAAATGTTAAATTCGATATATTTAAGTGAAATTTTTGTCGATTCTACTGCACTTTTGAATCTATTTATTGCTCAAAATTTTTTTATTTATGGAAAATTTTGTTTTTTCTTTGCACTTCTTTATTTTTTTATGTAAATTTTTAACTTTTCTGTTGATTTTACCCTTGTTTATTTACTGGCAAATTTTGCATTTTTTATGGAAATTTTATATTTTTTTATGGGACGTTAATATTTTAGCCGTTTTCGTAGTTCAAGCGTGTGCTAGAATAAGGGCGTAAGTCGCATGATCGATTTCTCTTTATCGATCCTCTCTACTGTGAATAAAGGTGACAAGCTGGAAGTTTGTCCGCAGTTTTTGTCTACAGGATGCAAGATTGCATCGCTACCAAGCGGTCTAAAGTGAAAAAATGCTGACGAACTTCCATCTTGTCACCTTTATTCACAGAAGAGAGGATCGATGAAGAGAAATCGATCATGCGACTTACACCCTTATTCTAGCACACGCTTGAGTTTTCATATTTTCCCCTCAATTTCAGATGATGTAAAAATAATGACGTTAGCGTTCTTTTTCGATTTTATACGAAAATTTGTTCTTAGCTATGCGGCTATTGGTACATCGACCCTCGAGTAATTCATGCATAGATTTCTTAAGTTAATTTTAATACGGAAAATCATTATCACCAGACACGAAAAGCAAGGAACCTCAAAATCATAATGCAGTGTTCGGAATATGAGCTGAAACGGTACTACTATGGGAGAAATTTTGTCAAGTATTTTTTTCTCTCCATATATTTTATCATCCAGAATTCTGGATGGTTCCAACGTATTCCAAATGCCAATTTCAACATACTCAAAATCCTGCTATGAAAATCGTTTGACATGACCTACAAAAAGGAATTAAAAAACGTTTTACTCAACAAGAAAACAAAAATTGTAAAATTAAAATTCCTCAAATGGACCCTGACTTTAAGCCCATATGGAAATTATCAAATATTTTGAAAAAAATCTTCGAAGCTAATTCCGGCAAAGAAAAAGGAAAACAAATTATTACCAACTTATTGTGAAAAAGCATTAAAACTTGCTATGCAGTTTTAAAGTGCGCACAATTCTAATTTAGGACTCACTAGTCCAGTTGAAAACCAAGGATCAGAATTTCGAGTGAACGTTTTAGGAAATTTTTAGAGACTTATTTGAAAGAAATGAGGAATATTAGCTTAGCTAGCTTAGCTTAGCTTAGACTGACTACACATATCAATGGTTGCTATTCCGTGATTGACCGAAGTCAGTGAAAATGCACAAAGAATCAACTAGAAGTTCGGCTGGGAATGGCCGTAATCTTCTTCAGTGTGCATAATTCAGTGCCTCTATTTATACAGGGTCAATAACGGCGCCGGCCACGACCTTGCAGTCAGGTGGGATAGGGGGAAGGAATGTTAGTGTGTAACCTTTGCTATTTGGAGACCGTGTTTGCCTCTGCATCTCCACAAAGGTTACTGGGAGGGATGTTTGTTAATGGGGAGGATCGTTGGGTCACAGGATTCTTTTTGATAAGCGATTAGACCATGACAAGTAATTATTGGTGAGATATAAACATGCTTATATGTAAATATAATATTTTCATTTGATATGAACAATATCCATGTAGAGAAAAATTATGCCGACACTTGACGTGACGAACCTTTCAAAGTTTGTTGAATAAAGTGAACCTTTCGCAAGTCTACACTCGTAGTGTAGAACCATTCAAAGTTTTTTTAATTACAAAAATAAAGGTAAAAGGAAAAAGATGTTTTGAAAACAAAAAAATGTTAAACATAAATAATTTATGAATCAGAGTTTATGTCGACACAGGCGCAGTCATACATATTTTATAGATTAGAAATAGTAGCATGAAACGAGCTCACCAATTGATCCGTCATCCTTGAGCAGCAACAATCCACTTTCAGCTTCACTCGTTTGCTCGGCTATATAAAAGCACTCAGAGAAAAAAGGCGCGCGACCCGAGAGGGAAAACAAGTGACGACTGCTCGGGCTTTCTTGACGCACTGCCCAGGAGCAAGCGTCAAGGTCGAAAGATCAAAAAGAACTAATCGAACGCGGCACTTTTTCACTTTACTCGACCGATGCGCGACATGTTTGATCTTGCCCTCATCGCCGGCCCCCGCAGGAGCAAGCGTCAAGGTCGAAGGATCAAACACAACTCCTTATTTGTAAGAAATGAGGAATATTATTTAAAAATTTAAAAATATGAAGCATCGCATGGATGATGGAATTTTTCACATCCTAATGAAGAAACTTTATTCTTGGTTAATATATTTAACAAATGTTTTCAGTTGGCATATTTTCCTGATAAATGGAAAAATGCCAAAGTTGTACCAGTTATAAAACCAGACAAAAATCCTGCAGAAGCTCCCAGATTTCGTCCAATCAGCTTGCTTTCCTCTATCAGTAAACTTAAAGAAAAGTCAATTTGAACAGAATGATGGTCCACATCAATAAAAATTCATTTTTTGCCAACGAACAGTTATGATTCCCACATGGACATTCGACCATTCATCAACTTTTACGTGCATCAAATTTTATTTGTGCAAATAAATTTGAAGGCTATTGAAAGTTCCTACATCGTATTACTGTTAGAACTCTTCAGATTGAACACATTCAAAGAAGATTATACTGTTGAAAACTGAACAAGCGTTCTCAAATGTTCGGTGTTCAGTTATTCGAACTTGAATCTCAATTGCAGCCAGAGACTATGATAACAACCGAAGAGCTACCACAAACGACGACGACGACGACGACATCGACAAGGACAACGGCAGAGACGATCCCTAGATAAGGACAATTGATAACAACAGCAGCAGGATTTAACCACAGCCGCAAAGCAGTCATTGAGCGCAGAGCAGATATGCGGTCGTCTGGCAGGCTGGCTGGCTGGTTGTCTGTCCCTTCCTTTGGACGGAAATTGTCTGACTCGGCGCGCAGAAATCCTTTATCACACAGTTTTTGCTTCGTTTTCATTAGAGTAAGGTGGGGCAAAAGTTCGAGTGGGGTAACGGGGCCTTCCTAAGCCTAAGTGATTAGAGTCCGCGGCTACAAAGCAAAGTCTTGCTGAAGGTGTCTGGCTTCGATTCACAGTAGGTCTAGGTTTTTTTCGTAATTGAAATTTTCTTGACTTCCCTGGGCATAAAATATCATCGCACCTGCCTGTGGAAGTGCTTATCGAAGCTGTGGAGCAGGCTCTGTCCCAGTGAAGACGTAATGCCAAGAAGAAGAAAAAGAAGAAGAAGATAAAATAAATCTCGAAACTTTGATTATTTCACCAAGATCGAACTTTTGCCCCACCTTGCTCTATACACTGCGTAAACGTTGAGAACGAACGTATCTTCGACAATAAAAATGAAGAAGGCGCGGTTTGAAGGGCTTGCGCGTGGCAATAACAAAAGTTATCTTATTATGTAACCGAATACACAATTATATCCTAAATTAATTTTCTTGTAAATCACTGCCTCAATTGGGGACTCATCCGATAGGATGGAAGTGGGACCCGATCTCTCTACTTGACTTGAGTGACGACAACCGCGCACATCACGAGAAGAGGGGACAGACATTGTCATGATATAATCAACCAGAGAAACTCAACCGGCGAGGACAAAGGTCTAATTCTGTAGAAATTATTTTCCTGGCTTTGTTGGTCCTTTATCGTGATGGGGGCCTTCCGTCTCGTTTTATGCTAATGGAAGGGTGAAGATGGAAATAGCCTTCATCATTTTCTCAACGGGTTGATTGGAAGTTGATGTACTTTGAAGGGCTTATTGTAATACCTCAGAGGACACTCGAAGGCGATGAATTGGAGGAAATGATTTTATCTTAATTTCCTTCGTTTAATATAATATACAAATATCAGCATATGTTTCCTAAAATAACGATATAATTAGGCCTCATAGTTTTACCAATGTGTTCAATGGTTGAAAGTTCTGTAAACAATTACAGTATATCTTAGAAAAAATAGGCTACTGGGGTGCTATAATCGATTTTTCGTTTTGCAGTTGTTATGAGTGCCGTTTAAATATGCACTCATTTTGCCTTTGCAATTTCCCCTTTTCTTGCCCTAAATTCTTCAATTATAACTTCCCCTTCCGTACCTCTTCAAGTAAGATTATGAAATAGGCTCTATAAAAGCCGATGACACAAAACTCCTAATTTCTGGAGCTGGTCTTTTGATACCTGATATACGTAGGTTCATAGATGACCACAAATTGTTGTAACAAAATACATGTTCATTTTATCAACTTTTCAATTTCCTCCCCAATCACAGTTTAACACATATCGTCTATCCTGCCAAATTAGCTGCAAAATAATCACATTTAGTCAGGTAATTTTATTATCTCATCCCATTCAGTGAGCATCAGCACATCAAATCACATTTACCGATCGGTAGCAAATCTTCTCGAGAGGAATCAAACTAAACACGCTCAAGCTAACACTAAAGCTCTCAAACGAGATTATACACTTCACTGCACAGTTTACCAGCACCAGCCCCAGAACATCACTCGCTCGATTCGACCCGTTCTCTGGCAGCCGCCAACTACATGACAAGCACTTGACAGCGATTATGTTTCTAAAATTATCTTTGCACTTAATTTCATTAATAAAACTCAAAACTCAAACATCATCAGAGCCACCGCTCGTTGTCACCAAACTGTCAGAAGAGGCAGGCTACTATTATTCGATGGGAGGTACGGTGAGAGCTTTTGCTCAGCACTCAACGGATGAGAGTTGCAACGAAGACAGCTTTTGAAGGATGATTGGTGGCCCTTATCTTTAAAAACTATTAGCAGATGGAAGTCAGTGGATTTAGCTGAGACTAGTCAATCCGATTTGCTTACAAGTACGAAGTCTTCGACTCCACACGACGAGTATCACAGATTATATACTCATAATCACCACCGATGACATCGCGATATCGTATTGACGCGCCCTAACTGCAGTCGCTTTTATCCTACGAGAAACATGTTTACAAACTGTAGAAAAATTGCGTATAGACACATTCCAGCGTAACGCGACACCACGAGGGACCAGCTTTCATTATCAAACAAGGCCTATTTTCGGAAATATGCCTTGTGACCATGTGATTAAACAGGTGTCATAGATTGTATATTAGATGTACTTAATGTTGTGACATTCATTTTGAAACTTAACTCTGTATATATGGTTAATAAAAGAAGTTGCATTTCGTAACGCGCCACCATCGCTGAAATGCCTTTTTTCAAACATCACTCTTTAATCGCCTATATCTGCTCAGATATACGTTTTAGAATCCGGGTTTGTTAAGGGCAGTCCTGCAATGTATTACATAAGGGCAGTATGTGACGTCAAACTGAATGAAAATATTAAATACTTGCAGAATCTCATTGATTTTATTTTATGTGCGCCGCGTTACGTTCATCTTCCAACAGGGTTCTGCACAAGCATGGGAAAATTCACTCACTCATCCGAACGCTACCGATAAAATATCTGCAAAGTTTCTGCTGCCACCGAATGTTCGGTGACTGCCGAACGCTACTAGGGTGAACGCAATCCCGACGAATCGCAAACGATTGAGATAAACCGAAAATGAAAAGATGTACGAAGCGGAGAGAACACCATCCGCTCCTAAATGGGAGACACGAAAGATCGCGTTCGCCATTCAATCACCGAATGCTTCCTGCGAAATGTAAAGATTTTGCGTTCACTGAAACATTTCGCCTTGTGTATTTCCAGTCAGTGAACGCTCTTCAGCTCTCAAATACGAATGCCACTCGTGCGGAATCGGAATGTAAAGAATCATTCGCTGCAGCAATCGGATGCCTTCGACACAAAGAGTCGGTAGCGAATCATTCTGTTGCCGTTTTTGTCTAACTTGTCGCTCGGCGAACATGAAGAAAGCGCATTGGAAATTGAAACACTCAGCTTGGTTGGAGAAACGGCAATCTCGCTCTTGACCGCTTGTGGAAGTGAGCAAGAGAAACGCAATATTCGAGTGAATGTTTCCCATGCTTGGTTCTGCAAATGGTGTCGCGTTACGCAAAAAGCATTAAGCATTTTTTTTATTTTATTGACAAAATCGGTAATGTTTTTTTTAAAGACACTACACGTTAATGCTTTCAGTGGGCTGTTCGCCCTTTGAAGGAAAATCCACACTAGACTAAGAACTAGCATGCAACGCCCAGTGGCACAGTCGAATAACATTCCTCACGAAAAGTTATTCGGCATGTGGCGGGAATCGAACCCACACTTCTTAGCACGATGCGCCTAAATGCCTTGGCGACACTAACCGCACGGCTACAAAGCCCACGTTGTTGCCTTCATATTTCGAAAAGAATGTATATATAGTATTGTTTTATGTTTAATACTTTAAACATTCTGCCGCGCAGTGGAGTAAATGGATCTGATACTGGTCAAAATTAATAAAAAGTTTCTGTGAAGCATTTTTAGGATGACGTGCAGATGGCGCTTGAAGTCACCATAGAAATTTGACTAAATTGTTTGCAATGATACTTAGATGTTTCTGTGAGATATTTTGAGAGTGTTTCCGGTACGGTACCTTCGAATTCGGTGCGAATAATGTTGAATTTTGACCAGGAATTGGAAAATTTAACGAACTTCTACACACGAAACAATTGTATCCTTTGAATGCGCTCACATTCACATAACACGCAAGACTTTTAATATTCGTGGCAGATAATGAGACGCGATAAAAATAATAAAGACACACACCGTCCTCTATTTGGTGTTGAGCACTGTGTGTCATAAGGTGTTACATTCGCCGACACTCTCCCATGCTGATCAAGAAACATAAGCGAATATGTTCCATTTTCTATACAATATTTGCGACCAAAAGGGTGTTATATGAACCTATAGAGGTTATAATTAAGTTGCTAAGGGCTGCATTACCAGAAAGCATGCAAGTTGTTACCAATTTTAAGCAAACCATAAAGCGATATCGTTGTCGTCAATGAAAGTTAAGGTGAAGATGAATTGAAGCCAAACGTAAAATATTTAAGAGCATGAATCTGAAGAACCAGACACCCATTTGAGCTGAAAACTTAATCGATTGGTCAGCTCAAACAGATGTTCGGTTCTCCAGATTTGTGCTCTTGAAAATTTGAGTTTTGCCTTCGATTCATCTTCACCTTAATGCTCTTGAACGCTATCTCGTCACGTACCATGCGAGAGAATGAATATAAACATTCATAGAGCTCTCCGAATGCGATGTGCCACGAACTGTTACGATTCATGAACTGTCACATTCTCTGAATATGGTTTGATCGGTTTATTTGGATTACAATCCAAACTCTGATTTTGACACATGGTAGAGTGTTTGAATTTGATTGATCAATAACGTAATGTTAATCTATCAACGATGGTTTTTTTTTAAGTATGCTTTCGGCAAAGTCAGCAGACAGACGTTTACGGTCAATGGAGTCAATGGATCTGATAATTGGGCTAAATGTTTCAAACGTTATTTGAGAATATTATATTCAGAAACTTGTAGAAGACAATAGTTTTCGAGTGGTGGACTGAGAAATCTTTAGAACTGTTGTATAGTGGGGTTATTGCACCTAGTTTTTGTGCAAAACTTTTGAACCGTTCCTTTGAACTTTTTTGAAGATGGTATTTCCAACTACGTTGTAGAGGCCTGCGCTCAATCCGCAATTTTGCCGCATTAACCTAATCTTGTGCTTACCTAATCTTGTGCTTATTTTTTATTGGCATTACGTCCTCATTGGGACAGACCTGCTGCTCAGTTAACTGTGGAATGGGCACTTCCACAGTTATTAACAGAAAGCTGTTATTGCCAAATGGGACCTAATATTAGGCCAATAATATCTCAACGTTTCCATATAGTATTTTGAGGATCATGTTTTTAGCAAAGTTGTTGAGGACGTATAGGGTCTCAAAATGGTGATCTAAATATCTTGAAATTCTGTCGCACAGAGGAGCTGTCAGATAAAATTATTAGGCGAATGAATACATGTTAACTAGAGATGGGCCAAAAGAATCGGAGTCGTTCAAAAGATCCGGATCACTCAAAAGAACGAGTAATCCGTGGCTTTTTTTTGACGAGAGTCGGTTTATTTGATCAGCACGGATCAGACAGAAAGTTATCCGGAAAAAGAACGAACCGATTATTTTCCCCTATTCTACTTCGTTCGTTTCTCGACTTAATTATTATGCTTGACACGTGCCTTGCTTTGTGCGACACGCAACTCATGCAAGCGTTGTTTTCTTCAGACCGTGCTCTCTGCGCTCTCAGCATAGACAGGCAAATTTGTCCCGCCCACTTGCCAACAGGGAGATGTAGGATATAGAAAAAAAGTGCCCACTTGAATGGCAAGCACATTATTTGCTTCTTTCTTTTGGTTCGGATAGTCGGGCGAGTGCATCGTGAGTTTCTGGTAAAAAATGTACGAAGAATGAGAGAGAGAGAGAGAGATACGAAAGGAACGACGCATGTCGCGCAACAGGGAGTGAAGGTACCCCTAAATCAACACGATATTTTTCAGCGACGGAGACAAAAAATCTCCGCGATTTCGTTGTTGTGCCAATGTGAGCACTCTTGTTTGGAACCATCTAGACTGACGCGACGTAAATCGTTACAAAATCGCGTCGCTGTGTGGCTTAGACACGCGCATCAAACAGTGCTTGCATCGAAACATCAACAAAATCGCGACGATTGTTTGTCGCTGTCGCCGTGAAAAGGTGCTTTAATTTGGGGGAGCTTTAAACCGATCTTTTTCTTTCGCTCGGCACTGAACCGGTCAAAAGATCCGGTTCACCAAAATGGGTTATTCGGATCGGATCCGTTCACTGAAATGAGCCGTTTTGCCCATCTTTAATCTTAACTCATAAAATGTCAGAACGAACAATTTTCAAAACGCTCATTCCCAGCAATTATCCAAACGATTTTAGAAATGTTTAGCTTTTACTAAAAGAAAATAGTTATACTAGCTTTAAACGTTGGCACCACTCCGCTGAAACCCTCCGCGTTTTTGTGAAATGCGAAAATGTGTTTTTTTCTCTTTTTTTTCAAATAATTTCTTACGTTCTAAAATAAGGAATTCTGATGAGTTTACTAAATTCATGCATTGATCATTTTACGGATGTTCCGGATTTTTATCTGGATAACCAGGTCGTTTACCATCGGAGCTAAGTATTCTCCAACATGTGTGTCACTAGCCAACAAGCACATTCAAAAAATTAGAGCTGTTTGATCTGCTTTTAGTGAAAAACGAGGAAACATAGACACATTTGCATCTCACAAAAATCGGGGACAGCTTCAACAGAGCGTACCAAAGCTTAAAGCTACAACTATTCCCTTGTACTAAAAAACAAAAATTTTGTAAGTCGGTTGGAGCATTGCTGCAGACGGGGTTGGTGGTCTAATGGTGGTCATGAGTTCAATCCCAGGCTTGTCTCTTTCCTTATATTTTGTAGTTGTGTCTTTCTCTTGCTTCTATCTACCTCTCTAAATCTGTCACAGTTGATTTATTCGTTCGTAGTATTTGCTAGAACCAGAAACGGACAAAAAACCGTTCCCCTACGCTTGCATTTGTCCATCATTATAGCACGCCTTCCCTTGCGCCTGATACATAGGCAGTCTGCAAACCTACAAAGTAAGCCTCTCTGCCATAAAATTACCACTCCTACACCTTTCGCATGGACTGGTGTAGATGCAGTGGTAAATACGGACTACAGTGTGCCAGTAAATGTAACATCCATTTCTTCCTTTTCCCCTCATTGGTCAGCAACCTGACGTAGCAAGCGCCATTATCGCTTAAAAAAATAGAAGATCACAAGCCTTTATACACTGAGGATGTCTGTTAGTCCCAAGCAGTCACCTGGTTGGTTCCTTGTGTAAGTGCAGCTGACCTGGCGATACTGGAATAGCAACCACGGGTGGCCAATCAAGCTCAAGGTCAAGATGGTATGAACGAGCATTTTGACAATAGTAGGTTCGTCCTGGAAATTTACGGTTTAAATTAACTTAACGCAACACCATAATTTTGCATCTATTGTAACTTTTCGAAGAGTGGTCTGATTTAAGATCTTTTTTTATGAAAACACGTATCTTGACGAGTAGGAAGAAAATCCAAAATATATGAGCTCTATAAGAACTTTGTTTCTACAATGTAGAAAATTAGGCAATTTTCGTAACGCGACAACATAATAATAATTTTAGAAAACACGTTTTCAAAAAATCAATAATTTGTTGAAATAAATTTCTCGCATACATAGCAGTTTAATCAAATACTTTTCTAGTTAATGTATAAGACAGTCATATAACACTTAAAAAACTATGATACAGGGCTTTGTAAAAATGTTTTAAATATCTCAATTTTTCACCAATAAATTATATCAACTTTCTATAACTTTTCAGGTATAATTTTAATGGTATTATCAGTCAAATTTATGTTTTTTTTTTATACAATTGAACATTCTGTGTTCTACATTGCTTTGGAAATATTTAAGAGTTAGAAATTACGATATCTTGGCGTAGATGTGCGTGGAAAGTGTCCTTCGCAAACGTACAATTTTCATTCATTACACAGCGTAACAAAAATGACATATTTGCGTGTCTCAAGGATCAAATTATGTGTCTCTAGTAGATTTTGGTTCGCTGAATTTGGTGCCGTTCTCAGAAATGTTCCAGCACGTCACAATTTTTAGCTACAGGTCGCCAAAATTGTATAAAACAAGATTTTATTGATGTTTACATGAAATTTAAAGTATAATTTATCAAACTTGTTTGTGATTCAATCCACCAATCATGCAAAATATCATTTTTTCACGAATATTTATGATATGTTATTATATTTACGTGTGAAAGAAGTCTCAATCCCGTGAAAATAAAGAAGGGCGTATTGCCCGGTTGGGGCGTATTACACCGAGTTACCCTAAACGACCCGATCGAGAGTTGAAGAGCGACTGTCCAGAGAAATTTCTTGATAAATTTGTGAAGACATGCATGGCGAAACTCCAGAAGGAATTTTTCGAGGAACTTTAAGAGAAATATCCAAGAAAACATCTGCAGGAATTTTTAGCAGAATTCTTGTGGGTTTCTTTCAAGAAAACCTTCACATATGCCCAGTGACAATCAATGAAGTAATTATTGAGAAAAACAGAATCAATTACTAGAAGAACTACAGGAAAAGAAAATCTACAGGAATGTTTGGAGTTTTCCTGGACTTTTATCCTTTGGAGTCCTTGATGAAATTACTGCTATTCCATAGTATTTCTGGTGATGTACTGATAGCCAGTTACTTGTATAAATCGTATGAAAGCATATGTTTTGAAAAAAAAAAAAAATGTGAAAATAATGGGACGGAAGTACTTTTTGTAGCTGTTTCTGTAGGTTTTCTAAAAATGTGGTAGTATTGGTGTGGATATCTATTGACAAATCCGTGGAAGAATTGCTGGAGAAATCTTCAGAGCGGTTTCTGAAGGAATCTTTACATAAATTCATATAGAAGACTCTGGAAATTCTTTGGGGAATGCCAAGAGAAACGGAGAATTGCTTGGTTTAGTGAAATAATCCACAGGGGAGTTACAGAGGGAATCATTTGAGGAAGTTTCGTAGAAATGTGGAACAATCCCTAGTAGAAACAACGTATAAACATAAGAAATTTCGTCAATTTTCGTTAAACTCTCAAGACGTTTTGGCAGGAACTTTTGTTTCTTTTTTATTAGTTTTGGAAGTATAGTTCTTGGATTATCTTTGGAGGAATTACTGTAGAAATCTATTAATGAGTCCATGAAGTAATGCTTGAACGATTTTTTGAGATATTCCTGAAGAAAGCTCCAGAGAAAGTCGTGGAGTATGCTGAGAAAAATCATGGATAACGCTTGGGGCAGCTCCTGAAAGAATCTTTTAAAGAGCCTCCGGAGTAAATCCTGCAAAGCGGATTATTTTCAGTAAAAATGCACCAAGAGAAAAAGTGATGTAGCAAGTAAACAACGCGTCAAATTATGTTGGTGTCTTCAGTGCATTTGTTCCTTATCACTCGATAAATAACTGTGCTGATGACGCTAAGATGATTTAAAGCATACTTTTTCTGCTAGGTTTGTCATTTCATCTTGGTGCATTTTTATCCTCAAAATTCTCTAATCTTTGAATTCTATAGTTTTCTCATAACTTCAAACGTTCCCAAAAATATTCGAATAAATCGATTGAGAACTGGTGGAAATAAAACTGAATTAAGTTGACCGTTTTTTCTGAGAAATGGGCTTGAGTGAATTTTATATGTCCTATACTGGGCTTCTACGCCTACTTGTTCCATGTTCTATGTAAACCTTATGGACAGTGCTGGAAAAGTTCGCATCACGAAGCAGCTCACGAGTGTATACCAACGCATAACAAACATCACAGACTCGGGATCTGGCTAGGTGTGAGTAAGCCCGCACCCGTCTGCTCGGGAGAACATGTCAAAAGAAGTAGCAACAAGTTCGCGAGCGTTTACTCGCGAGTAACCGAGCAAGGCGTGATTTATTATGGTTTTGACAGACAAATTAATTGTATAACCATCATATCGATAGTAAACTACTAGTTTGTAGTCAAAAGCCCTTGAAAACCATAAATCTCGGAGGGTAAGCAGCTTTTTTTTTCCCAAAAGCGCAATATGACTCTGAGCAGCTCCGAACACGTTCGCGAATCACTTTTTGCTTCAGTTACTCGGGAGTCGACAGATGCGAGTAAGCCAGCGCTCTGACGCTCGGGAGCGTTTGGTTTTGTTTTTGTTCCAGTTCAGATGAAGCCTTCGCCACTTTCCATCACTGCTTATGGACCGCGGGACAAATATGCGTAGAACGGCAGTACACTGAAGTTTCATAGCGTCTATCTTGGCAAGTGAATCCGCTTTCTCATTTCCTGGAATCGAGTAATGTGACTGGGAATGAGTCTGACGTTTAACAAACTATGGTCATAATTAAACTATTTCAACCGAAAGAGTACGAAATTTGCTATTAGCATGGTGGTTATTTGATTTGTAGAATGTCTCAAAACTAAGAAGACCATTGCGAGTTAGTGAATACAATAATCACTCAGAGATCAATCTGGCAAAACATTTCTCACACTAGCCACACACTCAATTGCACTCTTAAACCATACAATGTTTCCCCTAAATTGTACAAATGATTCTTTCATCGAGGATTTACCAGGAGCAGGATTATACACAGTCCAATCTAGTTGATATTCAGTAGCTACAATTCAACCACACAGTAATGATACTAACAAGGATCTGGAAAGAGATGCTCTAAGCGTCTAAGTGGTGATGATGCAGCCACAGCTGTTCGATACTATGATGAGGCGGAAAGGCGATGATGAGCTGAAAAAGATGGTTACGCTGTTAAGGTTTCACTATTGCTAAAAAGAACTACGTTCACAAACGGGAATAGTTATTAGTATATACACAATAAGCATACGTTAGAACAATAGCGTAGTTACACATACACGTACGTCAACCGAAACGATGTACCGAAGGCAGTTCAATGGTAGAAGATGAGCGAAGAAGAGAGTTTTTCAATATTTTACACAGAGCGCAAAGATTACGCATGATGAGCAATAGACACAAACACAGACACGATGAGGTCAGTTGTAGTAATGGGATGGTTTGTTTTTTTTTCGGTTGTTGTATTACAACAACATGATGATGAGAAAGCACCAAAAAAGAGAAGAAACAGAAGAAACATCGATTAATGATCGGAAAGCTTTTCGAGTTGATTATGATAGACGAAATGTAACAACAGTTCACTGACAATGATAATGAGTTAATTTTCACACTGACACGGCAGCAATGATTTCGATCTCGAATGCTCATCCTACAGGAGGAGCACTTTTGTTCTCATGATGATTTTCGGCAGTTGTTCATTGTTCTACTATAGTCTAGAAGTGGACTGAAAACGGGAATCACTTACAGGTTCAAGGTGTATGCAGGAGTTGAACAGAACTGAACATGACGATCTATTGCTGCAACAGCATCTCATGAATTGGCGGGTATTACTAAAAGTGAATAGAGGAAAACGGAATGAGAGATGAGTTTTTTATGTACATTTATGGTTTTGCGGTTCTGTTTCTATTATGTGCATGAGATGTTGATTTTAGGAATCGTGAGGATTGTTCGCGAATGAACAGTCAGTGATGTCAATACAGTGTTTAAAATAGTCATACAAATAGAAAAGTTTCATTTGTACCCTAATTATTAGAACTATTTAAACTTCGAAATGTACTACATAAAACCATTTTTGACTGAACAGTCATATTTATTTATATAATCACACACGATCATGCGCTTTTGGTTTTTTTTACTGCATTGGTATCAATTAAAAGTATTTACGTAGTTTGCAAGAAATAAATTAATTGTGTAGAAGCAATAAACACAATAGAATTATAACTTCATTAATATTTGAGAAAAGAAAACCGCATTTTCAGTTTGACTAGTTTCTTACATGGGTTTTAAAGTGTTGTTAGAATCTTCGAGTGCTTTGTGACCACAATTTGTTCACTCTTCATGCTAACAATGTCATTCCCAAGTGCGTCATTATCCCTTTCAATGACTGTCTTCTAATTTGCCGCCCTATCGACAGAGCCCTTTCATCGCAACTCACCCCGATTCGAATTCATCTTATTGACAGCAACCCCTCTTTGTGCCAGACAATAGACAGAACTCCCAAATTATCCCCATCCTAATTGAATGTATGTCTGGGTTCGTTATCTACCTGTGTCAAAAAGTTCCTGCTTTCCCACTCGCTTTGGCAAAAGGTTATGCATATGAATCAGTCAAGTGAACTCCCGTTTTCCAGCATGATACACCTCGACGCTGTTGGCAGTTGCTGCCAAAAGCCGCCTAATCCAGCGCTATCATACATCAACCAAGCACCCCTGCTTCCTTCGGGAAAACCACACAAACTAGAACGAGCGTAAATTTTCAGGTCGTGGAACCCGCGGCAGCCCCGGCCTCTTGGCAGGTTTAGACATGGACGTAGCCTAGTTTTCCATCATGGGGGATGAGTGAGTGCACTCAAAAGTTCATCCACGAATTACGATTTAAAACGAATGTTATACACAACCTTTGCATCCCAGAATGCTAATATATCAGGCGAATAGAAACAGAACATAGAAAAGATGGAGATTAAATGTGAGAGAAACGGTTTGTAGTTTGTAGATTGCTATGAACGTATTTGAGGTATATATTGATTCTGTCTCTCAAGCGATAGTAAGCGATATATAGAACTGTACTTAGTATAGATGAAAAGGATTCGGCTGAAAATGAATCCATAATCTTCTGCTTACAAAGCAGAGGTGACAGCCATTAGATTACTAACTACGTCTGCATTCCTCCGATAAAATCCGACATACAATCCACCAGGCTTTTTCTAGTGATTCTTGTAGAGATTTGTCCAGGATTTTTTTTTATTTTTTTTATCCTTCAGGCAGTCCTTTCACAACCTCCCTTGTAGTGTGCTTTAAAACTCAAGACATATGTTCATAGGTTTTATTCTAACATTTGTTGCGCAGATTCCGCCACAAAATAACTTCGAAGAATTTTCATTTCACCAGGTATTTTCCCAAGACCTCAATTTTAATGTATCAACAGATATCTTCAAATGTTCTCTCTTGAATAAATCGAGGAATTTCTCTAGGAATTGTTTCAGGAATACATTTCCAAATCAATGGCGCGGGAAGTGGATAGGACAAGTAGGACATGTAGTACGCATAAAAATACCTGGGTAGCACAGTCGAAGGATTGTCCTACCCATGATTCAAAAAAAATAATAAAATCATCAGAACGATTTTAAATATATATAGAAAACTAAATGTAAGAATTGTTACAAGAAACTTCTTTAACCGTAGCAAAAACCAATGAAAATTTGTTGAAGAATCTTTAGACGATTAGATTAATCAATTTTATCTAAGACCAGTCCCATCGTGTTATACACAGCACGAGTATGATGGTGCTAGCGATTTCTAAAAGTGTGATCACTCTTGATATATCTATCAAATTATTGCTGAATTTCATGACGATTTGCAAGGCAATTCCTATAGAATTCCCACAGTTAGTTCCTGAAAAATGGTTTGATCAAATTCACACTGATATTTGTGGCATCATTCATAAAAATATTTAGAGCAGATTATGACGATTTTTTGAAAGTTATTTTTAGCATTGTTGAAGAAGTTCCAGTGAAATATTCGATGGAGTTTCTACGATGAAACATTTTTCAAAAATCTTCAGTTTGCTCTGAAATCTTTTGCAAAGAAAATAAAAACTACACAAATTACCAGAATTTCAGCTGTTCATAAATTTGTGAACAAGGAAGTTAGAACTACCTTACTGGTTGTAAAGACAAGCAGTTTTGTCAAATTTGTTTAATAAATTTCTTATTCTGCTCGCATTGAATCCTAATGCAAATTTGAACAGGCTCCTGAGAAATCCTTAACAGACTCTAGTTTGATAGGCTCTTCAAGAATTTTGTCTCAGATTTTCCGATGAAAAACTTCAGGAAATATCACAGTGATTTTATTTAGATTTTTTCAGGGTCTACAGGGATCCTCCATAATTTTTTCTAGAGATTTCTCTACCAATTTTCCCAGAAATTCTACCAGAGATTTTTCAAAGGATGATCAGAAGAAATATAAATTAGAATTTATCCAGAATTGGCACCAAGAAATCTTTGAGATTTCTAAAGCTATTATCTCCAGTGATTTCCTCATTTTCTTTTCCAAAACTATCTTAGAAATTTCACCAGATATTTTCTCACTAATCCTTCAACTGAATGCTCCAGTTGTTACTTTAGAAGATCTTTCTAAAATCCTTACGGAATATCTCCTGAGAAAATTCTCAAAGGTTTATATCAAAGTTTAAAAAAAGTTGAGGGGTTTTTAAAGAAAGCTAGAATTCCTGCCCATGTTTACGTGGATTCCTTCAAGAATTCATCTACGATTCATTCATTCCTTCGAAAAAATCTAGAAATTTCTTCAGTATTTCATCCAAGTATTACTCCTATAGCTTAGATGCAAAGGGGTGACAGTGAAAAATAAACTAGTTTTGAGAAAATCTTCTTCTTCTTCTTCTTTCTGGCGTTACGTCCCCTGCATCTCAGCTTAGTGTTCTTATGAGCACTTCCACAGTTATTAACTGGGAGCTATCTATGCCAATGACCATTTTTCCATGCGTATATCGTGTGGCAGGGTACGATAATACTTTATCCTCTGGGAAGTCGAGAAAATTTCCAACCAGAAAAGATCTTCGACCGGTGGGATTCGAACCCACGACCTTCAGCTTGGTCTTGCTGAATAGCTGCGCGTTTACCACTACGGCTATCTGGGCTCCCGAGAAATCTACTTCCAGCAAATTTTCATTCTACTCGAATTGTATAAAAGTAAAAAAAGCACAAGCCAGTCTTTTGAGAATTATGTTATTTCTTCTGTTGAGTGGAAAGGTCACCTGAAAATATCGTAAGAATGCTTGGAAGCAGTAAAAGTTCCTCTACTCAATTTTACATTCTTAACAGTAACTCGGTAATGTCGCCTAATTGAGCATTTTTATGATAGTTTTGACCGTGGAATCGTTTTCGGCAATGCCATTTTTAGTAAGAATCGCATTTTCCTTGCTTATATCGTTTGCAGAACTTATTTTTTTAAAATTTCTTTATTAGTATCATTCCAAACATTACATTCATTTCTTATATCTATGTGTTCTGTGTTATTAGACAACACTATCATCCTTATTTGGTAAAACTAATTAAAGATTTTATTAACATTTTGTTAACAACATATTATATTTCATTTACCGTAGCAGTTCAGATTTTTTACAGATGAGTTGATTTCTCCTGCTTATAAGAGAGAATAAAAAACGCTTTGAATATACTTAACCTAACTTAACCTAATCGTATAACGCATTAATCATGGCAATAGAAGATTGCAAAGATTTTTTTCTGAAATTATTAATTATTTTATTTGACATTTGTTGCAATGTTTCAACATTGGATATTCTATGTAACTCATTGGTACTATACCAGGGAGGAAGTCTCAGAATCATTTTCAAAATTTTATTTTGAATTCTCTGCAGAGCTTTCTTCCTGGTATTACAACAGCTAGTCCATATTGGTACAGCATACAACATGGCTGGCCTGAAAATTTGTTTGAATATCAAAAGCTTGTTCTTAAGACAAAGTTTTGATTTTCTATTAATAAGGGGATAGAGACATTTTACATATTTGTTACATTTGGCTTGAATGCCCTCAATGTGATTTTTGAAAGTTAAATTCTTATCTAGCATGAGCCCTAGATACTAAACTTCATCTGACCAATTTATTGGAACCCCTCTCATCGTGACAACATGTCTACTTGAAGGTTTCAAATAAAGAGCTTTTGGTTTATGTGGGAATATTATTAGTTGAGTTTTGGAAGCATTAGGAGAAATCTTCCATTTTTGCAAGTATGAAGAAAAAATATCCAAACTTTTTTGCAATTGACTACAGATGACATGCAGGCTTCGTCCTTTGGCGGACAAGTCATCCGCAAACAAGGATTTTTGATATCCCTGAGGTAACGACCGTTATCGTAACGGATATTATCTTTCATCTGCCTGGCACGAGCCTCAACGACTCTCTTGCGCGAAGGGCAAGACCAAACATTGGACTTATGATTGCCCTTGCAATTGGCGCAC
Source organism: Aedes aegypti (assembly GCF_002204515.2). Classification (NCBI taxonomy): domain Eukaryota; kingdom Metazoa; phylum Arthropoda; class Insecta; order Diptera; family Culicidae; genus Aedes; species Aedes aegypti. The sequence continues at coordinate 117,543,298 of NC_035108.1, read as the reverse complement.
AAGAACTTATCGGTATCTTCCTTCACTGGACAGACGTCCTTAGCGTAAATCATGTATTTAGCATCCATGCGACAATTTTTTGTACCATGACCCCACTTTTGGCACCGACGGCACTGGCTGGGGTTCTGGTAATTTCCTCCAGGTTTCTGGAAATGTTCTCACGTCACACGGACATCGAACATGAGTTTTGCTTTTTTCTAAAGCTTCAATATTATTTAGTTCTTTTTTGTTATTGAAGCCAGGAGCATTTCAATTCCGAAATGTGAAGTAAAATTTGAATCCGTATAAATCTTTTTTATTTAAGTGAACTAAATAATATTCTTGAGAAAGCCCTTTCCGAACAATGCCAGATTGGGTTCTCTTTTTCATTATGATTACTTAGACTGGAAAAAATCTAAGTAAATCATTTATTCCATTTTTGATCTCTTTAGGTGACTTACAGTCACTTGAGAGATCTTTCAAGACGACTTTGAACAAACGTTCGGTTTTGTCGTCATAAGTAAAAAAATGTACTTCTTCTCTTCTTGAAGAGAAGAAGTTCGCGATCTTTAAGAGTTTCCGGCAAAACGCGACAGTCTCCTTTCTTTGCGATTTGGAAGGAGACCATGATTCCCCTGATGGAGTTCAAGATCTCCTGCCTAAATCCCCCAAATTCGAAACAACTGACCACGATAGGCGGCACTCTTTGCTTCCTCACTTGAGTCAAAGAGCCTGGGCTAAAGGCTGCTTCGATTTGGTGTTCGGAAAATTTGTCTAGAGCATCGAACTGATTGCTCATTTCGATACAATTATTCATTTCACCCTTGCAAGAAACTTCGCATTCCGGGGAAACGTCCTTTCTTCCATTCTTGCCACGTGTAGTGGCAGTTTTAAATCCCACTTTTTTGGAAGGAAGTAGTGAATTCAGAGATTCACCCTTCCTTTTGTTTCTTGTTGATACCATGTTTAATTAATAAACGAAAGAAGACGTGACCTTCGAGAGGTTTTTTCCCAAGACGGTGTCCAAGAAGGATTACCACCGCTAGCTTTCGCCAACGGGTCCAACGAAATATCGAAGGCACGGGTCCTAACAAGGATCGTAAGGGGATCAATAGTAGAAGAAATAGTACTGAAAAGTACTGTTTTAGTAGCACTGAAAAGTACCGTTTTTAATTTTAGCACTGAAAAGTACTGTTTTTGTAGCACTGAAAAGTACTGTTTTATTGCTTTAGGTAGTTTTTAAGAAAACTTCCAAGAGCAGAGAGAATTCGTGTACGCACAGCACGAAGGTACGATGCGCACTGATCAATCTGGTGTTCATTTACACAAATGTTCTTTGTTTCGATCCCTTCCTACGTCAATGATCCCTTCGATATCGTGATATGGAGAGTCGACTGTATCACAGTTTTACAAAGGTGTTTTTAAAAACTTCCTCTAGAAATACTTATAGAGAAATCTTCTCTTTTGAAGCAATTTCTTGAGAAATTCTTTAGAGTTCTTTAAGTGATAATTCAGAATTTTATAGAAATGTTTTTAGAAATTTCCATGATTTATTGAAGGTATTCCTCTAGAATTTTTGCAAATAAACTGTAGACAAATTTGATTAGATTGCAAGATGTCATATTTGGAAAAATACATAAAGAGTTTGAGATTATTTTTTGTCATTCCCGAACATAACTGAAGCTATTCCTTGATGAGTTTTTGAACCATTTTGTGTTTGTGCAATTTCAAGAGTTGGCTCATCCAAGAATTTTCAAAAAGTATTCTTTCGTATGTTTCCCGTATTTATCCTGTAATTTTATTAATTTTTCAGTGATTTAAGTGATCCAGGATACAATTTCAACGGAAAGATCTTCAATTTTTTTTTGCGTAAAAAAAAACTTTAAGTGAGCTTTAGATATTTTGGAAAAAAATTCAACAAATCTTCTAGAATACGCCTCGTAAAGAAAATTATTAAATCAATTTTTTGAAGAGCGTTTGAAATAATCACTACACACGTTCTTGGCACTGTGCTACTTATAACTATTACAATCAACTTTTGGTCATTGCACTATAGCTGTAGTTCACCTAGTGAATAACTTTCACTAATCGGGCAGAGTTTTGGATTGTTATTTGACAATCTATAACAAAATAAGTTCAGGGCAACCAAGATTGACAAATTTGATTTTTTATTTTGCTATAGCCCAATTAAATCGAAGTGCAACGAACGAAATTCGACTGATTACTTGTCAACGCAGCGTTTTTTTACCTTCACAGCAATACAATTTATCTTATAGATCGGAGTTTGAAAATTCTTCCACAGTTATGTTCCGTATTTAAGTGTTCCGACGTGGAAAGTCGGAAAAATTGACATGCACTTCGACAGCTTTAAAATCGTTGCAGTGACTTGATCTGTCGTATGAAAGCATTTACACACCTTCGAAAACTGGTCCAAGAACTGGTTATTTAGAAATCGGCTCTGCAGTGGCCAAATGGATCCCATGCGTTGCAGCTCACCCATAGAATGTAAAAGCTTTTGAAAACCACGAAGTTTGAAGTGTCACATGACAATGTTTACTGATTTTTAAAAATTAACCCTGGAATCAGTTCCTCGGAATCCCGGTTCCGAATGGCCAAATTGGTTCTGAACTGTGCAGCTCAGTCATATAATGCAATCATTTGAGAAATCATGAAGTTTGATGTGTCACATTCACTCGCTTCCAAAAATGGCCCCGGAACCAGTTCCCCGGAAATTGTGATCCGCGGCATGCAATGACCATGACGGCCTTGTAGACATCCGTCCTCATCGTTATAGAGCTAATAATTGTAAAAAATCAGCTGATTTCATATTGCAAATTCACTTTTTCGAAAGTGCCCATTTCGAAACACCCATTTTGATTCCAGAATAACTCCGGAACCAGGTGATCAATCCTAAAATTCTGTCCAAGCCCTCAAACTAGAAAAATATCCGCTTCTTGTGTCAAAATTTGGTTTAAAAATATCTAAAAATAAAAAAGTTACAGTCCGAAACGTGTTTTTTCCAACACTCGTTTAGGGGGGTTGGTAATGGAAGGGTTAAAAATCAATCGTTATACAAATATTTTATAAAATATTTCTCTCCGTAGCTTACCTACTGATTTAGATTTGTTCCACGAGTTAGAGGAGGGAGCAACGATATACTCCTCCCCCCTTGGTTACATCCATGGGTACAGCCATCGTTCAGAGCAAAACAGTGGATAGCCAAATTATATCCGCGTACTCTGCAGCTGTTTGCAATTGGTGTGAAATGCTTGAGAGCGCACGTTACCCGATCATATAACGAGAATATAATACGTTTCTATCAACAGTAGTTAAAACCAACAAAAGAGCTGATGGTGGCTAAGTTATCTTCATCATCATGGCTTTGTAACTTGTTATATGTTTTGTAATTGTAATGTAACATTGGTTGTGTAATAATATAAATATTTTGAAACATCCTTCGAAAAAAAAAATAGTTATAATTATATTAACATTTGTTATATTCTTGTTTCATTTGGTGGAAGCTTCGTTAGAATTTTTGTTTATTTTTACGATATGTTTTATAAAAACTGTGAAAAACACATTTTATTATGATCTCATTTTTTCCATCTGATCGGATACCGACTCCTGATGCCATCAGTTCTGGACGAGATAAACACGTGGATTTTTTTCATCTACTGATGCCACACCAGACTGTCAATTATGGTTTGGCAGTCAGGGGTGCCACACTAAATCAAACCGAATTGGGGAGCCCTTTTTCACCGCCACCTTTCAATTCACATTCATCGAATACTGCAGAAACTCATGTGGATCAGCTCGGGAGGGTGTTTAGTATTCAGGACAGCGTGTTTCCGCGGTGCGGTCGGTTTCCACATACAATTTGTATCGGGTTCGATCTCTTATCAAAATGGAAGCTACAGAGAGAAGGGATCATCCAAGTCTAGGAAATATATGTTTCAAGTTTCAAATACTAAAAGTTGTTCCTGGTAACATTTGATACGCCTTGAAGCAATCAAGGATAGCGAAGATGAAGAATCAGCAAGTTTCTCTCATTCAATTATCTTTGATTTCTTGCCTGTACTTAGTTTACAATCTTTAAACTTTCTATGCGATTCGTTGCGGTTAGTTGCTTTTGTGCAACATGAAGTGTTTCTTTGAATTATTGCAGCAGGTCTTGAAAATTAGAGTATTTTATGTTTCAGATTAGATTCAAAGAAGGTAATCTGGTAGTATTGGAGCTCACATCTGATTGAATGACAATGTTTCACAAAATTAGAGAAAGTTATTCGCCTAAGAATTAACCTTAAGATTTCCAGAAAATTTTATGGGTAGTTTTCAAAACATAAAAAAAAAAAGATATTGTATAAAAAACCATCAGGGATTTTTCGAATTTTTCCGGAAAATTATAATCATCCCTTGTTGTTTGTTAAATTGTACCAAACATTTTGTCAAATCCAAATTTGTTTATTTCGTATTGTGAACGAGCATTGGAACATCATTACATTCGGACAGGGGAAGTTACAGTTTAATGATGCAGTATGAAATACGAATGATTTCGCTGATCAAGCTAAGTACTAGACTAAGTACTTCTGAAATTATATTACTAAAGCAGAATCTGCAACAAACCGGAAGTTTGCAAATATTTACACGATTTGACGACCGAGGGTAGAGGGCCTTCCTTAGCCGAGTGGTTAGAGTCCGCGGCTACAAAGCAAAGCAATGCTGAAGATGTCTGGGTTTGATTCCCGGTCGGTCCAGGATCTTTTCGTAATGGAAATTTTTCTTGACTTCCCTGGGCTTAGAGTATCATCGTACCTGCCACACGATATACGATTGCGAAAATGGCAACTTTGACAAAGAAAGCTCTTAGTTAATAACTGTGGAAGTGTAGAGAAACAAATAATTTCTGTTCAAATACATGAGTTAAGAAGCCAAGAAAAAAAAACTTGATTCGCATGTGAAATGAGCACATCAGTACCTCAAACCCCCACCAATCCTATTGAAATTACTGCTGCTCGAATGTTTGAGAACAATATGCTGACCATGCCCATGAGAGCCTATTTTTTCGTGTGAAGATCTCTTACCATGAAACAAACTCTACCGAAGAAGCAATCGATAAGGGCAAGCTTCTCCACCGCGATGAATATGGATCAGTGCAGCACTTTTCAAGAGCAACCAGAACGTGTAGAAGAGGATTGCCTCTTGGGGCTCCAGTCAGTTTAAATGCCATTTTTTTCCTCAAGTTACTGAGCAGTAGCAAAGGCACTGACACACTTTGCTTCTATCATTTCCTAGGTCGATTTCAAGCGGCGTCGTCATCGGCTGCACTTTTTTTTCTAAGGAAGCTCTCGAAAAGTGCACTTGCTTGAAAGATTGAATAAGATGCCGGTATGTTCGAAAATCTAGGACACATGTCTAGGTCAAATCGTGGATGCCAGAGGACGTGTCGGGATGAATTATTCACCGATAAGGAGAGGTCTGATCGAAGAATCACTTGACCAAGAAACGTTTTTTAATAGACTATAACAATGCTCAAATATCAAAGACATAGACAAGATCTATAATTTACGTCATCCCAGTGTACATCGTACCCTCTTGCTGTGCGTACACAAATTCATGTATCCCATCCAATAAAGTGGGTTTCAAAGCTGTTAGTAAACGTGGCAAAAACAGAAGAAAGGACGTTTCTCCGGCTTGCACGCTATCGTTCAAGGGCGAAATGGTTAATGTTGATAATTGCATCGAAATGAGAAATCAGTTTGATGCCCTAAACAAATTTTCCGAACACCAAATCGAAACAGTCTCTAGCCCAGACTCTTTGATTCAAGTGAGGAAGCAAAGAGTGCCACCTATCGTGGTCAGTTTGGGGGAATTCGGGAGATTTAGGCAGGAGATCATGAACTCCGGTAGGGGATTCAAGGTCTTCTTCCAAATCGCAAAGAAAGGAGACTGTCGCGTTTTGCCGGAAACTCTTAAATATCGCGAACTTCTTCTCAAACATCTCGAAGAGAATAAGCACACATTTTTTACTTATGACGACAAAACTGAACGTTTGTTCAAAGTCGTCTTGAAAGGTCTCTCAAGTGACTATAAGTCACCTGAAGAGATCAAAAATGGAATAAATGATTTACTTAGATTTTCCCAGTCTAAGTAATCATTATGAAAAAGAGAACCCAATCTGGCATTGTTCGGAAAGGGCTTTCTCAAGAATATTATTTAGTTCACATAAAAGAAAAAGATCTAAATAATATTAAAGCTTTAAAAAAGCTAGATTTATGTTCGATGTCCGTGTGACATGGGAACATTTCCAGAAACCTGAAGGAAATTACCAGAATCCCACTCAGTGCCGTCGGTGCCAAAAGTGGAGTCATGGTACAAAAAACTGCCGCATGGATGCTAAATGCATGATTTGCGGAGGTTCTTCTCACGCTAAGGACGTCTGTCATGTGAAGACATGAGCGTGGCCAGAAGGGACCTGGGAGAGCCGTTGCCCTTTAACTATTAGTCTATTGATACAAAGGTTTGGTCTGAATTTTTCAAAGATTCTTTTCAGCTTTGTATAACATTGCGTACAATCCTTTTGGATAGTTCTTCAAGTCCAAATGAAAATCAGACTTCTGCCCAAGATTTTTCAATGAACTTATCAGATAATTTACGTTGCTACGCCACACATTGGATTTGTTGAACAATTTTAGGAGTTTACCAAAGATCTTACGAGAAATCATTCAGAAATCTATTATGGAACTCAAAAGATTCATGCCAAAGATCTGACAATTCATTAAAAAACGAATTCATCCAAGAATTCTTTTAAGAATACATCAAAGAATTTGATAAGAACCCTGGTATGTCTCTACATGATTTTTTCAGTTATTCAATGAGTTTTTTAAACAACCAATTCAAAATTTATATCCACAAATTGTGCTTCTAAATACTTCCAATTTCTTCTACGAACACTTAGAAGTGTTTTTTGAATGCATCTTTGGAATCCTGCAAAGAATTCCTTCATTATTTGCTTCTAGAGCTTTAGCTTAGAACTTACTGAGAAATTATAGGAATTTTTTCACCTTTTTATTTAGAATGAACTCTTTTGCATATTTTTTTAAATAATTTCTTTCTTTCTTTCTTTTTGGAAGTTTTATGAATTATGTTTCTGAATGTTCAAGAGTATTTACACAAACTCAGTTCTATTTAAGTAATCTGAACGATTCCACCAGGAACTACTCGCCTATGCAAATAAAACTTCATATAAAAGGGCATGTTTTGGTTAAAGCAGCCCACTATGAATGTTTTGTTAGTATCCACTATGTGCTCTTATTCAGCGATATAGTTTCATTGGAACTAAAAATCTACTTGAAGTGATCTTTTGAATTCATTGCTTAAGTTAATCCGAACTGTTGGTTACTTAGCTAGGTTATCATAGAACTCCTACAGGAATAGTTCTTAGCTTTTTCAAGCATTCGATTAGGCATTGCACTTGGATCATCTTCAAGTATTGCCTTAGAAAGTCCGACTAGTGGATGACAACAAAATTGTATCACAATTATATCAAGATTTGTTACGAATGATTTTTTCATATTTGTTAGAAATGTTACAAATTTTGTTTCATATTAGTTAGAAGCACTTTGAGTTGAAGGAATGAATGAATTGTCTTTATTAACGAGTCTTTCAGCCCTTGGCTGGTTCGTCTCTTCGTCCCTTTGAGTTGAAGGAGGAAATTATAAACATTTAATTATGTTCGAATCAAAACCAGTTATAATAATGAATTATGTTTCAAATTTGTTTCAATTTCAAAAACAATTATACCACAATTTGCTATAAAAATGAATTCCCTAAGAAATTGCCAAATGGATTATTTAAAATAATTTTCCTTCAATAATTTTTTAGCTACTTAAAAAAATGTTAGCAGAATACTTCCGATAATCATAATTTGTTAAGAAATTTTAGATATTTGCCTTCTTTTTTTATTGGTAAGTTTCTCCCTGGATTCCGGAAATTACTATAAGTCAAGGGTTTTCAGCCTTTTTGGCTTACAGAGCACTTTTTGGAATAATATTGTTGCGCGGAGCACCTGTTTGAAATCTGGACTTGTACACATTTAAATTGACCCTATAATTCCTAAGAAAATCTTTAAGTAAGATTTAAGTTGGCCAATTTACCATTAAGGATAATCGATCAAATTTTCAGCTCAAACAGCTGGTTATCCACTTTTGTTCTCGCGAAAATTTGAGGTTTGGCTCAGAATAATTTTAGTCTTAATTTAATGTTTTTAAATTTTGATTCTAATCTAAAAAGATTTGATTTATTCGAATGAGAAAGCTTTTTTACTTCAGGCTGACAATAAGTTCATAAGAAATTAAAATCTGCAGAATAGTTTTAGTTTGGAAATTCACGAATTTTTCTCCTAAGTTCGAACAGCTGGGCGAGTTGCTATAGCGAAAATTTTTTTTTTGAACTTATACTATTGTGTTTGAATGGATTAACCACACCACTTCATATTTCTGGTATATGTGCTACTTATAGATTTTTGGAATTTTTGTAAGAAAATGTGTGTGTTTATATTGGCACATAAATTGAATCAATCGTAACCATGAAGTCTATAAAACCGAAAGCCTATTAAAATTATTCCTATTTTCGATGTTTTGGTTAATTGAATAACGGATGGCAAGTTCGGCATATCTTTAATAATTTCATTTATTGGCTGCTTAGGCACGTCAGGAGTTAATCATCAATATTAACCTCCTTTTCCCGAGCAGCCTAGATAGCCGCGTAGTGTCGGTAGCGGTTGTTTCAACTGGCTAAGAATTAACACTACGGACTGCCTGTTCCGGTGGTAAAAGTCCACCTCACAGGTGACCCCTAATTTATGGTGTGATGCGTACCGTGCCTAGGAATGAATGGTTAGGGGGGTCTAAATAAAACCTAACCGCTAACGGAGCCTGTGTGGTACCAGGGCGTCCTCCACAGTATTGAGTCATTCCTGTGCTACCCGGAGCAATGGTGCAGGTGACCTTGTGTTTCTCCGAGATAATCGACTGCCCTTCTTCAGTCTCTATCCTGAGGCTTAATAAGGGTGGGATTATGAATATTTTGACATTTAATTTAAATTATCACCTATATGGATTCGCATTATGCGTTTTACACAGTGTATTCTGTGCTCTTTCGCCTTTGGCGACTTGAAATAGATACCGATCTGGTTTTTTCGTTGCTGGTCTTTTTCATGCTGAGATTGCAAAAAGCTTAATCCTGCCTAGTTTGGGTAGTGGCTACGGTTAGGTTAGCTCAGATCAATCTTCAGCATAAAAGAACAGCAACGATCAATCTTTGCAGACTCATGCAAAATGGTGCAGCCCAAGTGGCGCTAGTTCAAGAACCCTACTTTCGTAGAGGGAACTTCTATCTAGGTAACCTTGTGGACCCAGTTTTTGCTACTTTCAGCAAACTTGAAACGGCAAAATCGCGCTCCATGCCCCGCACATGCGTGCTCGTAAATAAAGCAATCGTTGCTACACTCATTTCTGAGTTAACTACCAGAGATGTATGTTCTGCCACAATCGATGTTTCTGTTGGTGACCTCAACAGGAAATACGTCTATTGCTCGGTATATTTACCACATGATAAACCATCCCCAACGGATGACTTCAAACGAGTTGTCGTACACTGCGTAACAAAAGGCCTTCCGCTGATTGTGGGCAGTGATGCCAATGCTCATCACATCATCTGGGGCAGCTCGGTTATCAATTTGAGAGGCTCCAGTCTGATGGAATACTTAAGTAGTACAGACCTTGGATTACTTAACATAGGCAATCGCCCAACCTTCATGGTTTCAAATAGAGAAGAAGTGTTAGACATAACGCTCTGCTCGAATAGAATCAGTCACGAATTGACGAATTGGCATGTATCCGATGAGGAATCATTATCTGATCATCGCTACATCTTCTTTGAACATTGAAATGTAACTGCGCAGACTTCGCGTTTTAGGAATCCCCGGTCAACAAACTGGGAACTCTATATTGAATTGGTTGCGACCAAATTTCATGGATATTCTCCGTCCATTGAAAATCCAAGTGATCTGGATGATGCCGTTGATACTACAACATCCTACATTATGGAAGCTTTTGAAGAAGCATGTCCTCTGCGGTCTGTAAAGACTACAAGAGGGACCCCATGGTGGAATTCCGATCTGACTAGACTCAGGAAACAATGTAGAAGGAGTTGGAACAGACGCCGTTCAGCTGGATCAGAGTCGTTCAAGTCGGCTCGCAAGGCTTACAAGAAGGCTCTTCGTTCTGCTGAACGATCCGGCTGGAAAAACCTTTGTACAAATGTTTCCAGTTTGAGTGAAGTCAGTCGGCTGAACAAAATCCTTGCAAAGTCTAAGGATTTCCAAGTAAACGAAATTCGCTTACCTAATGGTGACTTTACTTCTTCCGATGAAGAAGTTTTAGAATGTTCATTCAATTCACACTTCCCCGGATGTGTGGGCATAGCATCTACGGATGAACCAAATGTCTTTTCATGTAGTTACGAGTCTCTGGCCTCGGCTCGCAGTATCGTAACAACTGAATCGATTCAATGGGCACTTAAAAGTTTTGCTCCTTTCAAATCTCCAGGAGCGGATGGGATTTATCCTGTTCTGCTCCAAAAGGGATTTGAGTTTATCAAACATGTTTTGAAAAAGCTACTTGTAAGCAGTTTTGCTACCGGGTACATTCCCAAATCCTGGCGTGATATTACTGTAAAGTTTATCCCAAAAGGAGGACGTGCGTCGTATGAAGAAGCGAAGAGTTTTAGACCAATCAGTCTGACCTCTTTTCTTCTGAAATGTCTGGAACGCATTATCGATCATCACATCCGTGATGTTTATTTGGCAAACATGCCTCTTCATGTGAATCTGGAAAGTCCACAGTGACTCTTTTACACAAAGTTGTATACGATATCGAGAAAGCATTCGCTCCGAAGCAATCCTGCTTGGGTGTTTTCTTGGATATTGAGGGTGCCTTTGATAACGTGTCTTTCGATGCCATATTGGAAGCCGCACGAAACCATGGGCTACCTACAATGATTACCAATTGGATTCATCAAATGCTCAAAAACCGACATCTCTTCTCGACATTGCGTCAAGCAGCGATTCGAAAATTGAGTGTTTGCGGATGCCCCCAAGGGGGAGTCTTCTCACCACTTTTGTGGAATCTCGTACCAGATACGCTATTGAGGCAACTCAATAATTGCGGTTTTCCAACTTATGGATTTGCCGACGACTATTTAGCTCTGATAGTTGGTATGTGCATAAGCACCCTATTCGACCTGATGCAAAGTGCTCTTCAGGTAGTCGAGAGTTTGTGTCGCCAATATGGCCTTTCGGTTAACCCGAATAAAACATCTATTGTTCTTTTTACGGAAAGACGAAACCGCGATGGAATTCGACCTTTACGTCTTTTTGGCACTGAGATTAATGTGACTGATCAAGTAAAGTATGTCGGAGTCATTCTAGATTCCAAACTTTCATGGACACCTCACATTGATTTCAGAGTCAAAAAAGCTTGTATGGCCTTCGGTCAATGCAGGCGAACCTTTGGTAAAACTTGGGGCCTCAAACCCAAATATATCAAATGGATTTACACAACAGTTGTTCGACCAATATTGGCATATGGATGTCTTGTGTGGTGGCAAAAGGGCGAAGTGAGAACAATCCAATCAAAATTGGGCCATCTCCAGAGGATGTGCTTGATGGCGATGTCTGGTGCGTTCTCTACAACTCCCACAGCAGCGCTTGAGGCCATTTTCGACGTTGCGCCACTACACATATATCTTAAACAAGAAGCACTTTCTTGCTCTTACCGTTTATGGGTACTGGATCTACTGGAGAAAAATCCAGTAAATCGTAAATCTACACACACTTCGTTGTTTCCACTTTCGGTGAATTGGGACAAAACTGTCCTTGCTCCAAGTGATCTCACAATTGCTTGTCACTTTCCTTACAGGACATTTACCACACAATTCCCTTCACGGGAAGAGTGGACGTCTGGCTATTTGGAAAGAAGTATATCAAACAATATAGTATGTTACACTGATGGCTCCCTTCTTGAAGGTAGAGCTGGTGCAGGAGTATATTCTCGTGAGCTAAGGCTGAATCAGTTTTACTCACTTGGTAGAAACTGCACCGTTTTTCTGGCGGAAATATTTGCTCTTATGTGTGGAGTGCAATCAGCACTTCAACAGCGCGTAATGGGTAAAGTCATATACTTCTGTTCAGATAGTCAGGCTGCTATAAAAGCTCTCGCTTCGGTCAACTCAAGGTCGAAGCTTGTTATCGCAACTCAAATTGAGGAACTGAATTCAGTCAACTCTGTAAACCTTGTATGGGTACCTGGCCATTCTTCCATCGCTGGAAATAAATTGGCTGATGAGCTAGCTCGCGATGGAGCTTCGCATGACTTCATCGGCCCTGAGCCGGCTATTCCAATTTCGAAGTGCTGGGTGAAGCTTCAGATAAACTCTTGGGCGGCAACTCAGCACAAGCAATATTGGAATAGTTTGGAGTCATGTCGTCAAACAAAATTGTACATTACTGAGCCATCTCCAAGGGTGGCAAAGTATTTAACAAATCTGTCAAAGCAGAATTGCAGTCTCTTGGTCAGAGCGTTGACAGGCCACTGCCGACTCAACTATCACATGGCAAATATTCAGCGTGCTGACTCATTTGTGTGTGATAGTTGTGACTCCGATTATGGAACTTCGTATCACCTGATATGTAACTGTCCAGTTTTTGCGCAAATGCGATTCCAATTACTTGGTAAACACTTATTGAGTGAAACTGAATTCAGAAGCCTGCATCTTCAGGACATTCTGTTATTCTTAACCCGCTGTGGTAATGAGCTATAGGCTCTCTACGCTCATGCGTTTTGCAGTGCCCTTTTTAGGGCGCTGTTCGAACCCATTGTGGCTACATGCTCTCATTTCGCTTATGCGATTTTCCCTCTTCAAGGGACCCCACTCCTATTCCCTCCCATCTTTCCCTTCCCTTTCCTCTCCCATCGGGTAGATGAAATAGGCTCAAATATGGCGATGGCAAAAATCTCCCAACTGGTGGGGAACGTGCTTTTGGAACCGGCCTTCTGATACCTGATAAGTTCGGCATATCTTTCATAATTGCTTGCGGAAGAGCCCTCAATTGCGTCGATTTGTTGTAGTTATTAGAACTTCCAACATCGAAGTACCGTTTACAGCATTCGTAACAATCTCTCAACATTCGAACTGATAACAAGACACAATTCCCCGCAAGAACTTCTGAAGGAAATCCGAAGAAATTTGAAGGGGAACTATACAGGAGCTTCTGGAGAAACTGCGAAGCTAATTCTGGAGAAACTCTGAAGATACTTCGAAGAAATCTCCGGAGCAATTCTTCGTGCAAATCCCAGATAATTTCCCGAAGGAATTTCTGAAGAAAATACCCGCAAGAATTTCTAGATGAATTCCCCGGAAATTTTTTCGGACGAAATCCCAGAGAAAGTCCATGTTGAAAGCCCTGAAGGAATTGCTATTGGAAATCCCCTGAGGTATTCCTGGAAAATGATCGAAGGAGTTCTTAGCAGATATTCCCTGAGGAATTCTAAGAAAATGTCATTCTGGACCAAAGGAATTCTCTGGAGCAAATCATCAGAGGAAAACAACCTCTAGAAGAGCTCCTGAGAGAAATGCCCGGATTTATTACTGGAGGTTATCCCAAAATCAATTTCTGATGGAGATTCCCGGAGGAATTCTTAAAGGGTATCACAGAAAACCTCCGAAGAAATTTCTGGTTCAAACCCTTAGAGAAATTTCTGTAGCAAATCTCCGAAAAAAATCTCTAAAAAAAATCTCGAAAGAATTTCCTACTGAAATCTCCGGAAGAACTTCTGGACGGAATCCATGAAGGAAATAATATTGGAAATACCCTGAGAAAATCCCCGGAGGAGTTTTTGGGGGATATTCCTTGAAGGAATATTCCAGGAGTAATTCTTGAAATCCCCGGAGGAAATTCTCAGAAAAATTCCTAGAGAAAATCCCCGGAGAATTTACTGGAGGAAATTTCCGGATAAATTCTTTGAAAAAAATCCCCGACGAAAAATTTGTAGGATTTCCCCATTTGGAGGAAATTTCCGTAAGACTTCCTGAATAAAATTCCCGAAAGAATAACTATCGGAAATCCTCTGAAGAATTTCTGAGGAAAATTCCCGAAGAAGTTCTTGGAGGAAATCCTAGGTGAAATTCTTTTAAAAAAATCTGTGATGAAATTGCTGAAAAAAAAACAGGAGGAATTCCTTAAAGAAATTCCCAGATTTATTCTTGCAGCAAATCGACAGAGGAAAAAATCCTCTATATGAGTTCCTGGGAGACATCTCCGGATGAATTTCTTGAGGAAGTCCCCGAAATACTTCCTAGAGGAAATCCCAAGAGCAATTCCTGGAGGTAATCCCCAGAAGAATTCCTGGAGGATATCCCCGGCGAAATGCCTGGATGAAATCATCGGAGAAATTTCTTGATGAAATCCCCAGAGGAGTGAAATCCTTAAATTCCTTGACAAAAGCCGCAGAGGAAATGCTATTGTAAATCTCCTGAGGAATTCCTGGAGAAAATCCCCGAAGTTCTTGATGGATGTCTTTGAAGCAATCCTTGAAATTACCGGCAGAATCCCTGGAGGAAATTCCTGGAAGAATTCTCAAAGGAATTGTTGGAGAAAATTTCCTAAGGAATATCTTTATAAAATTCCCGGAAATTCCTCGAGGAAATTCCCGGAGGAATTTCTTTTAAAATCCCCGGTTGAATTCCTGGAGGAAATTATCGGAGGCATTGCTGGAATAAATCTCTGGATGAAATCACCGGAAAATCTCTGCTATTGGAATTTCCCTGAGGAGAAAATCCCCGGAGGAGTTCTTGGGGATGTTCCCGGAAAAATCTTAGAAATCTCCGGAGGAATTCCTGGACAAAATCCCCAAGCAAAAAAAAAAATCAGAGCAAATCTTGGACGAAATTCTCGGAAAAAATGGTAGAGTAAAGTGGGGCAAAAGTTCGAGTGGGGTAAGAGTTTCTTTTTAAGATTTCTAGCTCAATTCAACACAAATCTTATAAATGTCATGGTGGTTCGAATGCTATATTGTAAGAGACTTTCAATCCAAATATCATAAAAATCGATTGAGATTTGGAAAAGTTATGGTTATTTGTTGTTTTTCGACGTGAATATTGTAATTTTTGGCCAAACTTTCGTTGCATTGAACCACTTGAAGATAAAATCTTTTTCAATATTTTATGTAAGGGCGTTTCTAGGCCTATCATAAGGTTGCTTTGAGGTGTATTAGTTTTTGCATAAATGCTTGAAAACAATTTTTGGCCCATAGTGGGGCAAAAGTTCGAATCAGCGGGGCAAAAGCTCGACCCATGTATAAACGCACGGAAAAATTTGCAAATTGCCTAAAATCCACATATTATCTTCAAATTAAGTTAAATTTGTCTGATCGTGTGAAAATTGCCACCAAAATTTTACATTTCCACTTAGTTTTGCGAAAAACTGCTATTTTTGAGTATATTACAATTAACCCGGTTTTGGGCAATTTTTTGCTGAAAATTTAATGTGTATTTTTCGTCAAACTTAAGTTTACGGCTGGTGTAAAGTATGCCTGTCATAAAAGGATCGATATTTTGTGTTTTAGCCAGAGAACTTTTGCCCCACACTAGATTCGAACTCTTGCCCCACTGGTGGGGCAAAAGTTCGAATAAGACAATCAATTTTGAAACTGTTATAACTAAAAATGGGTAAATATTTTGACACAAGTTTGTTCAGCAAAATTATAGCCAATATGTTGAAGGTTCACTGTATGGTATTTGTTTTGTTTTAACTGCTATTGTTTTCCTGGAAACTTTGATTATACAATCAAGGTCGAACTTTTGCCCCACCTTACTCTATTGACAATCCCTTGAGGAATTTCTGGAAGAAATCACCGGAGGAATTCTTAAGGGATATCCCTGTAGGAATTCCTGGGAGAAATCTCCTGAGGAAATTCCTGTAGGAAATGCAGGAACAATTTCTGTAGAAAATCCCCAGAGGAATTCCTGAAGGAAATCACATGACGAATTCCTGAGGTAAATCCCCGGAGGAATTTGCACAGGAAATCCATGGAGAAAATCCCCAGGAGAAATCTTAGAGGAAATCCCTGGGTGAAATCCCCGGAGAAATGTCTCTTGCAAATTTCCGGAAAAAATCCTGGAGGAAATCCCCGGATAAATTCTCTTAAAACCCCCCTGAGGAATTTCTGGAGATAATGCCTGGAGGAATTTGGTACTGTAATCCCCATAGAAAATCACCTAAGGAATTTCTGGTGAAAATCCTGTTAGACGCATCGGAGGAATCTTGATATAATTCCTGGAAAACCGACTGGAGATTTCTGTAGGAGGACTCCGTTGAAGAATCTTCAGATGTATTCCCAAAGAAATTCGTGTTGAAATCCATGGACAAATTCCTGCAGATTGCTTAAATATTCTCCGGAAAAATAAGCTGATTATTTTTCGGGGAGTCTCTGTATGGGTTCTTTGAGGATTCCCCGAATGAATTGCCGGAAGGGGAATAAATATTGTTAAAAAAAACAGCAGCGTTGGAATATTTGTCTTGTTTTAACTTACCTCAGTATTAGTAGGAATTGAGATGGTGGTTTTTTTAGCGAGAAAAATCGTAATTGGTAAACAAACATATGTCAAACCAGTTTTGGAACAGCTCAAATCTTGATCCAAGTCCTACCAAATATGGACCAGGCTTTTAGACTGTTCTTCAAAAAAAAAAAAAAAAATTGTCCAGAAAAGTGAAGCAAAATTAAATTGGTACATAATTTGCAAAACCGGTGCAAGATCCAATTTTCAACATCGTCCAAAAATTCCCAAACCAACCGGTGATTTGGACCATCGGTGATGTTTCTCTTAGTTCTAATTTACTTTATAGATGTCCAGAGAAATTCCATCCAAATTATTTACGATTTATAGATTCCTTGACTGGTTGAATCAACACTGGAGCAATTCTCGCTGAAACCAGGCCGCCATCGGCACCCATCGTTAGAATTCCAATTTTATGTCTCTGATCGCTAGCTTTCGATAAAACTTAAGGGTGGTCCTTTTTGTTTTCTCAAATTGGTGGACCCCTCGTACGCCAGCTAGCTAAACAGTTTGCAAAAAAGCCCATTTTTTGATAAATCTTGGGTATTTCTTCACGTGATATGTCTCATATTTCCCTTGGAACACATACCAAACTTAATGGCATCGTATAGAGAAAGGATATAGCTTTCATTTGAAGTTAAAAAAAATCCGGCGGCCATTTTGAATTTGGCCTCCATCTTGAATTTTGTTAGAAAAATCGTTTTTTCACCATTAGCGCACCGCTCGTTTTGAATTCTGAGATCACCATCAGAAAGCTGAGGAAAAATTGAGTAAGATAGGCTACAGAAACTAGGTGTGCAATGGTATTTACCCTATAAAATGAACGATTTTCTAAAACATGTTCCACGATTTTGACGTATATGGCGAGTGCAATCAATGCCATCATCATTTTTGGTACAACAAAGATACAAGTTTTCAATAGTTGGAGTATTTTTCGAGTCAGATGAAGAATAGGAGTATTATGTTGAGTGAAAAAATCTGGCGGCCATCTTGGATTTTGACGCCATCTTGGTTTTAAGTAGTAGAATGAGTTTTCACCTTGATAACACTCAACATGTTGAATTTTAATGCCACCGTTACACTTACTATTCTTCTTGTTCTTCTTTTTCCTGACGTTACGTCCCTACTGGAATAGAGCCAGCCCCTAAGCTTCAAAAATAAATTAACAAGTAGAATTTTTTAACGCTTATTTGCCACCTGAATGATTGTTCTGCATATCTGCGAGTTGAAAAATAGCATTAATTCTTTCATTTATTTGGTCTAAAACCATTGCCACCTGAATGATTGTTCTGCATATCTGCGAGTTGAAAAATAGCATTAATTCTTTCATTTATTTGGTCTAAAACCATTGATAGAAATGAACAATCTGTTGAACAGCTAAAATAAGATAAGAAATAAAGAATCTGTTTGTTTTTTTTAACGGAGATCTTTAATTAATTAAACATGAAGAGCGCTGAGATGGTAAAAAATCATTCTACTGCTAAAAACTAAGATGGCGTCGAAATCCAAGATGGCCACCAGATTTTCCAAACTCAAAATGATTCACCTGAGTTTCGGCATTACGTCCACATTAGAACAAAGCCTGCTTCTCACCTTTCAATTTCGCTATTTTTCACATGCATGTTGGGTGTTAGTAAAAACAATACTTTATGATTCAGAAAATCAAGGATTTTTTTTGCTTAAAAATTTAAGATTTCCATTCTAAATTAATGCACTTTTGGAAATGTTTTACGTTAAAACTACAGATATTACCACAAAACTTACTAATGTCCCAACGCACAATTTATAAACTTCATTCGATGACAAAAAAAGCATATGGTAAAAAAAAAATTGTTTATTTCAATCAATGTTCTCGGACGGTTTTTATTCATTAAATTTATTTATTCATAATAACTGAATTCAAATATATGTCGAAGAAATATTCTGTTATTAAAAATCGTATTATAAAAGAAAATTCCTATTTAATAACCTGTATTTATAACTAATAAAGCTGAGTATCAGGCTCGGTTCCACTAGGGACGTAACGTCAGGAAAATGAAGAATTATAAGAAGAAGAGTATACGTAACCTTGTTTTTATTGGTAACCTCTAAATTCGACATGCTGAGTGCTATCAAGGTGAAAAATTCATTCTACTAGTCAAAATCCAAGATGGCCGCCAGATTTTATCACTCTAAATAATACTCCTATTCTTCATCTGACTCGAAAAATACACCAACTATTGAAAACTTGTATCTTTGTTGTACAAAAAATGATGTTTGCATTGATTGATACGTCAAAATCGTGGAACATGTTTTAGAAAATCGTTCATTTCATAGGGTAAATACCATTGCACACCTAGTTTCTGTAGCCTATCTTACGCAATTTTTCCTCAGCTTTCTGATGGTGATCTCAGAATTCAAAACGAGCGGTGCGCTAATGGTGAAAAAACGATTTTTCTAACAAAATTCAAGATGGCGGCCAAATTCAAAATGGCCGCCGGATTTTTTTTAACTTCAAATGAAAGCTATATCCTTTCTCTATACGATGCCATTAAGTTTGGCATTTGTTCCAAGGGAAATATGAGACATATCACGTGAAGAAATACCCAAGATTTATCAAAAAATGGGCTTTTTTGCAAACTGTTTAACTAGCTGGCGTACGAGGGGTCCACCAATTCGAGAAAACAAAAAGGACCACCCTTAAGTTTTATCGAAAGCTAGCGATCAGTGACATAAAATTGGAATTCTAACGATGGGTGCCGATGGCGGCCTGGTTTCAGCGAGAATTGCTCACTGTGTCTTTTGAAAACTTACCCCAAAAATAATGACATCACTGACTGTTATTACCGGTGGTGACCAGTCAAAGCCACGTCTCGACGATGAAGCTCGACTCGAAAATTGCGTGACACATGTGAAAAATTAGCTCCTTTTTTCCGAATGTGACACTAGCTATGGCTTGAGAAACATATCACAGGTACGAACTAGAGAATCGAAAGAGGAAAAGTACAACACAACATGAATGCCCGTTGGCTTTCCCACAAAACCCTTTCATGACCGTGTTACTTATAATTTTGTTGAAGCATTGCAGTTTTAAAGGATCAAAATAATATAACAGAGTTGTTTCAAAAGGTTATGGGCAAAAGGTCGAAAGGACAAAAGTCCGTAAGACAAAATAGATAGCAAGTCTAAGAACAAAAGGTCAAAAGACAAGATGTCGAAAGAAAAAAGGTCGAAAGGACATAAGGTCGATAATTATTTGCTTGGTGGGAGTTTTATCATCATAAAAAATAAAGAGTTTCGACCTTTCATTCCTTCGTTTTTCATCTTCAACCCTTTGTCTTTAGACAATGAGAATCAATGACAAGGATTTGAGGCTTCTGTTCTTCAAATTTTAAAATCAACGAAGATTGATAACAAAAATTGAATTTTAAGTCATGTGTTACAACATTTGTTTATGTTTGAAAATTCCTTAAAGATCTAATGACTCTAGGATAGAACAGGTCTCACAATTTTATTCATTTTGGCCATGAAAAGGTATAACTGAGAAGCTATAAGCCTTAGCACAAAAAATTACACTGTGTCACGTAATTTCCGAGCGGCATTTCAGGTGAATGGATACGGCTAATGCATGATTATATGTGTGTCTGTAAGGGTGTGTGCACACTGTCGTGCTGTCTACTTTCAGGCGTATGGAGATTATGTTTTTACCGAGAACCGGAAATAACTACTTACCTTTAGCTACTGGTTCAAGGTATGAGGTAATTCAAGCGGCTGTTGCTGTTGTTAGGTATCCTTTCCGGCTTGGTGGCTTCACTGACAAACACTAACGGGTTAAAATAGCCGATTTAATTGAAATTTAACTGATTTTTGCTGTCGTCACACAATACGTTCTTCTTCCTGTCGGCCGTCGTTGGGGCACTTGATACCGACGGGGATTATCTCTATTCTTCACTATCCGGATCGAACTTCGATTCGATTTCTAATTATACTTCGATTCAAGCGGGTTTTGTTTTTGTTTTGGCATGACAAGGCGCGGCGGCGTCTGTTGACTCAGATCGGTGTACGAGCACTCACTACGCATACGGATAGCAGCGATGAGACTATGGGAACGGGAAAACTGAACACCTATAGAGAGAATCGTTGGAACCATGAGCAGTCGATGATGCTGTCAGGGTGGCCAGGTTCTTTTTGCACTATCGATAGGTTTGATGATCAAAAATCGGTAAGCAAATCAAACAGAACGAAGTGAAAAAAATTGACATGATTCTTAAATTTCAGCCATTTTTAACATTGATTTGAAACTTAATAATGATTTGCCAAAGTGTAACACAAATCTGTAATATTTATTAAAGTCAACCACGAAAATTGATTTTTTTTAATGCATAAGGATATTGTCTATTTTGATCAGGATTAATTTTGATTAAATAATTAATTAAATTTTTATTAAAGTTATCACACTTTATGTAAAATATCCATATTATTCAGATTTATCAAAATGCACTTTGCATGAGCTGCTATAGAAGCTGGAATTTTAACATCGACTTTTTTCGTTTATGACTTTTTTTACATCCTGACTACTTTACCGACCCTAACCTGGCATATTTTGACATGTAGAATTAAGGATAAATATCTTCGTTCAAAACCCCATGTAACACCATCGTGGTATTCCACTCTTAGAATTTGGAATACTATCATGGACACGGTTTCTGTATACAGTTCTGTGAAAGTTCCCAAATCAGTAGTTGGTAGTAAATGTGTAATATCGGTAGTATATTGACTCAGGCCTGTGAATCGGTAGATAGCCGGAAAATCGGTTAGCCTGGCCACCCTAGACGCTATGCTGACGAGCTGGAACGCGCATTCGGTAAACAGACACCCAAGGAACAAGCTCAGTGAGAGACGATATCGTATGCAAGGTGGTTTATCGTTGGGCAATGGTCCTTCCCAAAACAAATGAAGCGTCACAAATTTGTTGCATTTTGAGTCTTTTCTCGCGATCTTGATACCCAATATTAACATTAACCACTTAGAAAAAAATCTTCATAATCCGCTATCACACCTTGAATCGTTATGCCCACCCCTGATCGAAGAGACACTAAAGACACTTTCGACGCGACAGTTTATCGCACAATTGTCGCGATGAGGTTATTATGTAATTCTCACATCACCTCCCACTGACTGGCACTGACGACACTGACTGGGTCCTATCGCGGTGGAAAACTCTCACTGATTATTCTCTAAATTTACTCTCGCGTTCTTTCACCGCCGTCACACATTGACTGATGACGATGATGATGGTCGATGATGATGATGAACCACGAGGATGTTTTTTGTTCCATCATCGTTACCAACGGTGTGTCTGAAACCGTTCTGACGAAAAAAAAAGGCCAACAACAAGGGACCCATCGTTCAACAGATATAATACTTGAGAATCTTCTCCATGAATTTGAAAATACTTTAACCAGGGAATTGAAACTAATCGTGATTTGAAGATTTTGGGCTTTTTTGAAGGAATAACAATATGGTTTCAAAAATCTCTACACATTGCATCATTAAAAATTTGTAAACCATACAAGTAACCATCAGGTTAGTGTTGCATTCAAAAAATGTGATATTCATGTACCGTCACTGTCAGCTTAGAATCATTCCGTCGAGAGTATCAGAAGCTACAGTGATTTGTATATTTATCGCCAAAATATGACGGAAGTTAGTTTTTCATCTTTAAACACATCATTCAATAGCTATTATTTTCTATTTCACGCAAAAATATGCATAGAATTATAAAATCTTTGAATCTTAAGAAAACACTTCCTCCATTAGTGGGAAGTGAAATTCTCTCCATATAGAAGTGGTTTAAATTCATTTCCTATCAAGAGTCACTATTATAGATACGCACCACTATTACTTGTGCAAAGGAGCCAAACAGTTAATATTTTCAATTGTTTTCTACTATTTCCTCACTGAAATCCAAAAATTTTATTCCACTTTTATTTTGTTTTGACAAGAGCCATGTTGGTGGAGTACACGCAACAATAATTGCACTTGCATTTAAATGTATTTAAACATCTTCTCAGTTAGTAAGAGAATCACTCATAATTCTGGATTTGTGCTAACGTAACAACTATCGTACATTTACAATACACGACGCGAGACTGGACACAACACTTATTGTTCTTACAAACATAAAAGGATTTAAAATTTACCTTTTCCGTCGGCCGGTTTCGGGCTCGATGTTGCCCATCTATAGGACGATGTCCAACTGAATACACGAAGAAAACTACACAGCTTTGTACTTTGTGGGCTTCGTGGCCGTGCGGTTAGTGCCGTCAGGCAGTGATCGCATCGTGTCATGGGGTGTGGGTTCGATTCCCGCGTCAGCCATAGAAACTTTTCGTAAGGAATGTCTCTCGGCTGTGCCACTGGAGCATGTTTGCCCGTTGTCTAGTGTTAAGTTACAGTCTGTACAGCTAAATGGCTGAAGACGGTGTCCGTGTCTTTTTTTTCTCCAGTACTCGTCAGAAAGAGAAAGCATCAACGAATATTTCGTCTCGTCAAGTGGAAAAGTGGTGAAGTTATTGGAGCATCGTCATCATTCATCAGTGGTTGTTCTGCAGGGGCGATGAACATTGATTCCCAAGCATTCAGGTGGGAAACTTTTCTGATGCTCTTTTTCAGCTTCGCGTGTTCCCAGTCTATGGTGTGGTTAAGCTCTGTAGAGTGTGCTGCCACACTTGGTACTTTTTCATTTTTCACGGCATTTTTAGGCTCCCTCAAACGAACTTTAAATTTGTTGCGGACGCACTTCGTAGCTTACGCAGACATCTAGAACGACGTCGTGCACCTCCGAATCACATCAATGCGTACCTTTTCGTGGAGGAAGTGTGCTTGAACCAAAATTACTTCACCATCAGGGGTAAGTTTTATAAAAAAAACCTGGACTTAGTATGAGTAGCAAACTTTCCCCCCTTACAAACATAAAAAGTGTTGTGTCCAGTCTCGCGTCGTGTTTTGTAAATTTAGTCAGAGAATATCTTATTAAAATAAAACAAAACTAGACCACTTTGAAGTTTTAGACCTCTTCAAAGATTTTCCAAAGTTTTAAAATAGTGTTTACAAGACGAAATTTATCATTGCAACACAATTAAGCATAGCAGGTTTGTATTTAATTTGTATTGAAGAAAAGTAAAATTCAAGCTAAATTTATTAAATATTTCCTACAAAATTCAAACACATAAGTTTTGGGGAGCTGTGAGCTTCAATGATATAAACCTGATTTTCAAAAGAATTGTTTAGTTCAGTAGTTCAGTATTGTCTAGCATCAGTATGCCTTTGTTATATCCATAAATGTTTCCAATGCCTTGGATTATTTACTTCAAACATTTCAGAATTTCGAATTACAAAAACAACCATTAATTGTGATTTGAATTCCGTAATGACAGTCAAATTAACAAGCATTTATTGAAGGAGCACATTTGGTGATTTATCGAGAAGTAATCAATAAAATTATTAAACATAATCAATAGTTTGAACAAGGCTATCGATTAAAATATAATAGTATATCAAAATTATATGTAAATTATATATTTTTTACTGGTAAAGCTATAACAATATGCAATGATATCTAGCTCCTGTTTACGGAGGTTTGGAGGAAGTGTTCCAACACGCATTTCCAGGCAAGGATACCCGACATGATGGCGCTTCGATTTTCAGTTCCTTTCAATCTGGTAATGACAACTAACTCAATCTATTGGTCAACCTAGTCCAAGTCTCGCCATTGATCCATGGAAAGTTTAAACCGCTACAAGTCAACCAGGACGCACCCCAAGACGCACATTGGGAGCCCCTTCTGACCCCGTGACAGTCGAGCCCACTTCTCCAACCACCATCAATCTCGCTTTCTGTCGTCACAGTCGTCCTGGTCCTGCCTACGGAGGCTTCAAAGGGGTCTTCCTGTCTGCACTTCCAGGCAAGTATACTCCAGTCGATCTGTCCTTGAAAATCATACAAATTGCAGCTCTTCCGCCGACACTTGCCAATACGTCGAACAAGTGCCATCCGTAAGTCACTCCAACGCAGCTACAATAAATTCGAGCTCATTTAATTTGAAACCCGCATTAAACCAGCCAGGACCCACGCCTAGAAGCGCTATGTAACACCCTCCCGACCCCGTGAAAATCGAGCTATTCTGCGTCACCAGCATCAATCAAGTTTCCAGCCGTCGCAAACGTCCTGGTCCTGTTCACGGAGGTTTGGGAGCGATCTTTCAGCCTGCCTGTCCAGGCAAGTATGGGTGCAATATCAGTCGACCTGTCCCTGAAGACCATTCCGATTTCAATTTGACAATCACTGACACGAACATGTAAGTCACCAAAGATGTTTCTCGTCGTAGTCTCGATGGAATTATGGTTTCAGAAATCGACTCATTTCAAACCTACATTTGTACTACCAGAATTTTGACGGCATGCATAGTATGTACCATAAACGATTATCTGATGGCCTGTACAACTGACAACTGCTACGACATCCATTGCTCTCACGGAATCGTGATTGAACAAACGGACATCATCATCGCACGTTTTCCGCTACGATCGCTGTTCATCAAATAGTCGAAAATCTGCTCGTGGTGGTGTTCTTCTTGCAATACGCCAACAACTGAAACCACGAACAGTCCCAAACGAAGCGTCGAACAAGTGTGGGTCGAAATACCACTATTCGACCAATCACTTTTTTGCGTGGTTTATCTGCCACCCGATAGTGTCCGAGATGCATCCTTAAGGTGAAACATTTAGGAATCCGACAATTAGGCATTTCACGACGAAATTCTCTCTCTTTTACTCTTCAAAAATACTTGAAAACAATGATGTCAGTACCTGTCAACTTTGACAGATACTGGCACCGTTGTTTTCAGATTTCCCTAAGGAGAGAAAGAGAGCGATTTTCTGATGACGTCACCGTGCAATGGACAATGGCACTCGGACACAATGGTTGGCTTGTACCCCTACTCACTTTTTCAAAGGCACTGAACTGGAGAAATATTTGGCAAACGTTTCAGATCTTCTTATTTTAAGCTTTCTGCTAGTGCAAAATGTATTGGTATGTCCAAAATAATGAAAAAACAGTGCCTCACAATTCGATTATTTGCGACGTTTTTTGGATCCAACAAGGCCGTTTGATCATTTTTATCTCGTAGAGGAAGTTTTTCTCAACATTTTGACATGTTCTTTGACTTGGTTACGCTGTGCAATTAATTAATTGGGACAAAAAACTGAACTCACTTCCTTAGTGGTCTAAAATACGACCATTACCTTATACTGACTTTGACGCAGTTCTGACGTCCTATCGAATATCGATATGGAAGACGTTTTAGACAATGACGGAATTGATACTGCAGTGCAATATTTCTCCAACATAATGAACTAAGTGATTGACAGACATGTGCCGAAACGAGTTGATTTGGAACACACACAAACTCCTTGGCAAGCAAACGAGCTATGGTCAATAAAAACTGCTAAAAGGTCAGCATTGCGATATTATACGAAACACCGGACTGAATCGTCAAGACATAATTATATTCAACTAAATAATATTATATGAATAATTCCTTTTGAGAATTTACGCGAGAAATATTTCGAGAGATCATGAATTGAATTTAATAATTTCAGTAGGTCTGTTCTACATGAATTCTATTCAATGTAGCTGTCACTATTTTAATGCTGTTATAAGGTTTCGATGTTATGAAGTTTACATGTACACAACGAAACACGTGACAAATGTACTGATTGAAATTGAAACTGCGAAATGAAACCACGTGCTTCGGTGGGGATCGAACCCACGACTCCCTATTCGCTAGATGGGCGCTTCAACCTACAAGCTGCGGAGCTCCTTGGGAAGACTCTATGACACTACCCCGAACGCCACTACCCCGAATGGGTCATTACCCCGAACGCCACAACCCCGAATGGGTCACTACCCCGAACGCCATTACCCCGAATGCATAACATTTTGAGACTTATTCTTGTTAGAAAGTGGGTATGATTCCTTATGAGTACTTAACGAGTTTGGCTCAACTATGTATTTTCCAAATATTAGAAGATAGAAAAGCGGCTAATTTTTTAGCAAATATTTTTTCCATACTAAGTTTTGTTTGGATTTGTCCTCTTATTTTGGTGAGATTCACACAGTCACATTACAATGCTCAAAAAAACAGCCTATTTCGAAAAGAAGGGTGAATTTATTATGAAAAGGAGAGCTATTATATGCATAAAATTAGGATGTAGTAGTCTCTTTATGGACTTCGGTACCCACTTCCTTTACTCATTTCTGTAGGTTTCGGGCTACTAGCATAAAGATCTCCTTGAAGATTTTGTTTCATAAACGATGATGATGGAAGATCACCCTAAGATAGTCGCTGCAATTGTTGTTCTATGGAGCCCACTTAAAAACCAACCTGATAGACAATCGTTCCGCTATGGCAAGTAAACGTTACGTACAAGTGTATATATGTTAGAAAAACGGCGGCCTCTGATTGCCGCTACAGTCAAAACTTTCGTTGAAATGTGGGATCATTTTTTTGAATTTCGATTAGATAACCACAAAAACATATATATTTTATTCAAGACAAAGAAGAAATTATGATGGCAGAAAAGTGGTCAGCAAATCTATAAGAGATCTATCTATTTTGACACAAAAGGATAAAATAAGGGAAAATTTCTGATTATAATTATAGTAGGACTCATTTTACTGAATGCCTTTAGGATGTATTCCTTTAAAAAAGCTGTTCTATACGGAAATATTAGTGACAAGCTTATCAAACGAAAACTTGAAAGAACAGCCTATTTAAGAAAGAAGGGCAAATTTGTGGTGAAAT
Organism: Aedes aegypti; assembly: GCF_002204515.2. NCBI lineage: Eukaryota > Metazoa > Arthropoda > Insecta > Diptera > Culicidae > Aedes > Aedes aegypti. The sequence goes on along the minus strand of NC_035108.1, from coordinate 117,515,799 downwards.
GTTTGTAACTATGACGTGAATGATCACTGTAATAACGAGATGCTATGGCACAACCTATAATCAGAGGAAAAGAAAATATTTGTTTAAAAACAAAATTGAAATACATATGAACACCACCAAAAAGTCCAAATATCGGTGATCACACAGCTGTTCAGCAAGACCATATTGAGGGTTATGGGTTCGAATTCCCCCGGTGGTCGATCCTATGCATTGAACATTTCCTTGGCGTCCCTCGGCATAGAGGCACATGTACAAGAATGGTAAATTGACAAGGAAAGCTCTCAGTCTATAAAACCCTTATTTTATTAAAAGCCAAATCTCATAACGCTGAAGGGGGCAAAACATGTTGTGGGTGGTTGTATTCAAAATGTTACAGCCCATATACAATATGAAGAATTTCCATACAAAAAATGGTACGGGGGGTTGGATAGGTGTCCAAAATGGTAGTTTTTGGCGTTATGGAATTTGTGAATGAACCCTTGAACTACGAAAGTGCCCATTGAGTTGATAAACAGGCACTGTCTCAGAAAAAATGAGATGAAGATAGTAACCAACAAACTATTTTGAAAGAATAGCTGACATATAAAAGAAAGGAAAATATATGATGAACATTTCACCGACGAATTTTACGAGCTATTTATTACCAATTTTCATTAGAGACGTATTTTTGCCCGCAAAACAAGATACTGTACTATATCTCATACTATTCGGGGTAATGGCTCAGTCGGGGTAGTGGCGTTCGGGGTAATGACTTTCGGGGTAGTGACCCATTCGGAGAAGTGGCGTTCGGGGTAATGGCGTTCGGGGTAATGGGATGGAGCCCCTTGAGAAACCCCGACGCTCGAAGGCGTACTGACCTCCTAAATTTCTAATGACATGATAAACATTATCGTTTTCTTTAAAATTGCACCTATTTTGGCATGGAATTCTCCATGGAAGTCAAAGTAGGAGGCGAATTCAGGAAAAGAAATTTAAAACGTGGCTTATTCTGGTACAGGTGGACCATTATTCACCACTTTATTAACACCCTGTACAAAATAATGTTTGTTATAAGTTCATATATTTTCCTAATGAATATGGATTTTAAATTTTCGTTTTACGCAAGAATACTGTCTATTGACTGATTTAGAAAAAAAAAAAACATTTTTCCTCATGACGAACACTTGTACTCTAAATAAAAATAAAAAATTGCATTCAGTCTTTGAAGAAACCCAAAATACAAGAGCAAAAACCTCTTAACAACTTAAGTTTGATATTTCAAATTTGCCTAAAATAGCAAATTTTCACGAATAATTGGGAATTATGAATATGTTGCTTATTATATGAGTGCACGACATCCTTCGGAAGGGAAGACAATACGTTGGTCCAGAGATGAACTAGCCCAGGGCAAAAATTCTTGTTAATAAAGATAGAAAAAAATCTTATATGAGCAATTCTTGCAAAGGCCGGTCAACTTTTTACACTTAGTTTTTCAAAATGTTGAAATTTATGCTCGTTCGAAAGCTTCTACCGAGTTAATAAAGAAACTGTATTTGGCTGGTCCAATTAATGCACCCCTCGGTAGTTAGGATTGAACACGTTTTTTGAGATCCCTCCATTTTGGCAAATCTCAGTTCACTAAAAGTGCCATAACTCAGAAATTTATTCTACAGTAACATGTTTTTGAAAAACGAAATTCTCCTTGCAAATATAAAATTTTTTTGCCGCCGAATTCAATATGACCGCAAATTGCTCCAGCGGGATAGGAAAACTTTTACAAAACCGCACATAACCTTTGTTTTAAAGTATTTACTTCTGATTCTTTTACTAGTTTTGTAAAACTAGTTTGGTTTTCCAATGATGCAAAAACCTTTAAAATCCGTGTTTGCAAATATCATGAAAATTCAGGTTTTCCGGATTTCAAAAATTTCAAAGGGCAGAATTATGGCAGTTTTAGTAAACCAAGAATTGTCAAAATTGAAGGGGTTTTCAAGAACGGTTTAAATCATAATTAACGAAGGTCTATCAATCTGACCACCTGAATGCTGCTTCTGTATTTAATGAGTTTTGCGAGCAAGATTAATTGACATTTGTTTTAATTGTAGTCATAATAGCCATCTCACATAAAATGTAGAGATTGGATGTGCCAATCTCGGTTAAAGGATAAAAGCATGCTGACAGTTTTGCTGTATGCCGATTAATGTTTGATTACTGAACATTCGGATGTGCTGATCTCAATAGAAGATTCTACCCCATTACCCCGAGTTCCATCACCCCATGATATTGAAATTCGGGGTAATGGCATTTGGGGTAATGGGGTAGAATCCGTAGGGTATTTAATTTTGTGTAATCAAATCACTGTGATTCATAATTTTTTGTCGATATTTTTTCCTGTTCCATGGAGAACTTGGTGTGATAAATCACATCAACGAAAATATTGAGAAAGTTTTGTTTTATTCGATCTTAGAAACTTGCTGAATAATTGGTCCAAAACTACAAATTACATGTTCGAGGTTATGGCTGTCAGTCCTGAATAAAACTCAAAAACGGATTTTTGCTTACATCCGACGTTTCGGACACATGTATTGTGCCTTTTTCAAGGATCTGTGGACAATGATACATTATGTCGTGTTATGCGTTGATTATGTTGGATGTACTCACTAGCTTTGTTTCGTTTTATCGTTCAAAATTATTGTTTTCCTTTGATAAAATACTCTCAAGTAGTCAAACAAAAAAAAATCCTAGATTTACATTTCCCGCAATTTCAGCTACAATTATGTAAAGCCATTTGTAAGAATTTGTGACAAAAAGTCGAAATACAAAAGGTCGAAAGAACAAGAAGTCGAAAGGAGGAAAAAATGGAGAGACAAATAGTCGAAAATCTTTTTTCTAAGAAGGATAAACTTCCCACCAAGCAAATAATTTTCGACCTTTCGTCTTTTGACCTTTTGTTCATAAACCCAATTGGTATGTATTATTCAATGATAAATCCTTCAAACACAGCTATTATATCCAACAATTCTAACACAATCATTAATTTTGAACGCAAAACTTCTCCCATCACAGAATGTTGCAAGCAAAACCGCTTGGTTTGCATGAATTCACGCTGAAAATTTAATTTTGAAAAGTGCCCATGAAATGATTAACCCATCGATTCATTCGTGTGCATTATATTTAAAAATATAATCATCGTTGAACCGTGTAAACAGAGCATTCTCGTTTGCATTTCTGAATGTTGGAGGCACGATCATGAAACGTTTTAGTTTCACTCAAGATTGCAAGCATTCCTGAAATTCCTAACATTATTTATCGTTGAATATTCAGTAATAATTCGTTATACATGACAATCATAAAAATTTACTATGTAATTGAGAATATGATCAAACACTTTATTTTCAGAATGTCGAATGACAAAAATGTTAATATTTAACCCTAATATATGAATGAGCTGTAAATTAAACTTCATGGAAATACGTGGCCGTCCATTAATAACATAAGGGATTTTGGGAAAAGGGGGGAATGGAGATGTCTTACGCGCCATACAATTTAATATTAATTTTCATACAAAAAATCTTACAATGGGGGGAGGAGAGGTTAAAAAATCCTAAAAATTGTCTTACGTAAACAATGGACAGTTCTTTATGGTAAATGTATAAATCACTGTAACTTCTAGTTTTCTCGACGGAATGGTTTCAAATTAACAGAGAACATGCTTGAACATCACAGCTTTTGTATGCTTTATGTAAAGCTGATGATTATTTGGTTGGTGTACAGACTTGTAATGATGCACTGTTATGATTTTTTTAAAGTATGTTCATATACCTTCATAATAGCTCTAAATCTACAAATGACGATGACATTTCATTTCCTTGTTGAAATATTTTCAAATTCACGAAGAAGGTGCTCGAAAGTTATATCTCTCAAATGATAAGTACCAAATTAGAGAATATGTTTCGTTAATAACGGTTTCAGACACACCGTGAGAACAAATTGCATCCCATTCAGGAGAACCCGAGAGAGAAAGGAGATGCTGAGCTAAGCTGAGAGTAATAATCAAACCAACGAAACGCGACACGACTCTTGATTGTAGAGACTCGGGCGACATCGACTGCTATTTTTCCTTCTTCTTATTATTCTTCTTCGCCGAGATTCGCACTCTTGAGAACACCGAACCGGATGAATGGAGTGTAATGGAAAAGAAAAACAGCTCTCACGGAGGAAAAATCGCACTTTGCACCGTTTCGTCGTCCGCTTCGCTTGGGTTCGATGTTCAGCTTCCGGTGCATTGTGGGAGTGGTTGCTTGCAGTTATGGTTCGAGTGGTTTCTGCTTTTTTACTTCTTGCTTGCAATGCTGGTGTGTAATATGATGATTAGGCTTCTTGTTCTTGTAGGGTTTTTGTGTTCTTAATTTGTAGAGTTTAGCTGCATTATAAGGGTCGTTATATCGAACACCGAATACATAATGTACATGTAGGGGTTAAAGAGCTTGAGGCTTTGAGTAAGATAGCGAACGATCGTTAGGCTGCAAGCGACATTGATTCAAATGAGTGTTAAATATTTTCGAAATGTATAATAAATATTTTAACTACATAGTGGAATACCTATCAATAAATAAAAACCCGATAGAAGTACTATATCATTTAATTTTAATAGGGTTTGTATCCTTCGACAGATACGCGTATTTCGACCTAAACTGTAAGGCCGTCTTCAGTGTCGAGTCACGACACTTAAAACGGAGTTAATTTGAGGTCGCGAAATACGCTTATTTGTCATAGGATACGAATTCTAGTGAAATGAAATAGTATAGTACTTGTTTCGGTTTTTCTTCTTTTCAAAAATTAACAAAAATGGTACAACAGTATTTTGGTCCTTCCTTGGCCTACAAAAGCAAAGCTACACTGAAGGTATCTGGGTACGGTTCCTAGAGTTTATGGACAAAAGGTCGAAGGAAAAACGTCGAAAGGACACAAGGTCGAAAGGATAAGAGGTCGAAAATGATGTGCTTGATCGACCTTTTGTCTCTTCTTATTTGTTCTTCGATCTTGTGTCCTAACGATCTTTTAACAGAGATTCGATTCCTAGACGTCTACGATCTTTTAGTAATAGAATTCTTCTTGAGTTCTGTCTGTGCTGAAGAAAGTTACATCTTTAAACATTGATAAAGATGATTTTGTCCTCAAATTCAATTCTTAGTGAAGAAGATTTTATTCCTTCCTTAGCCTTTCGGTGACGTCGGCGGCTACTAAGCAAAGCAATGCTGAAGGAGTCTGGGATCGATTTCCGGTCGGTGCAGGTTTTTTCGTAATGGAAATTTCCTTGATGACCCTGGGCATAGAGTTTCATCATACCTATCACACAATATACGAATGTGAAAGTGGCAACTTTGGCATAGGAAGCTCTCAGTTAATGAATGTGGAAGTGCTCTTAGAACCCTGAACAGTTGAGTAGGCTCTGTCCCAGTGAAGACTTAACGCCAAGAAGAATAGGAGAATGACCGAAATAATCCACTTAAAATCCCGTTGAATAGCTTAGAAGCAGAGAATTTCTTCCAGAATATAACGTTTTTAAATTTGTCATTTTTTTAATATGTCACAAACTTTACATTTCATGAGCATGAGCATGAGCATGAGCATAGATGACCGTACAATTCGTAGTTGCTACTCCGTGATTCACCACAACAATCGAAGTTGCACAGGGAATTTATGAATGGGACTTGGGATTATCTTACCATTCTTCAATGTGCACAAATCGATAGTCACAAATATCACATTTCATGAGACAAACTCATAATTTCACATTTATGTGCACACTACAAAAGACGCTAGTCAAATCAATTTTGTAACAGGAGATATTTCCGCTACATTCCCTGAATTTATCATGTTCACAACTGTTCACTACTGCTAATGCATGAAAGGAAACACCATATTTCACAGTCCATCCATATAAATGTATCCACTTCCGAAATCATTTTTCAAACACTTTTGCAAGCAAGGGCTTTCCTGCTGATTGACGGCTTACTATCCACTAATCGTAAATAGAACGATGCCACATCAACAACTCCACACGTCATGTACAGCGGAAAATGTAGTAGCGGTAGTGGCGTGTGCCACTAGTCATTGCTTCCATCAGATACAGACTAGACTGCATGCATGCAGGAAAAATAAACATCCAAAAAGTTGCAGTTTCCCCCCAAAACGACGCCAACGACCGAAGAAGACTAGGACGGACCGATATATGTGGTCCAATCCATGTTGGCAAATCTCGTCAATTGCATCAGCTGTTCGGCAGTAGCAGCTCGTTCTCGGGCAATATTCTGAGCTCGATGTACACTAGGGTGGTTCAAATCCATTTTTTTTTTTAAATTTCATCTACCATATCTTCCTTACAATCCTTTCGAAGAAAATACAGTTGTTTAAAATTTTTGGTATGAATTAAAATGTGGCCTAAAACGGTAAAGAATTGTTTGACAATTTATGTGAAGAACATTAATGAGATTTCTACCACCGGTAGAACTATCATATCGATGTTGAATCTAGTATAAATTATTGAACCGTATTAGCGTGTCTGGGACAAATTTGGGAAATTTTTTCCTTAGCCGAATGGTAAGAGTTCACGGCTATAAAGCAAAGCCATGCTGAAGGTGTGTGGGTTCGATTCCCGGTCGGTCCAGGATCTTTTCGTAATAGAAATTTCCTTGACTTCCCTGGGCAAAAAGTATAATCGTACCTGCCACACGATATACGAATGCGATAATGGCAAGTTTGGCAAGGAAGACTCTCAGTTAATAACAGTGAAAGTGCGCATTCGAACACCAAGCTGAGAAGCAGGCTTTGTCCCAGTGAGGACGTTATTCCAAGAAGAAAAAGAAGAAAAAATTCTACAAAAACCTACGTAGACTTTTTAAATTATAACCAAAAATATTTCACTATCGTTAGAAATGAAAGCAAGATATGGGAGATCGAATCATTGAATTTTTGTTTTGTATTTTGAACCGCTCTAATGTACACACATATCGATGCGATCTCAGTTGAGTTGGAGAAATGTGCTACTTGTGGGAATGGGAAGATCGAGCGTAGGTGAGGCGGAAATAATTATGTTACCGAAATAAAGTTAATGTATTCGGGTGACGGATGGCAAAGATAGTTTCCTCGCATAGATGAGTGAGTTATTTACTTAAGTGAAAAAACATGTGATTGAAGATATAATTTTGAAATTTTAGTATGGGTTTGAAGGAAATTTTGTAGAATTTTTTGACAAAAACATGTGTGTCGCAATATTTTTGTCAAAAAATATTTATTCCACTGACAAAACACCCCAAAATTCTGGTTTTAACCTAAGTTTCACCACAAAATTCAGTTGGGAATAAACAAAAAGTTTTATAAAAATAATGCCACTGGATGAACATTGATCAAAACATAATCTAAAATACCTCAGCAAATATTTTGAATTCAGATGTATAATTGAAAGTAATTTTCAATTCTTCTAGTTCCTCATAGCTCTCTGGAACAAGTAAATTTATTTGAATAATTCGAATTATTATAATAATAACATTATAATAACGTGTTAAAAATTTAATTTTAATCCGGTAAATTCCAGCATCTTTGATTCAATAACATTCCCTCGATGGAGTTAGAATGGGTCTTTTTTCAAACATTTGTAGGTCAGTGAATAATTATTCAAATTTCAAATATTCTTTCAACAGTTGCCATGCACGGTAAGTTACCAAAAATTTTGCTTGCCATAATTAACAACACTTTCAATTTCTATAAATTTTGGAATGAACTCCGAGCGAAGGAGTTAAAGGAACTTTGAAGTTCCAATACAGTTCAGTGGAGCATCTGAAGCAGCTTCCAAGTTTAAGAAAGTTTCCACCGAAAAGTTTATTGGGGGTTGAAAGAACCATAACTGCCTTTTTGATCAACTTTTTGTATAATTGTGATCTCAATTCAACTTATTTTTATCGTTCCGACTACGAACACCATGCGCAAACTAAATAAAACAATAGTACCACTTTGGTCTTGGATACTTTTCGGTTCCTCATAAGCTGGTATGTTTGAGAGTCAAACCTCATACTGGTTAAGCTTCTTGGGAACCCAAAATGGCTTGAAGAGTAAAGATGAGAAGAAAACCCATTTGTTGTCTCAATAGTAATGCAGAAACATTTATATTGGTAAGTATATGTCAAAAGGCGGTTATTTCTATTTACGTTGTCTTCTTATTCGTATTGACATAACGTCTCCACTGGGACTGAGCCTGCTTGTCAGCTTAATATTCTTCTGAGCAGCTTTCTTTGCCTAATTTGCCATTTTCGTGTCCATATATTCTCAAACGTTCCAGTGTACTGTTAAACTTTTTGCAATCCGTAGCATAAAGACCCGTCTTCGAGACCTCCCGAACATAGAAAAGAAATTTAGCATTTTCAGTCTCTTGATATTTATATAAATACGAACTTTGTCCGCTTTTGTATTGCTTGGAATCGATCAATGTGGAGGGCTCCAAATTACTACTTACTTACTTATTTGGCTTTACATCAATAATCTTGATAAAGCCTCGCCAACAATATTTCGCCAATTCACTCGGTTCATGGCCGCTTCTCTCCATCCTCGACTGTGACCCACGCTCTCCAGGTCCTAGTGCTCCTGGTCAATCCACCTAGCTCGCTGCGCCCCACGCCTTCTTGCTTCGACCGGATTCGTAGCGAACACCATTTTTACAGGGTTGTTGTCCGGCATTCTTGCAACATGCCCTGCCCAGCGTATCCTTCCAGCTTTAGCCACCTTCACGATACTGGGTTCGCCGTAGAGTTGAGCGAGCTTGTGGTTCATCCTTCGCCGCCACACGCCGTTCTCCTGCACGCCGCCGAAGATCGTCCTTAGCACTCGGCGTTCGAAAACCCCAAGAGCTTGCAAGTCCTCCTCGAGCATAGTCCACGCCTCATGCCCATAGAGGACTACCGGTCTTATGAGCGTTTTGTACATCGTGCATTTGGTGCGGGCGTGAATCTTTTTTGACCGCAGTTTCTTAGTAGGCACGACTTCCGCTGATGATGCGCCTTCGTATTTCCCGACTAACATTGTTGTCAGCCGTCAACAAGGATCCGAGGTAAACGAACTCGTCCACTACCTCGAAGGTATCCCCATCAATCGTAACACTGCTTCCAAGGCGGGCCCTGTCGTGCTCAGTTCCGCCAACCAGCATGTACTTTGTTTCCGACGCATTTACCATTAGCCCCACTCTTGTTGCTGCGCGTTTTAGGCGGGTGAACAAATCTGCCACTGTTTCAAATTTTCTCCCAATAATATCCATGTCGTCCGCGAAGCAAACAAATTGTCCGGATCTCGTGAAAATCGTGCCTCGACTGTTAAGTCCGGCTCTCCGCATGACACCTTCAAGCGCAATATTGAACAACAGGCACGAAAGTCCGTCGCCCTGTCGTAGTCCCCGCCGAGACTCGAACGAACTGTAGTGTTCGCCCGAGATCTTCACGCAGTTTTGCACACCGTACATCGTTGCTCTGATTAATCTTGTGAGCTTCCCGGGAAAGCTGTTCTCGTCCATGATTTTCCATAGCTCTACGCGGTCGATACTATCGTATGCCGCCTTGAAATCTATGAACAAATGGTGCGTAGGGTCCTGGTATTCACGGCATTTCTGGAGGATTTGCCGCACGGAAAAGATCTGGTCCGTTGTCGAGCGGCCGTCGATGAAACCTGCTTGAAAACTTCCCAGAAACTCGTTTGCTATTGGTGATAGAAGACGGAAGATAATCTGGGATAGCACTTTGTAGGCGGCGTTTAGGATGGTGATTGCACGATAATTTTCACACTCCAGTTTGTCGCCCTTTTTGTAGGTAGGGCATATAATGCCTTGCTTCCACTCCTCCGGTAGCTGTTCCGTTTCCCAGATTCTGACTATCAGCCGATGCAGACAAGCGGCCAACCTGTCCGGGCCCATCTTGATGAGTTCGGCTCCGATACCATCCTTGCCAGCGGCCTTGTTGTTCTTGAGCTGTTGAATGGCATCCTTAACTTCCCCCATCGTGGGAGCTGGTTGGTTTCCACTGTCCGCTCTGCTGACGTAGCCATCGCCTTCGCTGTCCTGACCTTCTGTGCCTGTGTTCTCTGCGCCATTCAGGTGTTCATCGTAGTGCTGCTTCCACCTTTCGATCACCTCGCGTGCGTCCGTCAAGATGCTCCCATCCTTATCCCGGCACATCTCTGCTCGCGGCACGAAGCCTTTGCGGGATGTGTTGAGCTTCTGATAGAACTTCCGCGTTTCTTGAGAACGGTACAGCAACTCCATCTCTTGGCATTCCACCTCTTCCAGGCGGCGCTTTATTTCCCGGAATAGGCGGGTTTGCTGTTTCCGCTACAGTCTGTATCGTTCCACGTTTTGCCGCGTACCATGCTGCAGCATTGCAGCCCGCGCTGCATTCTTCTCCTCTAAAACCTCCTAGCACTAATCGTCGAACCAATCGTTTCTTGAGCTCCGTTCCACATATCCGACAACGCTTTCGGCAGCGTCGTTAATGGCTGCTTTGACTGTCCTCCAGCAGTCCTCAAGAGGGGCCCTATCGAGCTCGCCCTCATACGGCAACGCTGCCTCAAGATGCTGCGCGTACGCATTGGCGACATCCGGTTGTTTCAGCCGCTCGAGTTTGTACCGGGGCGGGCGTCGCTACCGTACATCGTTTTTGGGCGCAGTTTCACCATCACCAGGTAGTGGTCGGAGTCAATGTTAGTGCCACGATAGGTTCTGACGTTGGTTATGTCGGAGAAGTGCCGTCCATCGATCAAAACGTGGTCGATTTGCGATTCTGTCTGCTGAGGTGATCTTCAGGTGTACCGATACGGGAGGCTGTGCTGGAAATAGGTGCTACGAATGGCCATATTCTTGGAGGCAGATTTTGTCAGTCGTAGCGTTCTCGTTCGTCAGCCGATGGGCGCTGAACTTTCCAATCGTCGGTCTGAACTCCTCCTTCTGGCCAATCTGAGCGTTCAAATCTCCTATGATGATCCGACCGGGCTACGATTTTTATTTCAAATTGTTATTGTGGACGTTCAATTAATCTGATTTAGATGCGGTTTTCACTGAATGCATTACAAAGGACTCTTTTCATGTGCTGGCACAAGTGGACCAGTTTATTTCTTATGGCCTGAGTATTTCCGGTGTCCTCCTGGATCAGGTCGGAAATAAAATTGATCAACTCTCAGCTATGAGTTTTGATTTACATGCAAAAAGATTTGAAAACCTAAAGCAACTCGTATTTTTTTGAGTAAAACAAATTTTGAGTGTAATAAACAATTTATAGTTCTACCTTAAAATGCTCACTACTACTTCAAACAAATTGATGTCAATGAAACTACATGTCATCGCTTTGAATTTTGTTTTATAAGCAAACAGTTTTCAAAAAAGGGTATTTATATAATGTTTTTAGTAAAATAAATTTTGAGTGCAACCAAAAAACTCTATTTCTGTTAAAACCAATTTCATTGCGCTTCTACAATAACTTTCATGTCCAAAAACTATATGTCATCGCTTTGATTTTCGTTTGAACATTGAATGTACTTGTAAAATGATTGGAAATGTCTATTGCTAAATAACTTTAAGTAGACGCATTTATTTCGAGACAATAAAAATGGACGATGATCTTAAATGATGCTCGGTTCCATTGCTGTAAGAATTTTTAAAATCGCTTTGGAAACAACAGAGATATGCATTGTCAAAGTTGGGCTTCCGAGCTTTTTAGTAGGCTGGATGTGCAGGTATAAGGTATATTTGATCGTGCTGTAGCGCCACCTGGTGAGTGAATTCCGAAATATGATGTCCACTAAGTGGTCTATGATCAAGTTCTACAAACATGACATAATTATATTTTGTATCGTTTTCAAGTTATTTGCGCAGATCACTGTTCTCAAAAAAGGACGCTGGGCGTTAACAGGTTAAGAACAATTAAGATATCCCTGAAAATTGAGTACTGAACAAAGGGTAAAGAAGTAACACGTTTGTTCTCAATGATCGAAATACCACTATTTACATAATTAAGTTGCTTAATTCATTGCCGTTTTCAAAAATATCATAGACGTTTTTGAGATAACGACCATCAAAAATGCAGATAATGATTATTTCCAGCTTGTACGGCAATTTTTATGCTTAATTTGATACAGAATTCAAACTTCATGTGTTATTTGCGATTTTAAAAAGGTAGAAATTTTTTGCTGGTTTAATAAAGTTCTGTTTGTTGCCATATAAGAGAAACAAACAATTTTGTATAGAAACTGCAAGCATGTTAAAATATTTAGTCGATTTAAGCTAAGTTTTATCGTGTTATTTACATCAAATTATAATTATAAGCCTCATTTGGCATACACATAATGTTCTTACTATATCACTTATATTAAAATCTATTTGAACAATTAGGAAATTGGGTTTCACTCATCCCTGTCTAAATAGGGCTCAAACGCGTTGACCATAAAATCACCGATAATACTTACTAATTTACAATCGGTAGTTTTACTAAAGACCTCACGGAAGCGAAAAAATCATCTCCACCTTCGAGAGGATACAAAATCTCTTACTCTTATGGGCTCGATTTTCATTCCACCAGCAAGTATCTGAGTCGGATTATGCTTCAGCTCCAAATCCTCGAAGAGCACTGCAGCAGCTCCAAAATCAGACCAGAAAAAAAAAAATCACTCGTTGCCTTTGCCCTTTCGCTAAACTTCTGCTGATGCTGGTTGGTTGGCAATTCTCGTGATGACGGCGTCGTCGTGACGCCCTGCTGCTCCTATTTTGCTCGCTTCTCTATGACGTTCTTCGGTGGTTCTGAATCCGAGACAGAGGAGATTTCCAATAGAGAGCTAATTTTGTTCAGAATTATGTAGAAGGTTAAATTGAATGGATCTTTTTCTTCTTGGCATTAACGTCCTCACTGGGACAGAACCTGCTTCTCAGCTTAGTGTTCAGTGAGCACTTCTACAGTTATTACCTAAGAGCTTTCTTTGCCAAAGTTGCCATTTTCGCAATCGTATATCATGTGGCAGGTACGATGATACTATATGCCCAGGGAAGTCAAGAAAATGTCTACTATGAAAAGATCCTAGACCTACCGGGAATCGAACCCAGACACCTTCAGCATGGCTTTGCTTTGTAGCCGCGGACTCGAACCACTCGGCTAAGGAAGGCCTCAATGATATATTGGATGAATAAACATTTTGTGCAGCCTATCAACAAGTTCCACATCTTTTCTAACAGTGCGCCTTTAAAACGCACAAATTCATACGGGATACGGGATTAATTCCGTGAAATACTCATATGTATAACTGTTGTTTGACAGCCTGGGTCCATAATAAGAATGTTGACAAATTTGACGTTCCTATTATGTACCCTCCATTTGATTGCCATTTTCATCGGCGCCCTGCCGACGTGCTTATTTTGGACCTACCTGAAATGCTATTATGGACCTTCTTGTGTGGTTTCATTGGGGGTTGGACATTTCGCATAGAGACGTTTCGCATACGGACGTTTGTTACGGATTGTTTATGTGAAATATGTGTTCTGTGGTTGGGGTGTAACCTCTTTCTACGACCGCTATCGGGAGGTCGTAAAAAGAATCGGTCATAAAAGAAAATCAGGGTTATAATGAAGTTTTTGAAAAATACTACATCTAGATGTGGAAATACTGATCCGAGATGTTTGGCAAAGTTGAAGTATTGATTTAGAACTTTCCAAAATGGCCATTCAATATTTCATATTCTGATAATAGATGGCAACACTGCTCGATTGTTATCAAAATAGCCAATTACATGGAAATGTTTTATGCAAATACCAAAAGATTTTAATCATACTGAATGTTCTCCAAAGTTGAAGGAAGTATTGCGTGCTATACAGTCAGCCGTTAATGTGGCTGGCAATACTGTTTAAGAAGGATTAACTTTTGTTTAGTGGATAGCTCAAGATCCTGACCACTTCGGAAGATGACGTCTTCGGCAAAGTTAATCAGTAGCTCAAGAACTATCATTAGAAAAGTAATGAGATTCGTAATTTTGCCACTAGGCGGCGCTAGTGAGCATGAATTATTTTTTGTAGTTATCTCATGATCCTGATCTCTTAGGAAGATGCGTCTTCGGCAAGGTTGTTCAGTAGCTCAAGGGCTACCATTATTCTAGTACAAAATTTCGAGATTTTTCCACCAGGCGGCGGACTTTTTGTTTTGTCAATATTTCAGGACTGTCAACACATAGAAAGATGGCGTTTTCGGTAAAGTTATTCAGTATCTCAAGGACTATAATTATTCCATCCATGCGGTTCAAGATTTTGCCAACATGCAGTGCTAGTAGATAACTTGCTTCAAGATGTTGTTATCAGACAGTGCAAGTTAGCATGAAACTTTTGGTTTGGCAATATAGGTATGTTCCGTTGTTATCACGTTCCGATTTTGTCACGCTCCTATTTTGTCACGTTCCGATTTCGTCAACAAATTATTCCGTTTTTATCAACACATTTAATTGTCGAAATTTTTTGAACATAAATTATATACTTATTTTGTATCAATTTAAATACTTTTCAATAGCCTCAGAGTTAAATTTTCGACATTATGTTAATGTTGAACTCCTGCGATACATGGTATGTGTTAAGTTAAATACGATTCAATAAATTTTAAATCCATCCTATCCACTAATTGGAGTTTTCAAACTATGCATGGTCTGTTGGACAAGAACTGCAATATTCTTTTCAAATTTATAAAATATTTTGTTTGAGAAAATAATTCCGTTTTTGTCACGTTCCGTTTTTGTCAATTGAAAATTGCCGATCGTGTTGATAAAAACGGAACATACCTTTATTTCGATTTTAATGCTTTTTAAAATAATAGCGTTCGAGCTACTGGGCAACTTTGCCAAAGACAGCATCTCTTTAAGTGGTTAGGATGCTGAGATAACCTTAAAAGAAAAATTTAATGCGCAATAGCGCCGCCTAATGGCAAAATTTTGAATCGCATGGCTATGCACTTAAGCTTCTAAACAACTTTGGCGAAGACGCCATCTTCCTAAGTAGTCAGGATCCTGAGATATCAGAAAAACAAAATTTCGATACCCTTTAGCGCCGCTCAGTGGCAGAATTCCGCATTTCAATGACCACCGCATATTAACCCATGATCTACTGAGCAATTTTGCTGAACATCATTTCCCTTTATTTTGATTACTTTTTAAGATATTGATCATTCATGAAAACGGTTCGTTAGCTGAATTTGGGTCGTAAAAAGAGGTTGGAGTGTATATCGACAAATTTTCGGCTTTCGATCTCACATATGATCGATATTCACGCAGTCTGGACTGTTTTGACCTTGTAAAGATAGGCCAATGAACAAATTATTTTTTTAATGGTATTTTGATACAGATGCATTGTGAAATTTGCGAAAAAGTTAGACGTCTTCTCGGTGAGAATCTAACTGACGACTCCATGTTCACTAGATAGGGCGCTTTACAAGAGGACTTATGGACGCAAAAGTTAACTTAAGTTCGATTTTAACTCAACAATCACGTAATTCTTTTATTTCAATATACAGCCATTAACGCCGACCCTCAGTAGGATCCGTCATCTTTGAGTTCTTCTTTGTGTGAATGTTTTTTGACAATACATGTACAAATCTGATAGAACGTGCATTCAGTTTTTCAATTACTTTTTTTACACTGATTCTCATCCTCCTACTGACATTCGGTGGCAGTAAAATCAATTTCACTTGTGAAAAAAATCATTTCCATCAGAAAACCCAACAAAAACATCCGAAAATGCA
The DNA here is from genome assembly GCF_002204515.2 of Aedes aegypti. Lineage (NCBI taxonomy): Eukaryota > Metazoa > Arthropoda > Insecta > Diptera > Culicidae > Aedes > Aedes aegypti. The sequence continues at coordinate 117,500,026 of NC_035108.1, read as the reverse complement.
AATGATGTATTTTTTTTTAAATGACAATCATGATTCATCAACTGGAGGTATCAATTTGCCGTTTTCTTACACCACTTATAAAAAAATCATTTGAAATTTTCTAAATTCAATTTTCAATTTCAGTTTCTCTAGGTGAAATTGAATTTTGAAATGACACTGAAATGAAACTGTGGGTGAAACTGACTGTGTGCGTGTGTTGCACTCACTCTCTTTCTCGTCACATTCGCTCTCATAATCAGATTGGTTTCGTGCTAGCGGAGTTTGTTTATGCTCGCAGTGTTGCCAACCTTCCAAATTTGTCTGGAATATTCCAGTTTTTTGAGGCCCCATTTTACAAAAATCTGGAAGATCTAGATAAAATTTGAAATGCATTTGTAAAGTGTTGTAAGGTTCTCCATATACGGTATACACAATCCAGACTTTTCTAGATAAGTTTTCAAAATCTTCCAGATATATGGAAAATTGGCTTGGCTTCCCTGTTTGTTCGTTTTCGCACTGATCGGGTATCATTTGTCTGAATTTTTACGACAATGATTGAAAGACCACACACTACTCGCCAACGACGTGTTGGATGAGATTTGTTCATTTAATCTAATTGCAAAGTATATGTAATGTTGTTTTTCGATACCGTAATCCGGGGTAACATTGATCATTTTTTTTTAATATTTCTTAAATATTTCGTTTGATAATGCAAATGTTGCAAATTTTATATTTTCAAAATAAGTACTGCCACCCATAGCTTGAGACTATATACTGTATTTTGTTTATTGAAAGATTTAAGCATGTTAAAATAAATGTTTTAAGTGATTTTTTGATTTAGCTGATATGGGGTAACATTGATGACCTATATAAACAACGTTCGGTTTTATTGTCGTTACTTGCTTAAATCATGGCCCCTGAACTCGAATATGACGGCCAAACGCTTACAAGTCATTTATTTTTTGATTTGAATTAAAATTAAAAACTCCTCAAACCACGGAATATGCCTCAAGGTAGGCAATTTTCTAAGGGAATTTTACATTCTTAACAGTAATTAGGTAATGTTGCCTAATTGAGCATGCTTATAAAATTTTTGACAATGGAATCTTTTTCGAAGATGCCATTTTTAGTAAGAACCGCATTTTCCTTGCTTATATCGTTTGCAGAACTTATGTGCGACATGAATCTACGGTAGTGTCATCCTTAATCATTAAAATCATTTTTTCGAAAAGTTGACAAATTTACGCATAAGGTAAACACAATTTTCTCAAAAATATTCACTTTTATTAGCTCATGAATATAAGAAAGAGAAGCACCATTTATGATTTAGATATGTTCCATCAATAAATGATAATACGAACTTTTTACGAGATGAGTCATTCCGATCAATGTTACCCCGCTGATCAATGATACCCCGGATTACGGTAGTTGTTAAAACCTCCACTTGGCTGGTTAGCCGTAAACAACGAATCATAAATAAAAAAGTATCTAAGAATATTTTTATTCTAAGTCCTTGGAGAACGTTTTCTTGAAATTATCAAAAAAAAAAAAACTTGAACCTATCTGTCTGAACACCGACCATATGTCAATCATTGGCCATCATTTACATTACATTTTTAGATTACTATACAAGTAAACTTGATAATGTAATAGATTTGGTTGCACTTATCATGACATATTTGCCAAAGCTCAGGACAGTATACTATTCAATATATTAAAGTATAATTGATTTTTAAGGGATGTGGATTCACCCAAAAAATGTTGATGTCAAGGGGGCGTAAGTCTAAACAAGTATGAGAAACATTGATATAAAATGACTGATAAAATCATAAAAAATATGTTATAATCACATATTAATCCATAGATCTCAACTTGTTTTATCAGTAATGTACAAAAATAATGAATATTTAGAATTTCACTGCTAAATTCCTCACACAAATAGTAGGAAAAACCCTACTTTAGTGGAAACATGCTTTGAGGTTTAGGGACGAAATGTCGAAAAACAAAACGTCGAATGCCAAAACGTCGAATCCCAAAACGTTGAAAGGACAAAACGTCGAAAGCGGTTAATTTTCAACATTGTTTGCCAGACATATTTTTTCACATCGGGGTCGATTGAATATGCTGTGAATAACGTTTGGCACATTATGAATCATGTATTCTTCCGGAAAAGAATCATTCCTTCTAGAAATTTATTTTTCATCAATATCTTTCTTTTCGACGTTTTGTCTTTTCGATGTTTTGTCCCTTCGACGTTTTGTCTATTCGACGTTTTGGCATTCGACGTTTTATCTTTCGACGTGTTGTCACCCAGCCATGCTTTAGGTTTGTTGCAAATATCATCCGATCCCGACCAGAACCATATAACAAAATTATAACACATTCCTATCAACAGCAGTAAAAAAACAAAAGTTGATAAAATTTTGTTATCAAGATGGCTTTTTTTTTCAACTTGTTATATTTTTAGTAACACATTTATAACAACATTTGTTATATTTTTGACATCGCATTTATAAGTTCGTTACAAATAGCATCTGATATCATGAACGATAACATAGTTTGCAATCATTTTGTTATTTTGTAACATCCTTGCAACACATACTGTAATAATTTTGATATAATTGTAACAAAATTTGTTATATTTTAGTTTGCTTTGGTGCAAATTATGTTAGATTTTTTGTTATTTTAACTACTAACGGTACATGTTTTATAACAACTGATGATATAAAAAAATCATATCAGGGGAACACATTCTGTTATAATCTTGTTTCTTCCGTCTGGTCGGGATGTCAAGAACAGTAACATAATTTGCTATAATTTTATTATTTTGTTACATCCTTGCAACACATTCTGTAACAATTTTGATATAATTGTAACAGGGTTTGTTATATTTTAGTTTAATTTGGTGCAAATTTTGTTAGAATTTTTGTTTTTTTAACTACTAACGGTACATGTTTTATAACAATTGGTGATACAACAAAATCATATCAGAGGAACACATTCTGTTATAATCTTGTTTCTTCCATCTGGTCGGGGATGTACCACTATAGGTTTAAAAATTCTTGTTTTACGCGCAAAGTTCATAAATGTTCAATTGCTTGGATCATTTCAGCATCGAATATCACAGAAGAAAAATGACAAAATCCACAACCTCTACTATTGGAGCTAACTCAGCTAACAGCATTTACTCTTTGAATTCAAAATCTCGAATACTAAATGTGATACGAAAAGTTCTTCAAATCCCTGAAATCACCAATATCTTTCACTATCACTGTAAGAAACACAAAAACCCAATACCGCTAGCCTCCACTCGGATCCAGCATCTCATTCCGTTCGGGTCAATTACCGAGCATCACACGACACGTGACGTCTTCTTCGTCTTGGATTTTTCCTCCCCAGCAGCTATTCTTTTTCTTCATTGCTGCTACATGCCAGCAGTTGGTTGTTTTTGTTATCATCAGCACATCTCGCTGTTCCCACGCAAGCGAAAATCCTGATGCTGCTGCTACTGCTGATGCAAATCTTCCGAGGATATGTCCACTCCCAAACGACACCGTTTTGCATTATAATACTACTACACAGGAGCACATCCCACATGCACCGGAAACTGTACCAACAACCACTCCCAGCCCCTTTGTAAACCATCCCTGCCCCTTCCACTTTTGCCCACCTTATAGCATCGGTGCACTTTGCATTTCCCAGTAGCAGAAGCAGAAGCAGCTCTCGAAGCGGAAATCCCTTGGCTGTGATTGCGCTCAGGTCCACCCTGATTTTCTTCTTGCACTTCTTGGCGGGTTTCCTTTTGCTAGTTGGCACACTTCCGCGACGGCGAAATACACCCCAGAACGACCGAGGAGACTGTTTGCAAGCCCCCCGAACTAGGGAACGGATAAATGGTGCAGCAACGCAGCGGAGGAAGACGACGCCCTAAGGACGATATCTGTATTTTGGATGTATCCTTCCTGAGCGTTTCTTGCTTTTCTCACACCACTTGCAGCCCGTATTCCAATTTGCATTAGTTTTTCACTGAACAATTCACCATTACACTGCACAACAACACGGTTTCAATTTGGTGTAATTCGACACCACTCGAATCAAACGACCCGGAGATTCGCACGTCTGCAGCTCGCGAGCGCTTCGATAGGATTATTTATTTAGGTTCGATTCGGCAGGCGACCAACCCTGATTTTCCCCTGCGAAAGAAAAACCGATGACTTCGGTGTCCTACTCGTCCTCGTTCGTCATTGTCGCATGGTTGGATGTGTGTTCTCCGATGCTCCCGATTTTATCGTGATTCTCTCCGTTCTCCCAGCTATTTGGTGGATTCTATGCATCCTCGAGCGGGATTTGGAGTTGAGGAAGAACGGGTGTTGGGGCAGATTATTTGGTTTACATCGATTGAGGGACGAGGAGCTCTCCGCAATTTGCGCTGAAGTGAGACATTTTGGGTGTCTTCGGCTGTGAAACAATGTCGGCCAGACTGATAGTGGAAGTGGCAGTGTTGGCATAGATCAGGGTGAATACAACTTCACCTGAATTTAAAATCATGGACCAGTGTCTTCCTTAGCCTTGTGGTTACGTCCGCTGCTACAAAACATAGCCTTGCTGGGGCTCAATTCCCGGTCGGACAAGGATCTTTTCATAATGAAAATTTCCTTGACTTCCCTGGGCATAGAGTATCATCGTGCCTACCACATAATATACAATTGCTAAAATGGCAACTTTCACAAAAGCGAGCTCTCAGTTAATAAATGTTGAAGTGTTCAAAAGCATACCATTGCATAGACTCACTGTACATATCAATGGTTGCTACTCCGTGATTGATCGGAAGTGGTATAAATTGCACTTCGATCCAAATGAATAAGGGATGGGGTTTTTCGCTTACTCTAGAAGTGCACATCTTAGCAGATCTCACTTTATTGATGAATAACGGCGCCAGCCAAGTCCTGACAATCAGATCAGAAGGAATGCTAGTCTGTGATAATTGTCGCTTATAGAGGTCGATAATACCTCTGCATCTCTACGATCACGATGGGACGGGTGTTGATAAGAGAGAGAGGAAATATAACTAGGAGTCACCTTTGGTCGGTGATACGATCAATGGATGAGAAGGGATAAAAGCAACCCTGACTTAAAACTAATTTTGAAATTTCATTACTTGCGGTAAAAAGATATGGGTAGAAAATTAACTTATATCCACCCAGCGTTCTAAAAATAGGACAGAAGCCCTGAGTGCACAGCATCCTATAAATAGGACAGTACTTTTAGTGCGAAAATCTTGAAAATAAATAGGTGATCGAACAAGTGGTAGGGTTTCGGCTCGATTTCCCGCGCGATAAACTACCCAGACAACCAAAATGCACGTATAACGAAATCACCTGGAGGCTTTGTATGTGCCAACTTTCACTTATAAGATGTCGCGAAAAGACCTTCTACGTACAAAAGTGGAGGCGATATGCGTGATGAATAATAACATACATTGCGAGTGCATAAATATTCTACCGAACTAACCTGTGATCTTACACGGGTAAAAATGCGGCACTCTAAAACGAGAGAAAAAGTCATTATTTCGGGAGGAAGGTGTGTTTTCATGTTATGTTAATACACCATGATCAAAAGTCATGAAATCATGAAGCATTTTACCGTAACGCCGGCTGTACGTTACGTTTTCAATTTTGAGCGAAGAAAAATGTCAATTTAAATCTTCAAATCATGAAACATTTATGCAGGAACCATGAATAAAATTCATGGAAACATAAGCACTATTCATGAATTTAGTCATCTGTCATTTATGATTCCTATTTTTGCTTAGCTTAGCTTAGCTTAGACTGACTACACATATCAATGGTTGCTATTCCGTGATTGACCGGAGTCAGTGAAAATGCACAAAGAATCAACTAGAAGATCGGCTGGGATTGGCCATAATCTTCTTCAGTGTGCATAATTCAGTGCCTCTATTTATACATGGTCAATAACGGCGCCGGCCACGTCCTTGCAGTCAGGTGGCATTGGGGGAAGGAATGTTAGTGTGTAACCTTTGCTATTTGGAGACCGTGTTTGCCTCTGCATCTCCACAAAGGTTACTGGGAGGGATGTTTGTTAATGGGGAGGATCGTTGGGTCACAGGATTCACTTTGATAAGCGATTAGACCATGATAAATAATTATTGGTGAGATATAAACATGCTTATATGTAAATATTATTTTTTCATTTGATATGAACAATATCTATGTAGAGAAAAATTATGCCGACACTTGACGTGACGAACCTTTCAAAGTTTGTTGAATAAAGTGAACCTTTCGCAAATCTACACTCGTAGTGTCGAACCATTCAAAGTTTTTTTTTAATTACAAAAATAAAGGTAAAAGGAAAAAGGTGTTTTGAAAAAAAAAAAAAAAAAATTAGACATTAATAATTTTTGAATCAGAGTTTATGTCGACACTCACAGTGACGAACCTTTCATAGTTTGTTGAAAAATCATATTTACGTCTCACCGTTGTAACGATTAAAGGTGCAGTCATACATATTTTATAGATTAGAAATAGTAGCATGAAACGAGCTCACCAATTGATCCGTCATCCTTGAGCAGCAACAATCCACTTTCAGCTTCACTCATTTGATCGGCTATATAAAAGCACTCAGAGAAAATAGGCGCACGACCCGAGAGGGAAAACAACTGACGACTGCTCGGGCTTTCTTGCTGCACTGCCCAGGAGCAAGTGTCAACTTCGAAAGATCAAAAAGAACTAATCGAACGCGGCACTTTTTCACTTTACCCGACCGATCGCGCGACATGTTTGATCCTGCCCTCATCGCCGGCTCCCGTAGGAGCAAGCGTCAAGGTCGAAGGATCAAACACAACTAAACGATCACGCCACTTTTTCACTTTCACTCGACCGACGCGCGACATGTTTGATCCTGCTCTCATCGCCGGCCCCGTAGGAGCAAGCGTCAAGGTTGAAGGATCAAACACAACTCTGTCATTTATGATTCCTATTTTTGATGCGAAAAGTGGCAATTTCGGTCATGAAATCATGAAGCAGGATCTGATATCATGAACACAGTTCATGAAAACATGAGCACTTTTCATGTATTTAGATGCCTGTCATTTATGATTTCGATTTTGGTGCTGAAAAGTGGCAAATTGAGTCATGAAATCATGACGCAGGATCCCTGAATCATGAACTCATTTCATGAAAACAGGCATTATACGTCAATTAAGATCCCAGAATATAGTTGCCATTTGTAAACAAATAAAACGAAGATTAAAAAAGTTACGGTTTTTGTGCCGGTAGTTTCGTAATAAACCGTGAAAACATTCCAAAAACGTCAACATAACGAGTGCCACATCTTCAGCAGGAACACTTATATTCGTTGGTTAGGTTTGTACGCAAAATTTTGTTTCGAGCATCAATTGAATTGGCAAATGGTCTCTGGGCTCACAAAATGCTGGTGGATTACATGAGTAATGGAACACTTTTTAACGACGCGGATGCTGAAAGTGGAACTGGAACATTCGGCCACCGAAGGACTTTTGTGAGCTTCCAAGCAATTAAAATCGCCGACAAGCTTGTCAAGCAAAATCTTTGCTCGAAGTCAAACATTACCCGGTTCTGCATAGTCAGGAAGAAGTAAGTACATTTTGGAACTATGTGGGAGCTCACGGAAATTTCGTCAAGAACGTCATCGATATGATCACATGGTTCCGAAGAACTTAAACTTGTTCAAAAACAAAACTTTTGTTATAATTTCACTAGAAAACATCACCGATCGCCATGAGACACGTTGACTAAGGTAAAGAAAATGACAGTTAGATTTGTGTAACGCCCTGAGCATACAAATTCTTCCATAATAGTCACAATTTCATGACTTTAAGTCATGATATCATGAAACAAAAAATCTTATGAATTCATGACTTTTTGTTCATGATTCCGGCAACGAATTTTTTTCCGTGTATGTGGCTTAACTTATGATAATAAATGTTGATTTGACAGCTGCTACGGATTGATTCGACTTACTTTGTACGAGTGTGCGGGACGAAGCAAAATGTACAAATAAACTCAGAAAATAAAAAAGTGTTTTATGCGAGGAAACTCATCAATCTGACGAGTTTATCCACGGTGTTTTGCGAGTTTGATGTAATTAGTATGAATAAACGAGTTATAACGTGAACTTTCATGCGATTTCTAGTTGTCTGGGTAGGCTTTTATGGAATTACATATTCGTTAATTGACTTAAACTTTTTACACATAATAATTGACGTCTACAGTATCCTACGTTGTGTTACAGTCTAAAATATATCACAGTGATATGCGGTGTGTTCATGTGGAGGTAGTGATGGAAGAGCTCTGCGTCGACTATGCATTCCGCAGAAGCGGCGCACATTGGTCCAGTTTTGAAAAATCATGGCATAAATTGCACATTCTCAAAATTTCACTATTTTTAGCAATTACAAGTGTTTTGGAACATTATTTAGGGTTGAAGACTCTATTTTGGGCAAAATTCTAACAAAAATGCTGTTTTTCATACGTTTTTTGGCTCTCAATTTTTTCAAACAACCATTGTTTAGGCAAACTTAGGCAAGAAGAATCTTCTTCAATCGTTTCCTTAGTCTTAAACGCGCGCTTGAGCAAGATATTTCCGCAGGGAGTGGTGGGGAGCGATTTGTACGGTATAAAGATGCTCTTTTTTAAATATTTGATGAACGTACAACAATAAGTAATAATTTAATAAGGTTAACGACACTCGAATATAAATTTGCATTCGAAGATGTTGAATCTATATGAGAATGAGCTATCGACCAGAAAAAAGTATGCTGAAACCCAAATTTACACAGGTTTTGGTGAAAACTGATTAGTTGAGTTTTGAAGCAAAAATTTAGGTTTTTGGACATGTGCACCTTTGTTACGTCTGAACATGCAGAAAACATGTTTAATTTTAACTTCTCGTACGTATTCTCAACTATCTGATATACTAGATGAATGTTTGACTTTGATTTTCAAAATAAAAACTAAGTTTGGAAATTGGGTTTTTGTCAGCTATTTGAAAATCTGGACCATTGTGCGGCGGTTTGTCCGAACAAAAGGTTTAGTTAAAAACTGTCTTCTGAAAAGATGATCACAGGACTAGTAGCTTTAATTTAGGACATGTTTTAATTCAGAACTAACTCACCAGGTGGCGCACTTCTATAAGTGTCGCATGTAGAGGCAACACTTGAAACAAATTTTCAGCGTGCAAATATTTGTTTCGTATATATCTCAGTCCAGCGATAAGATACAAAATTTATGTGTATGACTAAGTTGATTAGCTAAATGAGACCTATTCGCCTAAAACAATGTTAGTTCAGAAAACACACACAAGATGGTAAGTGGTCAAACATTTTATTTATCTTACATCTCAGTACAGGGATGGGATATAAAATTGTTGTCTTCCACAAAAATGATCAACTTAATGAGATCTATTCGCTAAAAACATAGTTGTTCGGAAAACACTCCCATGGTGGCACTAATAGGCAAACACATTATTACATTATTTGCTCATAACTCAGTGAACCAGTGATTGGATGCAAAGCTGGCGTCTTCAACAAAGTTGATCAACTAAATGAAATCTATTTGCCTAAAATATTTTTAGTTCGGAAGTTATTCTCTTGATGAAGCTAGTTGGCAAATACAGTCAGTGAAATAAGTTAGTAACCAAATCCTGTTTTTCCATACAAAATGCCCAAGTTTTGGGTGCTGTATCTCAGCTTATGGTAGTCTGAATTGGCTGAAATTTGGATGATGAATCACAAATAATTTGAAATTTTATCTGTAAGGGAATTATTACATTGCAGTCATTTTACATAAAGTTTCAGAGGGTTGTTCCAAGACAAAAGCTATTGAGGACTGCTGGCGGTATTGAACTACTATTAAAAAATTGCACTTTTATATGAAATTCCATCATGTATTATTTAGGTATTACAATACCTGATCTAATTATCAGCTGTTATAACTCAATTAGGATAAATTTTGAACTGTTTCAGGACAATTATCCACATATCAGTGAGTATTCGTATCGAAAAAGATGCCGTTGAAGACATACAATTTTGAGTTCATTTTTGATGACCAATCGTTTGAATATTCTAGCAACAGATGGAAAATAGGTTTGTACATCATAAGTTTATGCGCCTCTGGCTCGCCAATCCAGCAATCGAGGAATAATTAGAATTCTATCAGTTATTGAATATTCCAGCTCAAACATTTTTGTAAGTTTGCTTAGAAATTCATTTTCAGAAATTTTTTTATTCTATTGCATTTGGAGTTCATGAAATCAAATTTCTTTTTAGTGTCATAATAAAATTAACTGGTATGTTTTATCTGAAACGCTTTCTCCATGCCTTTTGCAAATATTTTATGTATGCCTCATTTGTACAAAAAATCTGATCCAAAAATTTCAAGATATCATGAACGGATTATTTTGACTCTCGATATTTTGTAAATGTGAATTGCATCAACAAAACTAGGAGTCAGCCTAAGCCCATCAGTATTAAAATTTTAATGAAAAAGTTGACAAATATTCATAAGAATTCTTTCATAACTAGGTAAAAATAATTAGGTGAAAATAATTTAGGTAAAAAAATGATGTTTCTTTGCACGGCAGAATCAATGTTAAACAGTAAATTCGAAAGTGTATCTCCCTGCTTCAACCCGTCTAACGTCACAAACAAAGTTTACACCTCATGTGCCATACCATCACTTGATTTTGAACCATCCAGCATAGCACGTATCAGCCTAATTAGTTTCGCCGGAAAACAATGTTCAGACATTATCTGCCACAGCTCATTTATGTTCACTGAATCGTAAACCGCCTTAAAATCAATAAACAGATGGTGAGTCTACTCTCGGAATTTATCCAGGACCATTCACAAGGTAAACGTTTGGTCCATTGTCGAGTGGCCCTCACGAAAACCAGCTTGGTATTCGCCGAGTTCTTGAGTGGTCTCAGTCTATTAAACAGGATGCATGACAGTATTTTGTGCTCTGAATTCAGCGGGATAATTCCTTTGTAATTGGTTCACTTCAGTCTGTGTCCATTTTTTAGATTGGGCATATGAGGCCGGTGGGTATTCTTTCGCCTTCTTTACCTTAAGGTGAAGATAAATCGAAGCCAAACCTCAAATTTTTAAAAAGCACGGATCTGGAGAACCAAACATCCATTTAAGCTGAAAACATAATCGATTGGTCACTCACTGGTGGTGATCAATCGATTAAGTTTTCAGCTCAAACGGGTGTTTGGTTCTTCAGATTTGTGCTCCTATAAATTAAAGGTTTGGCTTCGATTCATCTTCACCTTAAGAAGTATTCGTTGGATCAACTTCATTTTACGTTTTTAATTTATCAATGAACACATCGAGTATCTAATTATACCCTTTTGGTTAATGACCATTGCACACTATTCTCTAAGGCTGTACTTTATCCATTTCATAGCCACATATTTGTATATGTTGTTTGTTCGAATTTTTCAACTATAAATTATTTTTTTCTGGATTTAAAGAAAACAATAACATAAGCCTAATAGTTTGCCAGTCATTCTTTATTCATACAAAAAAAAACAACAATGAAGAATAATCAAGTCATTCTTCACGAAATTAGAACTAGAAATTGCTTGAAGAATTAATGAAGAATTAAATTGTATATTGTTTAAATTTTCTTTTCACTCTTCACTTTTCAAAATTGAAAGTTTTAAATTGGATAACATCGTGATGCATTAGATAAAGCTTCCTTAAACAAACCGGATCTATTTTTTTTCAGTGTGCTGTGAACTTTAATTGACAAAATTAACTGTAATTTGGATCGTAAATCACATCAGAAAAATCATTTGAAACAAACCTGACATTACATGACAAACTTGACAAACCGCAATTCGAAGAAACCAATGTATTAGATGTGGTACTTGAATGAAATTTTGGCAATGGGATCCACCGCTCAAAATTAATGTTTTCGCTGAGTATTCCCTGGATCATAGATGTCGCTGCCTTCTCGCATGCATAATCGACGTGACTGTTGAAGTTCATCCGATCGTCTAGCATTACGCCCAGGTGTTTCAGCTTTCGCTGTGATGCTATGGCATGCCCCCCCGACAGTGATCTCACCATGCATGACTGCTTTGCAGTTGCTAACCAGTAGCACCTCCGTTTTGTGGTGGGCTATCTTCAGCATGACTCCCTCCAAGCAATCTTCGACTAGAACAATTGCCTCCGTTGCCAGCATTTCTACTTCCTCCTTCGTCTCACCTATTTCCATTAGGATGACGTCATCGGCGAAGCCGACAACTTCGACCTCCCTTGGGTAGCTCCAGCGATAGGACCCCGCCGTACATCGCATTCCACAGCGTTGGTCCCAGTATGGAACCTTGTGGGACTCCAGCCATTATTCTTAACTCCTTCCGGCCGGCGTCGGTTTCATACCTCAGTACACGGTTTTGGAAGTAGCTCTTCAAAATCTGGCACAAGTAGTCGGGAACCCGCATTCTGTGCAGCGCAGTGGCAATGGCTTCCCAGATGGCGCTGATGAACGCGTTCTTCACATCCATCGTGATCACGGCGCAGTAACGATCTCCTCTACGCTTTTGTTTCAATGCTTTCTCGGCCCTCTCCAGCACTGTCCGAATTGCGTCCACCGTCGACCTTCCTTTCCGGAATCCAAACTGTCTTTCTGATAGCCCGTTCTAGGTGTCTGAGCATTTCATCACCCTGCTGAGGATAACCCGTTCCAAGAGTTTACCGAGTGTATCCAGTAAACATATTGGCCTGGGGATTCCATCCGGACCCGGGGCCTTGTTCAGCATCAGCGCTTTCACAGCTGCTATAAGCTCCTTGTTGGAGATCTGACGAGCTTCGGCATTTCCTACCTCTTCATTGTCATATAGTGTGGCTGGCCACATTGTAGGATCATGCTTTGGGAATAGACCCTCGACGATGACTCTCAGTTTGTCCGCACATGTTTTGGCCAGCGTCGACGAGCAGTTGATTTTCGCCATTATTACTCGGTACCCGAGGAGGAAATAATAACTCGCAATAACTTATGCATACCATATTTTGGTACATACCATAAATAGGTATTGTTCAGTTGTCAATACCTCATTTTGGTATTATGATGGTATTTGAAAAAAAAGGAAAATGGTTAGAACAATTAAAAATACTTCATTTTGGCATTCAAAAGCTATTGAGAACTGCTGGAGGTATTGAACTATACTATTAAAAATTTTCACTTTTATATGAAATTCCATCATGTATTATTTAGGTATTACTATACCTGATCTAATTATCAGCTGTTATAACTCAATTAGGATTAATTTTGAACTGTTTCAGGACAATAATCCACTTATCAGTGAGTATTCGTATCGAAAAAAAAATGCCGTTGAAGACAAACAATTTTGAGTTCATTTTTGATGACCAATCGTTTGAATATTCTAGCAACAGATGGAAAATAGGTTTGTACATCATAAGTTTATGCGCCTCTGGCTCGCCAATCCAGCAATCGAGAAATAATTAAAATTCTAACAGTTATTGAATATTCCAGCTCAAACATTTTTGTAAGTATGCTTAGAAATTCATTTTCAGATAATTTTTTTTATTCTATTGCATTTGGAGTTCATGAAATCAAATTTCTTTTTAGTGTCATAATAAAATTAACTGGTATGTTTTATCTGAAACGCTTTCTCCATGCCTTTTGCAAATATTGTTTGTATGCCTCATTTGTACAAAAAATCTGATCCAAAAATATCAAGATACCATGAACGGATTATTTTGACTCTCGATATTTTGTAATTGTGAATCGCATCAATAAAACTAGGAGTCAGCCTAAGCCCATCAGTATTAAAATTTTAATGAAAAAGTTGACGAATATTCATGAGAATTCTTTTATAATTAGGTAAAAATAATTTAAGTAAAAAATTTATATTTCTTTGCACGGCAAAATCAATGTTAAACAGTAAATTCGAAAGTGTATCTCCCTGCTCCAACCCGTCTAACGTCACAAACGAAGTTTACACCTCATGTGCCATACCATCACTTGATTTTGAACCATCCAGCGTAGCACGTATCAGCCTAATTAGTTTCGGCGGAAAACTATGTTCAGACATTATCTGCCTCAGCTCATTTATGTTCACTGAATCGTAAACCGCCTTAAAATCAATAAACAGATGGTGAGTCTACTCTCGGAATTTATCCAGGACCATTCACAAGGTAAACGTTTGGTCCATTGTCGAGAGGCTCTCACGAAAACAAGCTTGGTATTCGCCGACCACTTGAGTGGTCTCAGTCTATTAAACAGGATGCATGACAGTATTTTTACGCTGAATTCAGCGGAATAATTCGTTTGTAATTGGTACACACCAGTCTGTGTCCATTTTTTAGATTGGGCGTATGAGGCCATCCAACCAGCCGGTGGGTATTCTTTCGCCTTCTCTACCTTAAGAAGTATTCGGTGGATCGACTTCATTTTCTGTTTTTAATATATCAATGAACACATCGAGTATCTAATTATACCCCATTGGTTAATGAACATTGCACACTATTCTATAAGGCTGTACTTTATCTATTTCATAGCCACATATGTGTATATGTTGTTTGTTCGAATTTTTCAACTATAAATTATTTTTTCTGGATTTAAAGAAAACAAAAACATAAGCCAAATAGTTTGCCAGGCATTCTTTATTCATACAAAAAAAAACAACAATGAGGAATAATCAAGTCAAGTCATTGTATATTGTTTAAATTTTCTTTTCACTCTTCACTTTTCAAAATTGAAAGTTTTAAATTGGATAACATCGTGATGCATTAGATAAAGCTTTCTTAAACAAACCGGATCTATTTTTTTTTCAGTGTGCTGTGAACTTTAATTGACAAAATTAACTGTAATTTGGATCGTAAATCACATCAGAAAAATCATTTGAAACAAACCTGACATTACATGACAAACTTGACAAACCGCAATTCGAAGAAACCAATGTATTAGATGTGGTACTTGAATGAAATGTTGGCAATGACAATGGCAATGAGTATTCCCTGGATCATAGATGTCAAATATTTATCTATCTATCCAATAAATCTCAGCATGTATTTGGAATATTGCTGTACCTAATTCAAAACTGTAGACTTTTCAGATTTCGAAAGTAACCAACAAAAACTAGATCTCTTAGACCAGTAGTTTACTTCAATGGTTGGGCTATTTTCCCCCAAATTTAATTTCCCCAAATGCCAGTTCCACGAATATCCCGTTTCCCCGAATAGCCCACTTCCTCAATCTTGATCAAATTACTTCTCAGATTATTTCAGTGCTATAGGCAGATGATAAAAAAAGTTTCTTACGGAAACTTGTGGATTGAGTTCAAATTTTGTATCTCCACACAAAGCATTTTTTATTTGTAAATTTAAAACGAATTGAACGACAAAAAAACTTTGACGAAGAAGACAAAACTGCCGAAAATAACATATGTATTTCGTTAGAAGTAGAAACAGAAATTGACTTACAAATTCTTATACATTGAGAATTCCAATGCATGGCAGCCCTTACCGAATCCCACCCAGCCTAGACTAAAACAATTTTCTCAGCAAGTGGTTATCTATCTCCATTTTCACGATTCCTTTTTCAGCGTTTTTCCAATCTCTCCCGCATCATCTCGCTTGAACGCATTACCGAGAGCTGATCTCTTCGGCATCGCATCACGTTTTTCTCTCATTTCCCGTCATCGGCCATCATCTGGTCCCAATCATCGCTGGCCAAACAAACAATCATCGCCATCAGTGAGCACACGACAACACCGACTGAGTTGAGGCATAGGCTCAGAACTAGAGAACCGATGTGATGGTAGGTACCACCGCCAAGAGAAGTGTTTTTGCTTCCGGACCACGACGACATCGATGGGAGCTCTCCCTCTGGACCCTACAACAGCCCCTTGCATTTGCTCATGGAAATCGAAGCCGGAGCCTTTTCTATGTAGGTTAAATGAGGGTGCGGCCGAATTTTTCGCTCGATTCCACTAAGGCAGTTTTCCTTGCGGAATCCCTTCTCAATGTGATAAGGAGAGAGCGGAAGAGAACTCCAGAATCGTATTCCATTCATCCCAGCGATTCGTTCGTATGTCGTCATTGGTGTCGTCCGTTGGCATTTGGCGACACAGGTCACAGTCGTAGATAAGTGGATTATGATACGGATAACCTGATACGTGGGTAGGGAACTGATCGCGGAACTGCTACAATTGGATGTTCAACTGAATTCTATATCAAATTGAAATTGTTTTTAATTTCTACATATTACGCCTCAAAACAAGATCATGACAAAATCTCATTAAGGCTTGTACTGTGCATGTCAAAAGTTGCTACTCCGTGATGGAACAGAAGTGGTAACAATTGCACTTCGTTCCAAATGAATAAGGGATGGGACTATCCACTTACACTCTAAGTGTACATTTTAGCTGCTCTCATGTTTTTGATCAAGAACGGCGCCGGTCAAGTTCTTACAGATCAAAAATACCTTTGCATTTCCATTAGTGAGGGAGGAAAAAAATGGAAGTCGCCTTTAGTCGCTGATGCGATCCATGGATAAGGAGGAAAAATAAGACTCTTGCTCAAAACTAGTTTTGATATTTTGTCTCGTGGTGTAAAGATATTCATGGCTTGTTTGAAAATTACATATATGTAACATTGGCACGATAAAAATGTTGTTGGAGAGCGGTAGGCCATGATGGAAACGAACGAGAGAATAAAAATCTATCAAGCCAGTGTAATAAATCGAAAACCATTTAATTAGAAGCAGTTCAAATTATAATTATAATAACCCATTGTACCCATTGTGGATATTTCCCGAAGAAGAAAAAAGAAGTATTCCGTCGAATTGCTTCCAATAATTTGCAGTTGAGCGAATCTTCCGAAGCAATTCCATACCAGCCTCTGTGCAGAAGCAATAAGAGCTCCCGAAAAGACGTTTCCATCAAGCGACTCCAAAAAAAAATGTGTTTTCATAAGTAGCATCTTTTCGCACTCACACAACGCGAACCGAACACGATTGATCTTGATTCCGTCGCTCATCCCACAGGGGCATGCAATTGCTTGTGTATGGCCATAAAAATAAATGCGAAAATCGTCATAACATGTTATATTCTAGTTTTCATATGGAAAATGAAAACAAAACAAAAATGTTACCGTGATGAATCAATACCCGGACGTTTAAGACAGCACACATGTTCAAACTCTTATTTATGTATGTTTTGTTGGGATATTCATAAAATGTTATTGTTAAACACATTCTTACAAATCAAATCTTCATAAAAGTGAAGAAATATTCGGTATCAACCATGATTTTAACAAGAAAATTATTAAAATATTGACGCTTACCTTGTCTTTAAATCCGGACACCGGATGCAAAATAAATTTTTATATTTTTTGTGGGTCGTGGCCGTGCGGTTAGTGTCGCTAGGCAATGAGCGCATCGTGGCATGAGGTGTGGGTTCGATTCACGCTGCAGCCATTGAAACTTTTCTGGTGATATATTGGCTTTTCAGTCTTGACAAAATTAAAAACTGTTATTTGGACAAAATAAAATAATAGTTTTTAATTTTGTCAAGACTAAAAAGCCAATATATCACCAACAACGAACTACAGTCGATCTACCAACGATTGAAACTTTTCGTCAGGAATGTTTCTCGGCTGTACCATTGGAGCATGCTTGTCCGTTGTCTAGTGTTAAGTTACAGTCTGTGCAGCTAAATGGCTGAAGATGGTGTCCGTGTCTTTAATATCCGGACACTGTAGGATCAAAATCCGGACATTTGGTTAAAACATGATTTATTTGAATATCACTAATGAAAATCATGTCAAATTCAATAAAATATCGTTCTTCGACAGAACCGATGTTAGTACTTCCCTAACAATGTTGCACGTAATATTAATATTAATGTTGTAGTTACCTGAACTGGATGCGGCTTGAGTGTCAATCAAGAAAGATTTACACAATTTATCTCACATTTTATTGTATTCTGATAACTCACACCGCTTTTCATTTATTTTTTACAATTCTTCTCTAATTTTCTAAAAAAAAATTACTTTCACTAGTAAAAATTAGGCTTTCCAATTGTTGTCCGGATTTAAAATCACTGACTCAAAATCCCGGACAGTCTTTCAAGTATTTGAAGCATACCACAGTGCGTTGCTCCATAGACAAAAATCAAATTTCAAGTTATTTTATTCGGCGATAATAAGTATCCACAAGTGTTCATAGATAGCATCCGTTATTGAAACAAGTATTTTTAAGCTTTACAAGGCACTAAAACTACTACAACAAGCGTCGAAAGTAACAGTTGAAGGAGTAGCAGAAAAACTAAATTTTGTCGCATGTTTTCAATATTCCTTTCCAACCAATGTATTCAATCAAAACCTAAAAAAGAACATGGCTGAATGTTGGTAAGGTTTATTTGATGGGATAAGCATACCAATTTTACCTTTGAATTTGAGTTGGCTATGAAATCAAACTTATGAAATACTAACATGTAACTTTGATTATGGATTTAAAAAAAAATCCACTGAATTCCAGCATAAATCACTCACAGACATGTTTTTTAGAGTGTCCTCTATGAGGCCTGAAATATACAGCAGCAACTCCCTGTAACTCTTCGAGTTTTTTTTTTACTATTTTTAGGTATACTCCTTAACCAGCACAAGTATGAAAATGAGTTGTTTGTGATAAAAAATCCGAAAATCTTGCAACGCTCAGGTCAACCAGACATTACATCAGGGTAAGTTTATGCTTAAAATAATATATTTTAAAAGCAGTTTCGAAGATTTTACTCACATTTTATATTCAAAACCGAAAAATTAAAAAAAAATGTGATTTTAGGCTTTTAAGTCACTTTTGCAGCTACGAGTGAGAAGCGAAGTATTTACAAATAATCTCTTGCATCGATATGAACAATAAAAGTACAAATTGCGTGTTTTTTTCTTGGAAAATAATGGAATTGGCGCTTGGGACAGTTATGCGATTATGCGTATAGTGTTCGTCATTCATGCAAATTGTAGGTCTTTTGAATAGAAACAACTTTCCCTTCCATACCAAGGTGCTCAAATGGCTTGATCTTCCAGTTTTGATTTTTGTCCCGCATCTCCACACATTCAACGCACTGCATACCTTCAAATGTTATCATGCAGTCCTCGAGTTCAATGTCTTTGTGATGAAGCTTTTAAAACATCAACGATGAAGTGTGATTCCTCACAGCCCTACACTCTTAAACATAATGGAAATTACTGTGGACGTAATTCATAGTATGACTGAATGACACATGATGTAAATGATTAAACGACTCAAAAATGGGGATTTTTTTATTTCCAAACGGGTTTGTGCCGAAAGGTCTCAGATTTTTATGAAACGTTTTTATCAATATATGAATTGAAAAAAATGATAAAAATTCAGGGTCGCCTATTTTCCCGGAAAACTCAGTTGGATTTTTTTTTGTTTTCCCCTGACACTACTTACTTTGAAAAATCATAACTCAAGAACGAAGCATCATAGAAACAAAGTTTTTTATGAAAATGAAAGCAAATTTTCTCAGGAATTAAAAAAATTACTGGAAAAAGTTTTCCACAAAATTTTCCACCGTTGAGAAAATTCATATAGAAAAGCCGGAAAAACTATGCTCCAACTCGTGGAAAATTTTCAAAAAAATATTTTTGAGAAGGTTATTTCATAAGCTTTAATCGTGAAATTTTAGAAATGGTATTTTTTTTTCGTTTTTGAGTTATGGCCAATTTTGTAAAAAAATATGCAAATGTGCCATTTTGAGCCTTTTCTTTGAAAAACCATAGCTCAAGAAAGAAGCACCGTAGAAACAAAGTTTTTTATTATGAAAATGAAATCAAATTTTCTAAGGAATAGAAAAAAATGTCAACTGGAAAAGTTTTCCACAAAATTCTCCACCGTTGAGAAAATTCGTAAAGAAAAGCCGGGAAAACTTATTCCAATTAGTGGAAAACTTTCAAAAATAGATTTTTGAGAATGTAATTTCATAAGCGCTATTCGTTGAAATTTTTGAAATGTACTTTTTTTTCGTTTTTGGGTTATGGCCAATTTTGTGGAAAATGACCATATAAGCCTTTTCTTCTTCCCATATTTCAATCGAAGCTTCGGAAAAACAAAGATTTTTTATCAAAGCAATTGCAAAATTTTCTAAAACATCTGAAAAAAAGATATGGGATTGGTTTTAATAAAGTATAAGTCGGAGTGGATGATATTTTTCATGAAAAATTACACCGCTAAGAAAAATTGAAAAAAACTGTTTCTGCCTCAATTTTTCATAATGGGGCCTTCCTTAGCCGAAGGAAGGCAAATATTTTATTGTAATCATGAAAAACACGTTCTCTAAAGCCTCCTCCATTCTCTGGTACCAAACAAACTAATATTTTCAACAATCAAGTATGATTTTCGAAGGTGGAAAGTTTACCACCAGAGTATACGACGATCAAACGCTTTTTCTGACTTTTATCGAACAAAACCTTTAAACCTTTTTGCTTTAGTTAATTATTAAGATTAGTATGCAAAATATGATAAAAATCGTCATAGAGAGCTAAAATATGTTAGAATATACCACAGTAATCAAAAATTATATTTACTCACGAGAACAATGAAAATAACGCTTGTGGAAATTTAATGTCAAACCATTACGCATTATTATTTTTTACTAGTGATCCCGGCAAACTTCGTCTTGCCATCAAGTAGGCCAGTGGTCATCGAACTGCGGCCCGCGGGCCGCATGCGGCCCTCGAGAAGGATTTGTGCGGCCCGCGAATGGATTTTAAATAATAATGTGATGCGGCCCGCATGTTATATTTTTTGATATTAAGGTTTATAATCCTTTGCTCTTGAAACTTTATTCTTGAAAAGTCAATCTTCGAAATCACACATTTCTTAGTATCTGCGTTCATCCATCTCTATGACATAAGTAGTGACATGAAATTGACTTTTTTATCAATTAATTATCAGCTCACAATCATTCAAAGATTCAAAGTTTCTAAAAACCTGAAATTTTCTTGAATTTTTAAAGGAGTTCTGGTAAATAGCAGTCTGCAAAAAATCTTCAAATCCCCACTCTTTTGAACATACTTCAGTTTACAAAATTGTGCCATTTGTGCTTAGTCTGCGCGGCGTGTGGGGTGAAACGAGTCGAATGAGGTGACAATTGTCGACTCGCTCCCATTTGATTAACATTAGTCGTCTCATGTCACTCGAGGTGAGAGCGACTCGTCTCGACTCACACGCCGCGCAGAATAAGCACAATTATCTTAGTCTTTTAGAGGTGTCCACAGAATTATGTTATTCGAAGTATTTCAAGATTAATTGCTTTCTGAATTTTTCCAACTGTTTCGATCTTCCATAAAAAATGGTCAACTTTGATGAGCTGACTGAGTATACTAATGTTGTATACTAATATTTTGTGTAGCTTTTTTCAAACTCAAATAATGGCGCGTACATGGTTGGTTTGAGTTTTGAATTTTCGTGTGTTAAGAAAGTTCAGATGAACACCAACTTTTGCACGATGACTTGAATGACTGCTTCATTGATTTCGAATAGTTTTCAGATTTTACGCTAAAATTTTGTGAGAGCTCTTCAAAAAATATATGATTATGATTTTAAAGAGACTTTGATTTCTAGATTCTAGTCAATTCAATGCTGAGAAAATCATCCATGTTTTAAGTGTGTTTTTTAAATGTCACAACTTTAAGTAAAAATTTAGTACACAAATATCAAAATGAATTTTCATGAATTCTGTTATATTACCTAACATAATTTATAAAAAAAAATTGGCCTTGTTTCTCTGGCATTTATTTCCTTTGCTTCCAAACCCCTCTGTTTTGATCATGAGGTTCCCAGAAATGATTATCCATTTGCGTCGAAATAGTGATTTTCTTTTTGCAATCACATTAAAAGCTGTTAAAATTAATCCTCACAAATCTTGCGGCCCGCGACTCATTTTGAAAGCAGTGAGATGGCCCGTGTAGTCGGTTAGGCTGAGGACCACTGAAGTAGGCTGTTGAAAAATGACATGCAATCTCTCGTACAAAATTACATAATAACTTTCTCCCGTTTCTACGACTATTCCGAAGACTTTCATGAACTTTTTCTATGCAAAAACACGTCGGAGCCCTGGCCAATTGCAACAGTGGATTTCTGTTTCATGACTCGATATTTCCATGAGTCGATGGTCCCTTCAATATCGACTAATTAAGGTTTCACTGTAGTTGTTTTATTCATTTTGACGTTTGTTTATCTGTCTATCATATTCTCAATTAAGAGTAAGAACCCTTGTTCTAAAGTGTATTCTTGGAGATAAGTATGGGATCAAACTGTTGCCAGCTCGCTTTTTCTTATTTGAGACAAAGTTGGGAAGGTGTACCGGTATTCGCCATGTACAGTTATTCGTTCTATGACATATATGGTTGCCAATTGTTTAGTGTTCGCTAAATTGCTTTAAGATGACACGCAAACTTTCTTAGAAACCTCAAAGTTTGCTCAAAAAATAATAGAAAAAAATAATTTGCACCTTGTTTTCCCATGGTGTTCCTGATTCGCCACCCTCCATAAGAAATCAACGTAGGTGGCGAAGCCAGGAACCGAAATTGAAACGTGGCGAATACTGGTGCAAGTGGTCTTGTATACGCCACCTCAATTTTTAATACACAAAAAAAAATGTCTGATAAGTTTATATATTTTTCCTGCTGAGCATGGATTGAAAGCTTTCGTTTAACGTATTGACAGTTATCTAGGGTTTTTTTTTAATTTATGTGTAAATAATATATTTCCTTAGGGTGGCCAAAACAGGTACACTTCCCCTTGTATGTTTTGTCTGATGTGGTCTTGCTGAAGTGTTTGTAATTAAATCTGATCCAAACTAATTTGTACTAAATTAAAATGACTACAGAAAGCATTTGCAAAGCTACGATAATACTATCATTAGCATTAGCATTAGCATTAAGCATTTCGCACAAATTCGTAAGTGATACAGTCCTAGACCATTGTATGAGGGTTGCCTCCTTCCCGTCCGTTACCACAGTCTGAAATTTGGGACTTACCTCTAACTCTTAGACAAAATTGACGCATCCTCCAATAGCCGAGAGCTGCCCAGGCCACGTTCTTGCGAAAACTGTTAATATTTACGTATTGTGATCAGATGTGCCAAAGATGAATCGAAGCCAAACCTCAAATTTTCAAGAGCACGAATCTGGAGAACCAAACATCCTTTAAAGCTGAAAACTTAATCGATTGGTCACTAGCTGGTGGTTTTCAGCTTTAAAGGACGTTTGGTTCTCCAGATTCGTGCACTTGAAATTTTGAGGTTTGGCTTCGATTCATTTTCACCTTAATATATAAATGCTAGGAAACAATAAAAAATGAATGAAATGTGCAAAATAAGAAACTTAAGATATCATGACAGGAAATTTTGCATTGAATATTGGAAAGAGGATCTGTTATTCTCAAAATTCTTACCAAGTTTGGTATTTCAGGCAGGAGTATAATTATTTATTTATTTAGTTGGTGTTACATCAATTAATTTGATAAAACCTCGTTAACGATGCTACGCCAATTAACTCGGTCCATGGCTGTGTCTCTCCAACTTCGATTTTGACCCACGTTCTCCAGATCTTGTTGCACCCGATCAAGCCACCTCGCTCGCTGTGTTCCCCGCCGTCTTGTGCTAACCGAATTCGACGCGAACACCATCTTTGTAGGATTGTTGTCCGGTAGTCTTGCAACATGCCCTGCCCAGCGCACCCTCCGGCTTTCGCAACCTTCTGGATACTGGGTTCGCCGTAGAGCCTAGCGAGATCGTGGTTCATTCTCCGCCGCCACACACCTTTCTCCTGCACTCCGCCAAAGATCGTCCAAAGCACCCTTCTTTCGAACACTCCAAGTGCTTGCAAGTCCTCCTCGAGCATCGTCCACGTTTCATGCCCGTAGAGGACTACCGGCCTTATGAGCGTTTTGTACATGGTACATTTGGAGCCTGAGTGAATCTTCTTCGACCGCAGTTGGCGCGGCTTCCACTGATGATGCGTCTCCGTATTTCACGACTATGATTTTGATAGAGATTTGTTCTGTAACACTTAGAACAAATCTCGATCAAAATCATAATCACGAGTACATGCACGCCCAATGCTAAAACCGCTGTGTTTGGTCAACAGGTTAACAGATGGCGGTAGTGTGTAAACGTCGAACACGAACAAAAACGATGCAAGCGCTGCTGGTGGTGGATTGGCCACCTACCATATGTTTGAATCGACCGTTTAAAAGGTGGTCGATGGACGATGAATGTGACATCTGTTTGTCTGTGTCAAAAGTAACAATGCTTCCCAGGCGGGCTCTGTTGCGCTCGGTTTCGCCTACCAGCATGTACTGTGTGTTTGACGCATTCACCACCAGGTCGACTTTTGTCGTCTCACGTTTCAGGCGGGTGTACAGGTCTGCCACCGTTCCAAATGTTCTGCCGACAATATCCATTAGCCTGGGACACGGTTATATGAAAAATTTAGATTCTCGCTCCAGTCCACTTTTTGGATTGCATTTAGGTTCCATAACAACTGTGCAAAATTTCAGCTCAATCGGAGAAACTATATTTTAGCGCCAGCCGTTCAAAGTTTGTATGGGATTTACTATGGGAAAACTTACTTTTTGCAAAGAAAAATCGCCAGAGGTCTCCCACTGACCTCTATAAAAATTCTGAGCACAGATCTCGATAGGTATCACTACGATGATCAACATTGCCGAAGACTGCAAAGTAATCCGATGCTTGTGGAAAAAGTTATTGAGCATAGACTATTCAGAAATTTTGCCCGATTTTGTTATTATTGTTATTCCTTTACGTGTTAATCAACGTCGCCTTGCCAATAGGTTTTCATTGAATAACTTTTTTCACAAGTGTCGGATTGTTTTGCGGTCTTCGGCAATATTCTTCATCGTAAAAATACCTATCGAGGTCTGCATTCAGAATTTTTATAGAGGTCAATGGGCGACCTCTGGCGATTTTTCTTTGCAAAAGTAAGTTTTCCCATAGTAAATCCCATACAAACTTTGAACGGCTGGCGCTAAAATATAGTTTCTCCGATCGAGCTGAAATTTTGCACAGTTGTTATGGGACCTAAATGCAATCCAAAAAGTGGACTGGAGCGAGAATCTAAATTTTGTCCCACGCTAATATCCATATCATCCGCGAAGCAAACAAATTGGCTGGATCTTGTGAAAATCGTACCTCGGTTATTGAACCCGGTTCTCCGCATGACACCTTCTAGCGCGATGTTGAACAGCAGGCACGAAAGTCCTTCATCGTGTCGAAATTTTCGGCGAAATTCGGGCGGGAATAGGCAGGAGTATATATTCTCGTATTGTAAAATTGTTTGAGTTAGTACACTAAAAACTCAATTTACGAAGTCTTTTTTCAGGCAAACTCAATTAAGGTCACTTTTTTACGAAGTTTGAGTTTAGACAAGCATGTAATGGAATAACGTCTGTTTGTGGAAAAACGTTGGAAACATGCAATATGGAAACTTTCGGAACGGGCACGACAAGGTGATGACGAAAATCCATATCCGATGCTATTTTGAAATCCAATTCACTAAAACCTCAATTAACGAAGTATTTTTACGCAAATTTGATTGACCTCACTTTTTTACGAAATATTAAAGAACAATCCATTGATAATTGGTTACGCTTGCAGATCCTAATTAGGCCTATATTCGATAGAGATCTTGGAATACCAAGAACATCCGCACAAATTAATACAATACACCGTTTACTCACATGAATGGTTAAGAGCCTTTGGAGTATTTGAAAATTATCCTCTAAACACTTATTACGGTCGTAGATACCAGGGCCTATATTCAATTGAGTCCTTGGTGGAACAAAAACATCCGTAGAAACGAATAACATATTCCGATGACTTTGATAAATGGCTAAGAGACTGTACCATATCTAAAAACTATCGATAGACCATTGCTCACGCTTGTAGATTCTAAGGCTTATATTCGATGGAAACCTTGGAGGATCTAGGACATCTTTGTAAAATAATAACAATACTCTTTTTAAAACTATGAAAAAATAAGGGCCTGTGCCATATAAAAAACATCGAAGGATTGGTTAATACGCCAGTACATTGCAGCTATATGTTCCAGGAAATTTCTGGATGAACTAGAACATACTACAACCACTTAGTTATCATAACTCGGATCTGACAATATAAACGATTCTTCAAAATATAACAATCTTCAAGGGTCCTTTATTGTGAGATATTTCATTTAGAATTATATGCCCAAACTCCAAAGAGTTCTTGGAAGACCTTAAATTACACGCCATGCAGAACCATGCACACTCCGAAAAAATCATGCGATTTTACGTCTTTTGAATGCACATAAAAGAAGCGAACCAACTGACGTGAATTTGTGTCTCATTTTAAATACGATGGTGTCTGATTCGGCAAATGTCAATCATAGCGGCATTGTTCTCATGACCTTCATCATGCAAAATTACATTTTTCTTTCAGTACATCGTTCAGAACCCATTTTTACATAATTTCATCACTTACATCATGTGTCATTTAGTCATAATGTGAATTACGTACGGAGTGGTTTTCATTATTTTTAAGAGTGTACATATCAATAATATGAAAATATTACTAAAAGAGCATAATTTCTTTAAATAATAAAATAGTTATTTATGCAACAAGTTGCAAAATGATGATTTTTTCAGCACGAGTTGTACATTTATCCAACGAGGCTCACCGAGATTTATCCAACGAGTGCTGGAAAAATCGAGTTTTGCAACTAGTTGCATACAATATTTTTTACCATTTCTAAAAATGCCGTTTCAACTGGATGAACTCTTAAAGCACAAACAAACATTTCAAGAGAACCTTCATGGGCATACAGCCATGCGAAGTTTCAATTCAGTATTTTTCAATCACGTAGGCTGTGATACAGCAGTACCCATGAATGTCACAAATTATCTCGCTCCTCGGTGTCATGCACGGTAAAAAGAAGCAAGGTATTATACTCCGAAAAATGACATTTGGCAGTGACGTCATTCCTATCGCAATCTCGAACGCGTGCAAAAGAAAGCAAGGCCTGCTCTCCCTTTTTATCATCAAGGCCTCATGCTTGACGATAGGAATGACGACACATGTTTTGATGGAAAATCGTTATTAACACGTGGGAATAGCGTACCTTGTTGTGTATACCGTGGGTGTCATGCAGACCCTATTGGAGGAGTGAACAAGTAAGATAGCACAGACAGTAGCTGACTACAAATGCTGATTCCACATCAGAATCGCCTAACTTTGTCGGCACCAGAACGGAAAGAGACTCTAGTGAAGTGACTCGCCGTGTAAACCAAATGGAAAATCACTTCACTCGAGTCGAGAATTGTCACCTCGTTATACGACACCGACAATTCTCCCCTCACGCCAGTCGTAAAATAAACACAAGAATCATATGCAATTGTGCTTATTATGTGCGGCATGTAAGGCGAGACGAATCGGTGAGATGTCTACTCGCTTCCATTTGATAAATATTCGTCGCCTCACGTCACCCGAGGTGGGAACGACTCGTCTCGACTCACACGCCACGCAGAATAAGCATGGCATGAAGAGACTGGGTTATTTGGTTGATGCCTACCAAAACAGTACTAAAAAGTGATACTTTTTAGCACCGAAATAAGTGCTGAAAAGTAGCACTTTTCAGCACTTTTTTTTCGGTAGGAAAAGTAGGCCTTTATGTTCATCACCTTCTTAATGAAAAGTTGATTGATTTGCAATGGAATTGCAATAGTAGTTTACGGAACAAGTTGCAGAATGATGATTTTTACAGCACGCGTTATATCAAAATCGAGTTCTGCAATGAGTTACGTACAACATTTTTTGCAATTTCGTATAGGGTATCAGAAATTATATGCAATGCATTCACCAACATTTTACAATTTCTGAAAAACTGTTGTGTAATGATACATTACGCAACTCAAAACAATTGCGTAATGAGAAAGCGTTGCGTAATGAACCATTGCAGCACTGGTTTCAGTTGTGTAATGACTATTCCAGCACTGCATTCTTCAGTGTCGGAAAGTAGGCCATTTCATGACAGATTGGCGTGATGAAAAACAGCCTATAACGAAGGCAAAACTTCGTTCTACGCACTGATTCAATTTACGTACCCCCGATTTGGTTCGTAAATTGAGGTTACAGTGTATTATGAACACCCATTATGGGGCCTTCCATGGCTCAGTTGGTAGTTTTCTGGCCATATAGGAAAAATCAACGAATTTTATTGGGCGGCTGCAAGCATATTTGAAAATTCGGTTGAAACGATACTAGATCGGAAAATTTCTACCAATTTCAATTCATCTGGAACAAAAGTTGAAGTCCTATTTTACGTGCTCGATGGGTTGAATCAACCAACAAAAATAGCAATAAATCATAGTTTTCTATTCTGATATCGGACTAAACAATCCATAATTTACCGCAGACAAACAATCTTATCCCTCTACTACCCAAATTTTTATTTTCGATCTAAATATCATTTTAATTTATCTAAAATCGTTCTAAACACGTTTTTGGCATTGATTTATTTTTATTCGCAAATCTATGAAGTTTGTTTTTCGATTTTTAAAATTTTTAATTTTGAACATCCCTATCCTTTTACATTTTTTTTTCAATCCTCTTCTAGTTACGAATTTTTAACAATGCTTAAAATTCAATTTTTTTCGGTACTATTAAAAACATATAATTTTTAATTTTGTTTCTGGATTTTTTTTTATTTTCCGTGCAATTAACGGAAAACATGTTTGAAATTATTTAAACACCACCAAGCTCTTCTTCTGTGATACGTTGATCGTAGACAAATATAAAAGCTACGATTTTTTACATTACACATTAGGGGCTGTCCATTAATTACGTAAGACAATTTTAGCGGTTTTTCAACCCCCCCTCCCCCCATGGTAAGATTTTTTGTATGAAAACCAAAAATAATTTGTATGGCGCGTAAGAAATCTTCAACCCCCCCTCCCCCCATAAACCCTTACTTAATTAATGGACCACCCCTTAAATGAACCTGAAGGTTATATAAGAATACCAAATAACTTTCAAAAATACAAAAATTATCAAAAGTCATAAAAAACTTTTCTTATATGCATGTTATGAATCAAGGTTTGAGCCAAAAATAAAATCATTTTGATTTCCGAGCTACGAAAAAATACACTAAATTCCACTAAATAATAATACACTAAATTCGTACCTTTAGACGATAGGGTTGCGTATTAGAGGGTTGCATTTGTGTAATTTTCCATTAACATAAGTTTGGACCATGGTCTTGTGCCAAACTCTCCCACAATAAATAAACACGTGGTATATGGATAGTCCCTAATAAGATATTATAATTATTTGTTTCTCGTAGTGTATAATTGTTTTTTTTTTAATGTTTTCTATTGCGTTAATTTCACGTCGACGTCAAACTGACATAGTTAAAAACTCATCATCCAAATCAGTTATGGGCATAGATGTTTCGTATATCGGCATGCGTGATAATTTGAATGTTTCCATATTGTTTTAACCCCTCTACCGACCGCTTCATTTTTTACCGCTAAAATATATATTCAAATCACGATAACTTTTTTGTTACTTGATATTTTTGCTTTGAAGATATTCCGATGTTCCTTGGGGGACCGACATTCTCCATATAAAATTGTCTTTTTTTTTGTGTTTGCTCAATTTATCAAAAAAAATAAATCTGTTCTATACAATGCCAGGTAATAAGGAGCTACTCTGAAAAAAAAATCATACAAATCGGTTCAGTATTCTTTGAGAAATCTAAAAATTACGATATGATGTTTTTTTTTATAGTTTTTAAGAGCTTTATTTGTCCAGTGTGGCACCAGAAATATAAATGCTCATTACTCAAAGACGGAGTGAATATCCGAATACGATAAAAGTTATGTAGCCTGAGATATTTGTGTGGGTTATGGCTACGGGACGGTCCCCAAGGAATTTTGGAATACCTGCGGCTGATAAATTATCAATATCGACACATATTCTAAAACTAGAAAAGATTTTTGAGAGATTGTGAAAAAATGGTGCAAAAATATCAGGAAACAAAAAAGTTACCGCGATTTGAATATTTTTTTAGTGGTAAAAAATGAAGTTGTCGGTAGAGGGGTTGACAGTGAGATGTAGGATACACTGTTTTGATTCAAATTCCAAAAACTTAGAATCACAGTGATTTTGAGTGTATATGATTCTCATAAATCAGCTGAAATTTGTGTATAGGTTTTCCAGAAAATCTATCTGCAAAATCTAATTGAAAACTTTTGAGTGAGCTGATAAAAATAATGATATATTATGTTTAACTGTTACTTCACGCCAAAAGTACGGAACAACTTTTTGCCTCAAATGCCATTTCTTTGTCTGTCTCATATTCCTTCTTCTTCTTCTTTCTGGCGTTACGTCCCCACTGGGACAGAGCCTGCTTCTCAGCTTAGTGTTCTTATGAGCACTTCCACAGTTATTAACTGAGAGCTTACCATGCCAATGACCATTTTTGCATATGTATATCGTGTGGCAGGTACGAAGATACTCTATGCCCTGGGAAGCCGAGAAAATTTCCAGCCCGAAAAGATCCTCGACCGGGGGGATTCGAACCCACGACCCTCAGCTTGGTCTTGCTGAATAGCTGCGCGTTTACCGCTACGGCTATCTAGCCCCCTGTCTCATATTCCATATACCTTGATTCAAATTCCAATCAGCATGAATAATTGGCATCGAAATTAATAATATCGTGAATAAATTCATATGATCAACTTGAACTACAAAATCATAAAACACTTTATTTAAATTAGCGTACACGCTTTCCTGGAAATTTATTACCATATTTCAATTGAATTTTCCAAAGAAATCTTCATAGTGTTTGAACTGAAACATTAAAAAAAAACTTAAAATGTGAAAGTTATCTAAATTTTTCATATGCCCATATATGTAACCACTTGGTATAATTTCCTTATTAATAGTTTTCTATAAGTAACGTGGAATGAACACGATATGTTAGAGATGGATGGCCGATGAGTTATGACAAATTACGTTAAACGAAGAAATCGACACGCTCGTCCTTTTGTGGCGATAGTGTCACTTGGACACACGATTTGGCAAAATAATGGGTGGAATGGAAAAGCATACAACTTGCGACACACTATAGAATGACAAATTTGATGTCGGAAGATAATAGCATCTTAAATCAAAGCGCATAAATGGACTGTCATCTTGGGAAATGTATCGAAATCGGTATACAAATAAAGCTTATAAAATTTTTATTAAATCAAACTCTCCGCTTCTTAGCTAAATAGTGACTACGAAAAAAAGGTACGCTCCTATGGTAGCAAATTAAATTTTACCAGAATGTCGTTTCTAGTAACTCTCGATGAAGGGTGGGCCATTGTAGGGTTCTCTGTTTCGTTTCTCTCAGAATGTTTCGATATGAATGTCTAGAACTCAATCCGTTATAAAAAGAAGATGAATATTTATGATTCGATCTTGACTGCGATAACGGTTTCCGTTGGTTCTTCTCTAGTTAAACTTGCATTTGATTGCACATACTGTATTTACACGATCACACACGACACATACACTTGCATCCCACTCAGTTTGATTTCAGCAACATTACTGGCTGAGTTCAAATCCACGTCACACAATCTACATCTAATATTGGAATAAACTCCACACGCCGGTGATGACCTAACATTATCTTATACGTATGTGGGCTTGTAAAAACTACAAAAAAAAAACTCATTTGGCGAAGGGAAACCGCGTGAAAAGTGGTGAGTCAAAAGTGACACACCCCTTCCCAGGGTGGATACAAACCTAGGTGTGCACACTAAACCGCCCCTTAGTCCCCTTAGTCTAGGTTGCATTCGATATAGTATGGAACATTTAAGCGTTGCACTTCGCATTCGAGTGATCTGGGTAAGGGTTTGCGTGCAGGAATTTTACTTGGATTTTTGTTTTCTTATTAGGAATCGTTGGTTTCTCTGTTTGTACTGCTGCGGTAACGTTTGTTCGTGTGCGTAGTGCTCTATTGATGAGGTAGATGGTGCGTTGGCTGTAGCGAGGACCAGAACCAACAAGCGTTTCGATTACCCTTGCAAGGGTGAAACATGCTTTCGGATGGTGTTTGCCTCGATGTTCTGGTCTCTGGTGTTATCGTTGATGTTTGAAACATGAGATTTCTGTTACGTCTGGTGAGAAAAAAATATACATAGAGAAAAAAATTAGTTAATTATACTTCTTGACAATGATCAAATTGATTTCAGATTAATAAACTCTTTGAGTGTGTGTAGAGGACAAATTATTTGCGAAATTATGAAAGAAATCCACGTGGTCAGCTTGGAGGAATTGAACTCATGAGTCTTGAAAGTTAGACTTGCGCTTTACCAATAAAGTTACTGAGCCACTTGATGATTCAATCCTTCACATGTCTCGAATTAGAATTATTAGAGCTCACGAGGTTCTCCTTCATAACTAATAAATCCACGTTTTTAGATTTCGAAATAATTAAGATACATTCATAGTAAATATTTGAGAAAGTTCATGGTGTTGAGTGTTTTTGATTGAAAAATATCTGTTAAACATGGTAAAATCTGAATTTTCATTAAAACAGTTTTCCACAAAAACAAAAAAACTTATTTGGAAGCAATATATTAAAACAAATGTCTTTAACTAATGCTTCATTAATTCCTTTTAAAACTGTTGAATGCAGAGTTGGGAAGAGCCATGAGGTTCACACTACAGTAGCCAAGCGAAACAATTCACAGTTAACGAAGCCGATGAAACTCACGCCCATCGCTACAGCAAAATACTCGTTGCTAAGTACATTCCAAAATTACTACTTCCCACTGAATTTTCCACATTTATGAGCCGTGATTAAACTATCGATTGTAAAAATAAATGCACTAAACAAAGGCTTCACGCTTTTCAAACTACTGTAGCGAAACGAGCCACGCAAATTTCGTGAATATCAACCCTACTATTATTACCATTCTAAGCCCTGGGTGAAAGTTGTTTTTCCATTATCTTAAAACTTCAAAGGTATGCATTACAAAAAGAACTAATACTATGCTTATGACTGTAAATCTCAATTAAAATGAGAGAACCAAAACTAAAACTATAGATTTTATCATATTTTAATCACTGCTTGGGTTTTTATGCATTTTATATCTCAATAATATTTAACTCAAACTAAAAATCTGGAGAGGTTGATTACACAATTTTACTACTCTGTGATTATTTTCTGTGAAAAAGTCGAGGTGCAAAAACAATAGGAATTTTATTAACAAACCCTAAGTAGAACATGGAAGATTTTCATTTTCATTTCTAATATTGAGCAAAAAAAAAGAAATAAAAACTTTACTAAAGACTGTATTTTGATAATTTTGAAACTTTGTGAACTGTAGGTCAATTTTTAAGTTTTCAAAGTGAATTATCTTTTTAAAATAACGCTCCAGCAGTAGAAGTTACTTCTTTGAAAGACTTTCGAATGCCTCCTAACGAAACTGACATCAAATAAAAGTCATTAGACACTTATTATAGCTTTACCTACAATTTTCTGGAAGATCATGTTCCCGTTAAAACACGAAACAAGGAAGTTTGAGCCCTAACTTTATTTATGGAGCCCCTCTAATACATATGACACTTTAAGAATCTATTTAACAGGCCTAAATAAAAAGAAAATAAATAATGTCTTCAGCAAAGTTGCTCAAAATAACATTTCCTACGAGGTGATCTATTTCTTCAATAAAAAATAAGTTACACTCAAAAGTTCATTCAGAATTTCAGAAGCTGTGAGAGTTTGAATGAAGTCCATCAAGTTTAAGAGAGGCTCAACAAATTTTAGTTATGTGTGATTAAAATCGATCTTATAAACGAGAGCCACTAGTTTTATTACAGTCTCAATGAACATATTCATGAGAGTATGAAGCCTTGGTTGGCACGTTGGTGATAAGCCACCCTACACATTTTTTTTACGGTGTACATACTGTTATTGTTTTAACAAGCTTCCAACAGCTGAGCAGTTCGATAAAATGTTGAGGCATGGTTATCTTGTTATAAAGAATGTTGTGTCGATATTCCTGTGACAGTCCTTAAAATGCAATGCTTTGTGACTACCACTAATTGAATAGGTTGGTTCAATGCTAAGCAATGGACAATTTTACTGAATTTGTTGAAAGTTCAGTAAAAATTCGGAGTGTCTGTCAAACAAGTAGAAAATCAAGTAGAATGCAAAATAATAGTAAACCTCAATATACAATGCTAGACAAAATCGAAACTCAATTACTAACAAGAACTCCAAAAGCCTTATACATTCCATACTGGAAATATTCCATATATTAATTTTTTTTTGAATCAATAAATAGTTACCACTAGAAAGCTTCTAATTGTAGTGGTCTTCAGTGTTATCAAGAACTCAATAGGCAGAACAAAAATACAACAATGAGGAGGTAAAAAAGAAAATATGGAAAGTAAGTACAGACAACTTGCGGTTCAAAACCAAAGTTCTGAGGGTTTGTTGGTCAAATTCAGTCTTCAGAATATATTTTAGACAACTTATGGAGTTAAAGGTTTGTAGATCAAGTCCAGAGGATTTAAGACCACGTTCATAAGTTTTGCTGACAAAGAAGGGGAGACTTGTGGAAAAAATTCCAACGACTTGCGGAACAAGTCCCAAGGACATGCGGAACAAGTCTCAAAGACTTGCGGAACAATTTCCAAGGACTTGTGGAACAAGTCCCAAAGATTTGCGGAACGAGTCCCAAGGACTTGTAGAACAAGTCCCAAAGACTTGCGGAACAAGTCCCAAGGACTTGCCAAACAAGTCCCAAGTACTTGCGGAACAAGTCCCAAGTACTTGCGGAACAAGTCCCAAAGACTTGCGGAACAAGTCCCAAGGACTTGCGGAACTAGTCCCAAGGATTTGCGGAACAATTCCCAAGGACTTGTGGAACAATTCCCAAGAATTTGCGGAACAAGACCGAAGGACCTACGGAACAAGTCCCAAAGACTTGCGGAACAAGTTCCAAGGACTTGTGGGACAAGTCCCAATGACTTGAGGAACGAGTCCCAAGGACTTGCGGAACTAGTTCTAATGATTTGCCGAACAAGCCCCAAAGACATGCGGAACAAGTTCGAAAGACTTGTGGAGTGAGTCCCAAGAACTGGCGGAACGAGTCCCAAGGCCTTACGGAACAACTCCCAAGGACTTACGGAATAAGTACCAAGCTTGCGGAACGAGCCTCAAGAACTTGCGGAACAAGTTCGAAGGACTTGCGGAACAAGTTCGAAATACTCGCAGAATTGATTGTGAAAATGCATGAAACAGCAGCAGCAAAAAGATTCTGAAAGGTGGATACGTAAAACTCGTCGAGCGGTTCGATTGCGCCGTATGTATTGGCCACCACTTCGATCCATCCGTCAGCTTGTCCGACAGGGCGCTGAGATTATTTTTGTGGATTCCCAAGCAATCCAGAGCAATCAATTGTACCAGAAATAATTAAAAGTCTTTATCGAGATTTTCCCGTTATTAATTTACTAATTACTCAATGATCTCATATATTTATAAACAGACTGGTTAAAAGATTATATAAGTATTTTTCCAGGAGTTCCTCGAGGAATTTCTCCAGTTATTCCTCCAATAATTCTCAGGGCTGGTAGCGAATCACTTTTTAGTGACTTGGTCACTATTCACTATTTGCACCAAGAAGTCACTTTTTTCATTATTCATTTTGATATATTTTATTCCTTCTGAAATTTATCTAGAAAATCTCCAGGAATTCGTCCAAGAAATCCTTCGAAAATTAAGAAAATTTCTATTTCTTTATGAATTTTTTAAGAGAGTGCACTATCCTGTTCCGATCAGGAATATCTCTTGAAATTCTTTCAAGTTTTTCTTTGAATATTTCTTAAAAAATCGTCTAGATATCTTGGAAATGTTCCCCCAGAAACTTCTCCGGATATTTCTCAAAAAATCCTTCAGGGATTTCTCCAGAGATTGTCAAATATTCGTCTGGACAAACTTCCTGAAATATCACGATGGATTTTCCAAGAAACCTCAAAATTCTTCAAAGATTAGAAATTCTTCTATAGATTCCTATATGAAATCCTCGACGGGTTACTTCGGGAAATCTTTGAGGCATTTCTCCAGATATTTTTTCCGAAATATTTGCAAAGATTACTCCGTGTATTCATCAAGTCATTTTTTAAGAAATTACTCTAGAACTTTTTCCAAATATTCTTTTAGATATCTTTCCAAGGATTTTATTTTATTATTGAAGAATTTCTCCCAGGTATTCTTCCAGTGATTCCTCAAAACGTAAGGTTTCCTCCAGAGATTTATCCAAGCATTTCTACAAGATTTCCGTCAAAAAATCTTCTCGGGATTTTTCCAGAAAGTCCATAAGAAATGTATTCAGAAATTATTCCATGGCTTCCTCCAAACGTGTCTCCAGGGGTTCTTTAAAAAATTCCGTTAGGATTTCCTCGGGCTTACTTTAGGAATCGGTTAAGAAAAGTTTCAAAAATTCCTGTAGACACTCTTCAAGAAATAACGCCAAGGTTTCATTTAGTAATTTTTTCAGTTATCCTTTCAGAATAATTTTCCAATTTCCTAGTTTCTCCTAAAATTTCTTGCGGAATTTCATTCAGAAATTCTTCTAAGGATACCGGGGTTTCTCAGGAAACTCCTTTAGAGATCGTTCCACAAACTACTTCTGAAATTTGTATAATTGTCCTACAGCATTTTTTAGGCATTCCTAGAGGATTTTCTCTGAGATTTCCAGCAAAATGATTTTTTTTTCAGTAATTCCTTCTAGAATTATTATTGGGATCCCATCCGGGTTTCTTCCTGCGATTCTTCTTAAGATTCCTACTTTGTTTGGAAATTCCTCCATGAAATCCGCAAGGAATTCAGCTAAAAAGTCGTTCTTTAAATTCTCCAGGAATATTTGCAGAGATTTCTTATGGTGTTCTTGAAGAAGATCCTTCAGAGTGGTATCTCAAGGGATTTCACAAAGAATATCTACAAGTAACTCTTCTGCGCTTGCTTTAGCAATTCACATATCCTATTCCAAGAACATTCACACGATGTTATCTCACAGAAATTCTTCCGGAAAAGTTTTTATGAGAGATTCCTGATGGAATCTTTGGATGAATTCCGGAAGAAATACCTAGAGAAATTCGTGAAAGAATCCTTGAATAAATTTTTTTTTTTTTATTTATTTATTTATTGATTAAAGTGGATCTTTTAACTATTGTCATTCGGATCCACTGTAGTATAGAATTACAAACATCTTGGACATATCGTTAGGGATTTCAAATTTGTTTATACATGTCGATGTTTTTAAGATATTGAATAACATTTTTCGCTTTGTCTAAATTATCTTCCAAAACATTTTGGAGGCTGGTAGATATGTTTAATTTTTGCCTTTCTTCGTCTAATACTGGGCAATCTGTGACTAAATGTCTCACTGTTAATAACGCATTACAGAACTGACAGTTAGGTGGAGGCTCCTTATTCATTAAGTATTGATGAGTAATCTTGGTGTGTCCGATACGAATGCGAGCCAGAACTACATCATCCTTTCGATTTCCGATGAACGCTGATGAGTAGGGTTTAACAGAGGGTTTCACTTCGCGTAACTTATTGTCCCTCGTCGCAGACCAGAGGGCCTGCCACTGAAGAATGATCTGGTTTTTAATGACGGTTTTGATTTCTTTGTAGTCAATCGATGTTACAGTTTCGTAAGGGTCACCCAGTGCACGTTTTGCTTCGCAATCTGCTTTCTCGTTGCCTATTATTCCAATGTGGCTGGGAATCCACATAATTTTAATGTCGTTTCCTGTTTCCCTGATACTACGATAAAGTTGGATCATTTCATCATGCCACTTATTTTTAATCTTGTGTTTTTCTAAAGTTGAAACTGCGCTGAGCGAATCAGTACATATTAAGTATGCTCCAACGTGTTCGTTGTTGACTATCCATTGGAACGCTTCTTTTAGAGCTGCACATTCGGCTGCATATATGCTGCTGTTCCCATAAATTCGCCTTCTTATGATGTGTTCATCACATACCACGCTATATCCGCAGCGGTTTTCACGTTTTGAGCCATCTGTGTAGATGACATTATAAATACGGTATTTTGTTGACTTGATACTAGTGAACAGGTTTCTCATCGCTACTTGTGGTATACCTTCTCGAGCAGCATTCAGTATACCGTTGTCAAGTGGTATTTTTATCCTTTCCCATGGTGGAATCTTAGGTGTTGTGTACCTACTCACTGGAGGTAGATCAAGCTGCATTTCATCAATTACTCGCTGCCCTCTCAACTGCGCTGTTTCAGGAAATTCTACTGTATTTGTTCCCCACATCTCACCTGAACTTTCCTCGCTGCTAGTTGTACAACATGATGATCCTACTGATGAATTAATCGTTTCGGTCGAGCACACGTCCGTATTTTTGACTGCATGTATAGCTGTGCGTTGTTTCAACAGAGTATTGATACTGGGGATTCCTGTTTCAACATGTAGACTTAAGATAGGGCTAGTTCTGAAAGCTCCACAAATTGTCCTTAAACCAGCATTATGTACCGTTTCTAGTTTTTTAAGTGTATTGCTATTGCATGCTGAGACGATCGGTGCTGCGTATAATATTTTTTCTACGGTCGTTGCTCGATAGAGTTTGACGAGTGTAGTCCTGTCTGCTCCCCACGATCTACCAGCGACTGCTCGAAGAATTTGAATCCGTTGCTTACATGCTGCTTTGACTTCTTCCACGTGTTCATCGAATTGCAAGGTTTCATCGAATATTACACCAAGGCATTTGTGATACTTCTTCTGTGGGATGATTTGGTTGTTGAGACTTAAGGTAATTTTGGTCTTTGGCTTCCTTTTTCGATGTTTTCTGAAAACAACCAAAACGCTTTTTCCGGGGGATATATTGAATCCAGTTTTCCCCTGCCATTCCTGGATGAGGTCGAGTGCGTGCTGTAGCTGATCCTGTACTGCTTTAGAATTGATTCCGGGCTAGTATTACTATGTCATCTGCATACAACAAAATTCTAATTCCGCTAGGCATAATACTTGTAATAGTGTCAATTGCTATCAAGAATAATGTTACGCTGAGCACTGATCCTTGGCAGAGGCCCGTCTGCATAGGTCTTTCTGATGACAAGTGACCATTAGCTAAGACTTTAAAATTTCTTCTGTGAAGCATAGTCTCCAAGAATTTGAGAAGTTTTCCCCCGATCTTCCATTCACTCAACCTGTTCAACACTAGTCTACGCCAAGTTGTATCATATGCCTTCGTTACATCTAAGAATACCGCATAAGCATACTCTTTTTTGACGAAAGCTTCTCTAATAATCATTTCCATTTCAGTCAAGTGGTCAACTGTCGTTTTGCCTTTTCTAAATGCATACTGATACTTACTTAGCAGTTCCCTAGATTCTAGGATGTGGATGAGCCGGTTGTTTATTAACCTTTCCATTACTTTCCCCAAGCAACTGTTAAGGAATATTGGTCTATAGTTGTTCGCGTTCGATCTATCACCTTTCCCCTTGTATATTGGAACAACGGTTGATTGACGCCAGCTATCGGGGTACTTAGATTCCCCCCAAAGCTGATTGTATGCCTTCAGAAGGGTAGTTTTACAGTCGTAAGGAAGCATGGAAATCATTTTGTAGTGTATCTGATCTTCTCCTGGTGTTGATCCTCTTAGTCCTTCGAGAGTTTGCTCTAACTCGTACACTGAAAATGGTTTGTTATACTCAGCGTCATTGTTCTCAGGATACTGCAACGGTTGATTCTCCACTGTCGTTTTGTAGGTTTGGAAATCTTTTGGGTAGCTGTTATTGCTGGATACAGTTTGGAAGGCCTGTGCCAAGGCGTCTGCTATTTCCCCGTCTTCAGTGACCGTATTTCCATCAGCTTTTATGGAGAATATTCTGGAGTTTGTTCGTTTTCCTTGAACATGTTGGAAATTTGACCACATTTCTTTTGTGGGTGTGTGTACTGAAAATCCATTGACGAAATTTTGCCACGAATTATGTTGAGCTCTTGATACCGTTTCTTTTGCAGTTTTACGCGCTTCTTGGAACTTTTTCAACAGTTCGTCCTTGTTTGAATGTTTTTTCCCTTTTGATTTTAAGTTTCGCAGAGCTTTTCTGCGGTTCTTAATGGCATCTGCTACTTCACGGTTCCACCACGGAACCGGAGTTTTTCCAGATTTGATTCCTTTCGTTTTTGGTATGGAACTTTCTGCTGCATCCAAAATAGCTCTGGCGATTTCTCCGATTTGATCGTCAACATTAGGAAGGTTTTTAAAATGTACCATATTTTGATAAGTTTGCCAGTCTGCTTCATCTATTTTCCATCTTTTCCTACTCTTGATAGGCCGTTCGGTCGCTGGGAAAGTAATAATAAGTGGCAAATGGTCGCTACCGTGCGAGTCAGCAATTACTTCGAATGTTAGCGATCCAGCAAGATCGCTCGTACTGCATGCTATGTCGATGCAAGACATGTTCCCATTTGCATGGTGAATATGAGTTGCTTCTCCGTTATTCAAGATAGCTAAATTACATTCGTTGAAAGCTGCTTCTAACACTCGTCCTCGGGCATTACTTGAAGGTGAACCCCACAGAGGGTGGTTTGCGTTGACATCTCCAACCACTAATAAAGGGGCTTGGACTTGATTAATCAAGTTAACGATTTCCGATTCTTCAATAGGTTTTCCCGGCGGAATATACACGTTAAGGATGGACGTATTTAACGGGTGCCCCACTTTAACCGCTACTGCTTCAATTTCGCTCTCCACATCAATCTCCTGACAATCTAATCCAACCTTGACCGCAATCAATACGCCTCCTGATGCTCTTCTACCTCCAGTACGCTTTCGATGAAATGTTACAAATCCCCTGATTCGAGCTTGATCTTCTGTTGAGCACATTGTTTCTTGGAGGCAATATGCTAAAGGTTGCCTTTCGTTGTTGATCACTTTAATTTCAGGACGTCCTGTTTTTAGTCCTTGAATATTCCAAGAGATTATTGAGGGTTCACAGGAATTATGTTGGTGTTTGGGACCTGGTTGTGTTTCAATTTCTCCTTCAATATTTCCTACTGCTGTTTCCAAATTCGATCTTGATTCCATTAGGTTTCCGTGTTCATAATCATTGTTTCTGCAAGGGTCTGTATTGATGTGATTGGAGATGCATGTTTTATTTTCGTTGATCATTTTTCCGGTGTTTTGGTGGTCTTCCTCGTTTGGTGTTGTTCGATTTCGATTGATTGCCTTGCTTTTCCTCGAATTTATCGCTGGATTTACTATTGTCACTTTCCGATTCAACATTTTTTCCTCGCTTTCTTCCGTTTTGCTCTTTGCTACCACGAAGCTCGTAGATATCTTCATCTTCCATTGCTTCCGGTTCCGTGTTCTGGGGTTCGGTTTCAGAAGCTAGTTCTTCTGTTTCCGAAATATCCAGATTAAAACGCTGTTTCCCCAATACGACTCTGTTTTGGCTCATCCCTTCAATTACTTTTCTCAGTCCTTCAATTTCCTTTCGGAGACTTGCGATCTCTCTGTCCTTCTCGTCATTGGAAATTTTATTATTGGCTTCCCGTAGCTTGACAATTTCGTCCTTTAGTGTTCTGATTTCGTTGTCTCTTTCATTATCCTTTTGAATCTTTTCTATTCTAGCTTGAGCGCCACTAACAGCAGCATATGATTCCTTTCCGTGCAGTTTCTCGTACTCTTTACGAGCCTCACCGAAAGATACCCCAGCTTCGACCTTGATTTTAATGATTTTCTCTTCCTTCGCGTACCACGGGCACTTTCGGCTAACTGGCGCGTGATCTCCTTGACAGTTCTTGCAGTAAGGTACTTGGTTGCATTGCTGTCCTTCTACGTGTGCGTTTCCAGAGCAGTTGGTGCATGCAGGCATTTTTTGGCACTTAACTCTAGTGTGACCAAACTCACAACAATTGAAGCATATCATAGGACGCGGATAGAAAAGCCTTGTTGGAGCACTCAATGGTCCAAAGAAAATGCGCTTCGGTGCAACAGTTCCGCAAACAGTCAAAATCAAAGTTGGAGTATTGATTTTTTGATTTCCGTCCATGCGTGAAATTCGTCTGACACCGCTTATCCCTTGTGGAGTAAGTTCGTTCAGCAATTCACTTTCAGTCATATCTATGACTTGACGACAACTTACTACACATCGACACGAGTTCAAAAAAGGGTGCAAAATGATCTCCACTTTTGTTCCGTCGATCAATTCTGTCATTTGCATCAGTTTTTTAGCTTGTTCTGCATTTCTTGTTTTGAGGATGTACTTGGTCCCTTTATCTTCGGTCTCTGCAGATTCTAGTTTGCTGCGTCCACTAGCATTCTCGATAGATTTTCCTATTATCCATGGGTTTGGTAGGGGTGTGTTTCCGGCCGGGCGTAGCGATAGAATTATTCTTTGCCCGTGCATTCCCA
Organism: Aedes aegypti; assembly: GCF_002204515.2. Lineage (NCBI taxonomy): Eukaryota > Metazoa > Arthropoda > Insecta > Diptera > Culicidae > Aedes > Aedes aegypti. Next base: position 117,457,479 of record NC_035108.1, on the reverse strand, counting down.
ATCGATCCATCCATTCAGGAACTGTTCGATCATTGTGGTTAACGTAGCTAGGGCCAGGTATACCTTCAGGAGGGGGGTCCGGGGGATGATTTTTTGCTGTGGCCATGTTGGCCATCAGCCTGAATCACGTTGCGTGCGTCAGATGTCTGTGAGTGTTGATGAGCCGGTCGAAGAAATACTTCACGCTCTTGCCTAGGCAAGTAACGACTACCCTTTTACCTGCTGTTACTTGATTGCCCAAGGGTTAAGGTCCAGGCAACAAGTTTTGCGACTCCACCGAAGTGGATGGCGGCTACGCTTTATCCTATACTAACACGATCAAGCGTTTGAAGGTCCAACCGTGAAAGGGACGTTTTTCCTAGACCTTTGCTAGCTAAACGTCCAAAGGTCCAGCTAGCAAAATTTGTCCTCTACCGCTGCTCGAAACAGTTATTGCTCCACTACAAGCGGGTAGTGTGCTGAGATGGTAGAGCTTTCGATTGCGCCTAGCAGTGAGCAACTCCCGTAGCAAATCTTGTGTGCAAAATAGTACACAAGCTTGCTATTGCTAGTCGGCTTTGTACCGGGGTAGCTTTATCGACTGTAGGTTTTGTTTGTCAAGCAAAACTGTTTTCAATGGCGTTGGTTATATTCGGCAACTCTAAATCCGTTTAAAATGCACCAATTAGCTGCAATTTTAATTATACTCCACTGTTCAAAACACGCAAATATGTTTTTATAACGACCGAACACTATAGATCGATTTCTCGTATTCTAAAAACGTCGTAAAAAGGCTTCAAAAATTAGATACGAATCGGCTTCTGCTTTTCGATCACAGATGTAACTCGAAACTGTGAATAAATTCATTTGAGTGATTCTCAAAAAAATTTCTGGGTGATTTATTGAAGGAATTTCGGGGGAATGTTCTGAAAGAATCTCTGAAGGAACTCTTTAAAGTATTACTTAAAGAATCCCATGAAGAACACATAGAGAAATACCAGAAAAAAATGCTTAAGAATTTTGTTCAAGTATTCTGGAAGGAATCTCTGAAACAATCTGTGATGTAAATTGTGAAAGGCTTCGAAATCCCTTGATATATTTCTGAAGAATTACTGGCAGTGGTATTCCTGGAGGAACTCAAAAACTTCATGAATATAATTTTGTAAATACTACTGGCAGAATTCCTGCAGAGTTCTATTAAAAGAAAAATAGAGGAGATTTCCTTGTTGAAATTATGCAGTAAATACTGGAGGAATTGTTGGAGAAATTTGTAATCGAATCCATGAAAAAATCTGGAGGCTATCGTGGAGAAATACCTGAAGGATTATATATAAAAAAATCATCATTAATAACTGGAAGAATTTATAAAGTAATTTTTGAATAATTAGAGAGCTTTGAAAAAAATACCTGAAGAAACTCCTGTAGAAATCATTGCAAATATTACAAAAGGAGTCTCTGGGGGAATTTCTGAAAGACTCTGGAATCCCTTGATGAATTCCATGGATAATATCTGGAACAGCTTCAGAGTAATCGCTGGAAAATTTTCTGTAGGAATACCCTGTGAAAATCATGAGGTATTTTTATGCTATTTTCCAGGAAAAAATCCTGGATGATTCCCTAAGGAAATATCTGGAGAAATTTATGAAGCAATCGGATGAACAATTTTGCTGAAAAGTAGCTCTTAGAATGAATAAACTATTGTTCAGTTGCTAATGTTTTATGGGAATTCTTGTCGATATTCCTTAATATTTAATCAAGAAAATTTTTGAAGGTATACCTTTAAAAATTAAGAATTACTGACCGAATACCGAAAGAGTACTGACAGAATCAATGAAGAAACTTCTGAGAGAATCCTTGGAAATTTCATGTGGAAGCTCAAATAGATTGTAAAATTTCAGAAGCAATCTTTGGAATAATAGTTAGAGTACTACCTTCCGGAAATATTTCTGGACGTATTTCTGGTACAATTTATGTAAAAACTCTTGCAGTAATTCGTACCGAAATTCCCGAAGCAAATCATAGAGAAGTATTAGTTTTAAATATTATTTATTAGAATATTACATATTATATAATATATCAAAATATATTAAATATTAAATTAAACTTTGATATTATAATTAGTTAAAAATATTCCAGAGGCAATATATGATGAATTTCGAGAGAAACTGCTAAAGAAAATCTTTGAGGAAATTTTGTAAAAAAATATGGAGTACTTAAGAAGAATCGTAGAGGAATCTCTGTATTTTTTTAAGGGATCCTGTGCATAAGTTTGTGAATACATCCTATGAATAATTTCTAGTAGATTCTCTGTAGATTTTTCTAGAGAAATTCTTAAAGGAATGCTAGGAGGAATTTCTTAATACATTCCCAGAGGTATTTTAGAACGATTTCGTGGAGGAGTTTCTGGAGGAATATGTCAAGAAATTTGATGGAGGGTTCTTTGAAAATAATCGAGAGGAGGCTCTATATTAAATTATGCAGAAGCTTTAGTCAATTCATTAATATATTTTTGGATTAATCTCTAATGATGAACTCTGGAAAAATTTCTGCGGTAATTTCTGAAGTAATCTCTGGAATAACCTCTGAAGGAGAACTGGAATTTTTTGCATGAAATCTTTGTGAAATTTCTGAAGGAATGTCTAATGATTACTTCTTTAGGAATTCCTGGCGTCATTTCTGCAGAAGACTCTGAATGAATCACTGAAGAAATTTCTGAAGGAATCTGAAATATTTCCAGAAGTAATCCCTGGAGGATTGTGAATAAATGGAATCTCTGAAGGAATCACAAAGAAACTTGTGGTAAAAACCTTCGAATAATTAGGAAAGGAATTCCTGGAAGATTTTACGGAGGAATCCCTGATGAATTTTCAGTAAGAATTCCTGAAAAAGGAATACCTTTAGGAATTTGTTGAAGAATTTTGTAAAGTTTTTTATAGACATTTTTGGAGAATTTCCGGAAAAAAAATCCCTGGAAAGTTTGCTGAAGAAACCTCAAAAGGGATTTTCTTTAAGAATTCCTTAAGGAATGCATGGATCAATCGCTGAAGGAATTCCTAAAGGATTCGACGAATTTCTGGTGCATATTTTGAAAGACTTTTGTAGAAATATCCAGATAAATTTCTGATGTAAAAATCTGGATAATTCCCTGGTGAAATTTTTTAAGAATCCCCTGGTGGAAGTTTTGGGAGAATTTTCAATTCTATTCCTTGCAGGATATTCTGTATGAATCGCTCCCTCTCTACTGGAAACTTAAAAAGTAAATCCTTTTCCATATGTTTCCATTGGACCAATGGACAACGATTAGCTGAAATCCTGCACTAACAACATTTTTAATTAGTTCATTTTCTCGATTCTGGAACGCGGTAACATTGATTCAACATTGATTATCGATTTTTGTTTCATCCGATTGATATCGGAAATAATTTCTAGCTTTTTCGCATTGAAGGGAACAACAGCCAATCAAAAATCAACGGTCGAAAATATTCTCCATCCCGGTCACATTAATGTTGGTGCAACAAGATTTGACAGTTCGTCAAGCTGTCGTACAAACATAAATTGGTTTGATTAATTTGCTGGTGGAGCCAATGTCGGTCAAACAGACTGAGCGTCTGTGCGCTGCACAAAAAGTCTACAGGACTTGCGAAATAAATCCACGAAGCTGACGGAACAAGTCGACAGGACTTCCAGAACAAGTTCAAAGAAATTGCGATACAAGTCCAAAGGATTTGCTGTACAAGTTCGAAAGACTTGCGCGTTAAGTTCAGAGGTTTTATGGATCAATAATTGTACTTCTGGATTTCAAAAAAAATTTAGGCTCTAAACCACGGGTAGGGATGCCGTAAGTTACAATTGAATGCGTAAAACAAACAATAAATATTGTTGGAGCTACTAACGTCTTTCTAGATTCTACTTACCGGTGGTTTGTTCGGACAGTTCGCCACTAAGTGATCCTCGCCCTTGCAATGGTGACACCGTTTTGGCAGCGGACCTAAGGCGCACATTTGAGCAATGTGGTTTGCGAATTCTCCACAGTTGTAACACCTGAAGAAAACCACAAATGATTATTCGGATTCGACTCTTCCCATCCAAACCACCCACCTCATCTTTCTGTACTTTCGCTTAGCCCGCGGCCTGAACTCGCTTCCTTTGCACTGGCTCTGCGAGGGGCCGTACACCTTGGTCGCTTCGTATCCCTTATCAGTCAATTTGGCTTCGAACTCAACCGGTTCGTTTTGCCCCAGCGATCGAAACCCCTCCATTTGAAGCACACTCTGTCGGAAAAAAAGGAAGTTTTTAAATTAGCTATGCTGTTCATCATTCGTCATTTCGGAATCCCCTCCCCTTTCTTACCTGATGGACAAAGACATCCTGTCCTCCGTCGTCCGGCGTTATGAATCCCCATCCCTTGATCACGTTGAACCACTTGCACAGTCCTCGCCTCGGCTGCGTCTTTGCTTCTGTAAGAAAAAAAAAACAAGAAACGGATACAAATCAGATCTCGCATCAAAAGCCATCGGAAGGGGTCAAAACTATCAGATTAACGTCAGGCTTGGTTCTGAGCGGCAATCCAGCGATTGAAATCCTCAGATAAAAGTGACACCTTTCCGGTTGGACGTTGTTGGCCCCGGTTTCCTGTGCGAATCCTGAAATTCTCAAAAGCCGCCAATCAACTCGACGATTGCGATGACGACGTCTTACAGCTTACTGAAAAGGTGGAAGAGTTTTTTTTTGCTTTGAGGATGATGAAATGGATCCGCTACCTGTCTAACGGTTTTTATGCGGGAAATTATGAAAAGAATTGTTGTTTTTTATAAGTACTTGACAGGTGAGGTGAGGGTTGGCAAGGCAGGACAGAGGCAAAAAATGTTCGCCATTGCCTTTTGCGTAGCTCGTTTGCAACTTGAAATCTCATCATCCATGCGTCAAATTGTACAATCTATTATTCCTTGGAATTTATGAATTATGAGAGGGTAACAACTATAGTTTATCTTTGGCTAGATTGAAGTTGAAGAACCGACTTCGTTTGTCAATTTCTTCATTTCTTGGCCAATTTTTAAGTACACTGTATGTTTTAACTAAATGTTAATGAAACGCGAAAACCGTTATCGTAGGATTGATCTCAGAAAAGATGCCCACAAACTGAAATAAATAAAATATTTGTCATGAGATTTGCTAAAGAAGCGATGAACATAAAAATAAATTTCTCAATTCAGGTCAATCTTACACATCATTAAATTGACGCTTATATTGAGCTGTTCGGTAGTCCAATCAGCATAATTTTCAAATAAATGAACTCATTACGCGTGGAAAAGATGGATTTATTAACTTGACATTGACCCAATAACTTAGAAGGTTATAAGTCAAGAATTCAAATCACCACAGATCACGCAGACCCTTCTCATAACCCATATACATTCACCTCATATGTACTACACACGCGCGCAAAGCGAGTGCGATTCATTTAGTGTTGAAACGATGTAGATTTGAAACGTATACTCTTATAGGGTGACTATCCATCGTATGCTTAATTTGATCACTGAGAATCTGCAATTTTCCCAGTATTGCAGTGAATGATGCTGATACAAACCAATGCCAAACAATTGTTTCCCAAAACGGCTTTCGCATTGTACAAAGAGATTTTGATATGATTTTGATTTGATATGATGATTTTGATCTCTTTTTGAAAATAATGCAGTGAAATTGCATCTTGGCGTATTCGTCTTATCATTTTCATTTTTGTCGCAATCAGATTTCAGATTCGTCTTATAACTCACGGCTCACTGTAATATAGTAGGTGGTCAATATACAACATATCAACGCTATAATAAAATGTTTCACTTGAATATATAGATCTACGGGCATCTACCTCCATTCCTTCAGCAAGATGAAATATAATAATTTCCTTTAAAATTAATTGTTCGCCATCAAAATTCTGCTCAAACATTTAAACACAATTCCTTTTGACCGAACATTCATGACATTTGCTCACAGTGCAGCGAAAACAACACAATCAAAGGAATCGTTTTCTACGCCATAACATTTTGTGAATTATAGAACTTTTACGGCGTGTGATTGAATCGAAATCCTTCAGTGAAGAAGTACGAAGATTTCCATAGTGAAAATAAGTGCCCGGCGAATTAAGTCACAACTTGTACCGTAAAGTGGTGTGACTGGTGTCGATCGCTAAGCATTTCTCTCAAATCGTGTTCGTCCATGCGTTTTCGGTAAAAAAAAGTGCAAGGTGGATAATTGAACTGAAGTTATGTATCGAAGTACAGTAGTTTTATTGCATTGTTGGTGTACAAGTGTACGAACCATAACAGCTTTCACAAAATTACACTTGGAAAATTAATCTATGTTGCAGCTAAGTTGGAATTTCCGCCGTAGTGGGACATTTTAAGATTGATAGGACGAATAATAGCGCTTACGACGAAGTAGAACGAAACCCTAGTTATTTACTTAGAGTTTTCTTTGCCGATTGAACTTTCTTGCTTGTGCAAATCGTGTGGAAAGTACAAACATATGTTATGTTCTGGGAAGGCGATAAAATTCACAACTCGAAAAAATCTTCGACCGATGGGATTCTTTCAGGTAAATCTCCAATGATTACTTCAAGCATTCCTCCTGATATATCTTAAGAAATTTCTTCCAGGAAGAGACTCTTGCTGAGGTTTCTCCAGGAATTACTTCGAAGATTTATCAAGGAATTCCTCCGAGATAATCTACAGCGATTTCTCCGGGAATTCCATTGGGAATGTCACCAGTGATTCCTCCATCAAATTTCTTCTTCTTTTTTCTGACGTTACAGAAGCCTGCTTCTCAACTACTCATGAGCACTTCCACAGTTATTAACTGACAGCTCTCTTTGTCAATCGACCAATTTTGCACGTGTATATCGTGTTACAGGTACGATCATACTCTACGCTCAGGAAAGTCGAGAAAATTTCCTTTACGAAAAGATCCTCGACCGGCTGGATTCTAACCTACGACCCTCAGCATGGTCTTGCTGAGTTTTCTATTATGGCTTCCTAGCCCCCAATATCAATTTTACTTTATTTTATTTTTTACATCGAGTATTTCGCTTGAAATTGAATTAACGTCATTATAATATTAGTTTTAAGCAGGGACGAAAATACTCAATCTACCCTCGCCTACATTGATACTTGCTGGGTAGAATCCTCGCTGATTTTTATTTGTTTTTATCTTCACCTTGACAACACAACAAAGATTGGCAAAGCGCTTGCGCAAGATTGTCAGTTTCCTTTTAACCTGCTGCTACTCAACCGCTTTTTGATAATCGGAAACAAATAATGATATTCATTCTAACCATCTTGACTTTATTACATTCCGCTTCGGGAAGTTGTAATTTTTGCACGAGGCATATTAAAGACGCGTCAATATTATCCATTCCGTGCATCGGATCCTTCATTACCCGTATAACAGCATATTTTTTAATTAATTTGAACCTCATTGATAACCAATTTTCTAAAACTGACACTCTTCTGCTTCCGATAATCAAAAACACCAAAGACATACGGTCATCATTGTTTGTTTTGCCCATCTACTTTTGAGTCATTTTCATTGGTACAATCATATTGGTGGTGGTGCGGTTACTTTGATGGTGGCATAAATTCAGTGAATTGAGTATAGTGAGCATGTTTTTTTTTCGTCTCTGGTTTTAAGTACTTGGTAGGACTGAAAGAACTAAGACGGATAACCAACATATAACAGGGAATTCAAAAACTCTTTTAAAAACACATTTTCAAAATCAGGTCATTCACCATATTAAAGCATGAATTTGCTTTTTGAAATTGTTACATATATTTTTACGGAACAAGTTGCAGAATGATTATTTTTACAGCACAAGTCGTAATTTTATCCTACGAGGCTTACTGAGTTGGACAATTACGACGAGTGTTGTAAAAATCGAGTTCTGCAACGAGTTACGTACATCTTTTTTTGCAATTTCTTAGAAGACCACTTGATGGTATCAGAAGTTATATCGGAATGCATTCATCATTTTTTTACAATTTCTGAAAAATTGTTCTGTAATTATTTATTACGCAACTCAAAACAGTTGCGTAATGAGAAAGCGTTGCGTAATGAATCATTATAGCACTGGTTACAGTTGCGTAATGACTATTCCCGCACTGCATACTTCAGTGCAGGAAAGTAGGCCGTTTCATGACAGATTGGCGTGATGAAAAACAGCCTATTACAATGAGAAATTGCAAAAAGAAACTGACAATGCTTCTAATAAGACAATCCATAAGACAGCTGCGATCAGCAGGCTTTTTGGTTTGCCATGAATTTTTAAAGTTGCGCAATCGGTGTGACCGTTAGATTACGAAGAAAAATGTAAAGCTCTGAGGGACGATTCAAATATGACGTCCATTGTTTATCGGGATTTCTAGACCCCCCCCCACCCCCATCTGTCACGCTTTTTTCAATACCTAATACATGCACTGTCACACTTCCATTGACCCCCCCTCCTCTAAATGATGAACGTAATTTTTAAAGATCCCTGACCATACTCGTAAGATTTGTTTTCCTTTTCGTTTCGGTTATATGGGTACTTTTAGCTGTCAACCCTACCATGAAACGTTTTCTGGAAAGCATTATGCACGATTATGACCTTTGAAGGGAGCATCACACGAATCAACGGACTAGCATGCAACGCCAAATGGCACAGTTCCTGACAAAAAACCGAGCTGAAGCGGGAATTTAGCCTACACTTCTTTGATCGATGCAGCTAGTTACTTTGCAACACTATACGAACGGCAATGAAGTCCAGATTTTGTTGTTGTTGTTGTTTTTTATTTATCTTTACGGCCTGAGGCGGAATTCGATTAAGGCTAGATTTTAATTGTTAATATATCAGTCTCAACAATAATAAAGTTTAGTTGAGTATTTCATAGTACTGCAAAAGTTTAAAGTTTCCCAGTTTAAAACGCATTTCGTAGATCAACATAATAAACGATGTTTTTGCAACTAATATCAGCATGGGCTGCATACATCAATAGTACGCTATTTAAAAGACTCTGCAGTTCAGAAGCAAATAGTAAGTAAAGGTTTTAAGCTCCAGTTGTCCAAGTTCATAAATATCATAGCAGATATTGAACCAGCATGCATTGTAGAACACCAAAATGGATTATCGATTCAACATGATATTGACAGATTATCAAAGCAAGGAGAAATTCAAATATTACGTCCATTGTTTTTAAGTCTATCTAAATCCTTCTTATGCTCACTATCACGCTTTTTCCCAAGCCCCTATTACATGCACTGTCACACTTTCGTACACCCCACTCCCCTAAATGATTGACGTAATTTTTGAACGTTCCCCAAAAATTTTACTGCTTCTTAAACTTTGATATAGGAGATTTAAGACAATAAATGTGATTCCTAATCTATTTCAAATATGGACTTATAAAAAAAGGTTTTAAACCAAAGCTATGGTTTTCTGTTACATAGTTTTTGTACGGTACATACTTTTTATGATTCTTATGTAATCACTCATTCACGTTCCAATACAATATTATGCACTATTGTGGACATTAGAACCAGATTCAACCACTTAACTTGATCAAAATACTGAAAATGAAAATTGGTAGTCCACAACGAACATCGACCGGGTAAGGGCCGGCACCAGCACAATTGTGCTGCTCCCACTTTGTCTCTCCAGAAATTTTTGCTGTGTGAATCAATTCACAATTGGTCTTCACCAGTGGTCCTCAGCCTAACAGATTATGCGGGCCACCTAAATGCTCTTTAAACAAATCGCGGGCCACAAAATATGAATAAATTTATTGGAACGGCTTCAAATGTGTGTTGCACGAAAAAATCTCGTGCGGAAGATCTTGAAAACTCTTGTACACTATTTGTAGGATAATTTCTCTCAAAAACTTTGCTCCGAGCACATTAAGAACCTTTGATTGCAGAACTTTTTCCCGAAGAAACTAAAGTTCTATCTCTCATGGTTGCAGACAAATCAGAGATTTTCTTTTTAAAATCATTTTTTTTCAAATGTTGATACTTATCTCTGAAAGGTGCAAACGAATCCTTTGATACCATTAGAAAGACTCGATATTTTCTCTGTCTTTGGTGAGAAAACTATGCGTTCATTGTCTGAAGAGATTCATTGAATATTGAAAATCATTTAATTTTGAGCAAAAATCGTCCACAATTTGAATTATAATCGAGATAGCTTTTCACAAGTGTCGGCTTGCCTCGTGGTCTTCGGAAATATTCTTCATCGTAAAAATACCGATCTAGATTTGTATCCAGAACTTTTATAGAGGGCAAAGGGTGGCCTTTGGCGATTTTCCTTTGCAAAAGTAAATTTTCCTATAGTTAATCCCACACTAACACTGAACGTCTTGCACCAAATTATATTCTCACCAATCGAGCTGAAATATTACACAGTTGATATGGAACCCAAAACAATTCAAAAGGTGAACTGAAGTGAGAAACTGAATTTTGTTCCACACTAGCGATCAATCCACAATCATTCAGACAAGTTGGAATAATCACCCAGAAGACACCGAAAGAATGTCAAGTAAATGCTGAGATCTACAAACATGAGGTTTTAAAGATATCCGCCACGAAAATTGTTGGCGGGATACACAGTATGAACATAAATGTGAAATTTTTGTGTTCTCTCGGGCTCTTCCCATTAGAAACTATTGAAGAGATCAAACATCTGTGTTGGAGATGATTTGAACCTTAACATACTACAATTTAAGAACACAATTTATAAACCACTACACATCCTTACCTAGTCTATAGTACCCTCATTACTATTGTTTTATACATACACAATACACGAAGAACAACCATTTAAATTGCACACATATGCATCGACACTAAGGAGACAATTAACGATGAGCAATAAAATCAGTTTGAATTCGACTATTGTACAGTACACACGCTTTGCAATATCTCTCGCGTCGGTGAAAAAAGATTCCTTCCGATTCGTTTCTCGTCAGTGCTTTTTCTCCCCAGTTCAGTGTGCCCCAGCCATATATCGTCGATCCACCTCCGTTCGATCGTTCTAACGCTGTATAAAGTTTGAAGTTCGTCGATTTTGTGCGCGGTGAATAGTCGCGCCAACAATCTGGTTTATCATGAAGTACCCATAACTTTCAAAATCTCTCAATATTATCGCCTAAGTCTGGATACCAGAATTGCTTACTGAATTTTAGCGCCCATGCAACTTACGAAAAACGTTTCTTCGATAGATCTTAAAAGACATCAACAAGAGGAAAGCAACAGTTTTCGCAAAGCCAATCAATAAAGCTGATACAAATATTAAGTTTATTTTCTTTTCTCCACTTGGAAGGTACGAGGGGGGGGGCGATAAATAAGGAACAAAAAAATAAAAATGAAAACAAAATACTTGTTTTAATTATGAATCGTGGTTTACGGCCAACCAGCCGAGTGGAAGTTTAACAACTACCGAAAAGCTAAACATTACATATAATTTGCAATTGGATTAGATGGACAAATTGATGTGAAGATTTGCGAAAAAGTTACACGTCTTCTCAGTGAGAATCGAACTCACGACTCCCCGATCTCTAGTTGGGGCGCGTTAACCACTACGCCATGAGAGGACTCATGAACGCAGAAGTTAACCTGAATTCGATTTCAGCTCAATAATCACGTGGTCCTCTTTCGCAAAGTGCACCTCTTTCGGAAGAATTAGATGCCCATCCAAACACAACGCTTTCTATATATATCCAATGCCTAGCCCGAGAGCGCATTGTTTTTTAGGTATAGGAATAGCACACTACACTAGCCAGCAACTGCGCTGGCTGAGGTTTCTATTGTGTGGGCTTCCAATGGGTCGCGACGTTCTCAAACGACCGGTTACGGAACATGAGTCCGTTGCTCGATAAATACTTGTTTTAATTATGAATCGTGGTTTACGGCCAACCAGCCGAGTGGAAGTTTAACAACTACCGAAAAGCTAAACATTACATATAATTTGCAATTGGATTAGATGGACAAATTGATGTGAAGATTTGCGAAAAAGTTACACGTCTTCTCAGTGAGAATCGAACTCACGACTCCCCGATCTCTAGTTGGGGCGCGTTAACCACTACGCCATGAGAGGACTCATGAACGCAGAAGTTAACCTGAATTCGAAATCTTCACATCAATTTGTCCATCTAATCCAATTGCAAATTATATGTAATGTTTAGCTTTTCGGTAGTTGTTAAACTTCCACTCGGCTGGTTGGCCGTAAACCACGATTCATAATTAAAACAAGTATTTATCGAGCAACGGACTCATGTTCCGTAACCGGTCGTTTGAGAACGTCGCGACCCATTGGAAGCCCACACAATAGAAACCTCAGCCAGCGCAGTTGCTGGCTAGTGTAGTGTGCTATTCCTATACCTAAAAAACAATGCGCTCTCGGGCTAGGCATTGGATATATATAGAAAGCGTTGTGTTTGGATGGGCATCTAATTCTTCCGAAAGAGGTGCACTTTGCGAAAGAGGACCACGTGATTATTGAGCTGAAATCGAATTCAGGTTAACTTCTGCGTTCATGAGTCCTCTCATGGCGTAGTGGTTAACGCGCCCCAACTAGAGATCGGGGAGTCGTGAGTTCGATTCTCACTGAGAAGACGTGTAACTTTTTCGCAAATCTTCACATCAATTTGTCCATCTAATCCAATTGCAAATTATATGTAATGTTTAGCTTTTCGGTAGTTGTTGAAAACAAAAGTTTTTTTTCGAATTTTTTTTTTTTAACGATAGTTGTTAAACTTTTTCCAATCGTTATCTGGATCATTATTTTACCTGGTTTTTACTCTAAAAATTAAAAAAAAAAACCTTACTGATTACCTTACTGAAACTTTCGGATTTTTGAAGGGGGGGTGACATAAAAGAAAATTAATATTTGTATCAGCCTAATTGGAGATTCGAAAAAAATATGCAGCCCTCGGACTACCAAAGCTTTTTTTTTTTTGTTGATTCCAGAAAATTTGGAAATTGGACGCATGGGGCCTTGGACAGATTGAAAGCAGTTCCTAAGATGATATATAAAGGCTTATTTGTTAATTCCAGATAATTGTTAGAGTTTTCAACATGGACAACGTAGATGCAGACTGAAATGAAAGATAAGTTCTGAAAATTTAGTTGATATAACAATCTAATATAACCCTGGTCACCAAGTAATTACAGCTTGCGGGCCACATAACACTACTATTCAAAATCCTCACGCGGGCCGCACAAAACCTTCTCGAGGGCCGCATGCGGCCCGCGGGCCGCACTTTGGTGACCACTGGTCTTCACCATTTCAAAGAATGACTCTTTCACTCTTAATTAGTATCTGTGCATACCTAGAAAAAACGAATAGTTGAAAAGTTGCTACAGATAAAACTTTTTCAATTCTTACGATGTATGTTTACATTTTGTTTACCCTGAGCTGGTGTTTCCCAAACACGATGTAAACAAAAGTTTTTGCGCTTAATTACAAGTATCAATGATAATTCAATAATCTAAATCAAAAAAGTTTGGTAAAACAATGATTTATTGGCTTAAAGAATTATTCAACGTCATGGCTACCGAACAGCACAATTGTGCTGGTTCGTCGCGAAAGGGTTATCTAATGGAGCAAAAAATCAATTCCAAATCAAGCGCTTTCTTGAACCTATAATAACTATTATATAATGAAGCAGATGTGTGAAATAGAAAATAAGTAGCATTTATATAGTGTACATCCTCAAATGCTTGTTTAATGATCGCTAACATTCCAAATTCATATATAAAATTGATGCCAATATTCTCCTGAAATGCTGCACGTTTCCCTGAAGCCATCCAGTGCTGAAAATATTGATTTGACAAATTCAATGGTTGGATAATTGAATTTTAAAAGATATTGATATTATGCTTATTACACTTTTTGTCAATAAAAATGCCAAATTTTCAAACTTTGTCAAAACATAATCCAAGGGTGCTGCAAATCATTTAAAAACGGCCTCTTTCTACATTTTTCTTGCACTTTAAGACCCATATAAACGCGAACAGTGTAATATAACATCGTGTCATTATGTCATTCCCAATCATATGTAATATCAGAAACATCAAACAAATTTAGAATGATGTCACAGGATCCTAGTTTAGATTACTATCGTAGTTCTCACAAAATCATGGGCAGCATTTTCCTATAATCTTAGAGCAAATATTCGTACATTTTTAAATGAATTAAGGGACCGGCTCTAAGCGATTTCTTAACTCGTCAATTCTATGCATTGATTGTTTTCTAACAACTGCCAGTCAGAAAACTTTGCATGTAGCAGTTTACTAATGTTTGGACACACCACTAAACTATCTGAAAAGACCCAAATTTCGATCATATTTTACGCACATCTTTTCGCAATAACATAAATCACATCCACGTCACAACTGACCATCGGTCAACTGCTGGTCGGTCCCCTTCTCATTATGCGCAAAATCACATCTCGATATGGCTTTGAAATGTTACAATACGTCAGCCCCGGTCGTTTCCTTAGCCGCGGATTCAGAGCGGTCAGCGCATGGCAGGTCCTTCCTCGTTGTTGTTGCCGCCGTAATTTGAATAATCCTTTATTAACAAAATTAGACCCGTGAAGCCTTTGCCGGCCGCTCCTCCGCGTTGTTCCGACCCGATATTCGCCGGATCTCGAATATCCCCTCGGTATAATTCCTTCTCAAGCAGGATTTTTTGTCGCTTCGGTTTGCCTCTCATCATTCATACGGCGAGCTTGTCCTAATTTCAATTCCACAAACAATGTGCGTAATGCACTGTGCTTCGAACGGTGAGCCTTCGTCAAAACCAGGAAGGAGAGCTCCTGTCATGCTTTCACCTTACGCAGTTTATTTTTTTCCTTTTCTTTAGAAGGTTGTTGCTTCCTCCAATCCGTACGTAGCACACTGGGATAGATGGTTGATTTGACGGTCAAAACAAGGAAATACATCCAAGAAATTTGATTTCTTCGTCAAAGTGTTTTGAAATGATTGTTACTACATTTCCAAGTGGTCAATTTGATTTGATCTAGAAAAGGAGAATTCTAGCAAAAATATCTTTTCTCGACAAAGCTGTTATTTTTACATTTTTCCGAAGACGCTTGCGTACTACAACAGACGTATGTATGCTGGATGATATTAATATATTTTTTGATAATGTTTAGATTTTCAAAATTTAAACGAAATCAGAGTGTTTAAAAAAGCATTTTACTGCAGAGCTGAACGTTCCACCCTGGGGAAAAACAAATTTCTAATTTCCAAAGAAAAAGACTTTCGTTTTGTCGTAGTCTCTTCTATAAAAAAGTTAAACATAACATATACCGGGTACCCCCGTTGGTTTGACCACATTTAATCTGAACACTTTTTAATCTGTACTCCGCTAATTTGCACATCATTAAAAATTAAAAATGATTAAAAATGGTTCAAACGTCATTTGGCTCATGGAACGCAGTGATGTGAAATGGAACACTGTGGAAAGGAACGCAGAATCAAAACAAAACAGTGAAAGAGGTAACCAGAAACACGGTTCCAGGGTGACTAGATGTTCAAATTAAAAATAAACCCCGATGGTTTGCATGAGGTACCGTTCAAATTAGCGGGGGTGCACGGTACATTGTAAATGTATTAAACGGACTAACTGAAAGGAAATTTGTGAAAAAGTTACATGTCTTCTCGGAGAGAATCGAATTAACGACTCCCAATACACTAGACAGGGTGCGTTGCCGCAACGTCACAGAACAACCCATGAACGCCGAAGTTTACCTGAATTCGATTTCAACTTTAATCACGTGATCCTCTTTTGTTTAGCACACTTCTTTCGGAAGAATTACATACTTATCCAATCACAACATTCATTGTTCATTTTTGCGGTAATTGTTAAAACCTTTACTCAGCTGGTAGTAGAGTTTTCAATCCCGGGAACATTTCCCGGGAATTGAGATTTCCCGGGATTCCCGTTTCCCGGGAAATGATTTTCTGTTTCCCGGGAATCCCGTATTTCCCGAGATTTCTGTACTTCCCGGCAAGCTCTATTTAAATACAGAATGGACCATGTATATTCAGTTAAAAACTATCGCACAACTTACTTTTCATATCATACCAAACAAAGTCCTCACTAGAAGAGATACGATGTGTTTGTGAGTTAAAATATTGGAGAAAACCAACCCAAAAAGGGAAGAAAACGGGATGTATTTCACTGACATTTTATAGGTGATTTCTACATGGCTTACTTCACTGCCTACTGGTTGGCAATATAACGTTTACCGGGACAAATAGTTGGCAATACAATAGAAAGAAATTTTCGAATAATCTTTTTCAATTTGAGTAGAATTATAAAGTTTTAAAGGTTTCTTCTTGTTTGTTTTTAATTTTAGTTTTGTAAAGATTTATTAAATGTTGGTAAATATTATTTGATACGATACCTCCACATATAATTTTGCTTAATTTTATAAACTTTTTTGTTAAAAAGCCTAGCAAAAAACGAAGCAAATATTTTTGGAGGAACATAAATAAATTACTAATTAAATAAAAATAAAAATAAATAAATAAGGGGCCCAGATAGCCGTAGCGATAAACGCGCGACTATTCAGCAAGATCAAGCTGAGGGTCGTGGGTTCGAATCCCACCGGTCGAGGATCTTTTCGGGTTGGATATTTTCTTGACTTCCCAGGGCATAAGTATCATCGTACCTGCCACACGATATACGCATGCAAAAAATGGTCATTGGCATAGTAAGCTCTCAGTTAATAACTGTGGAAGTGCTCATAAGAACACTAAGTTGAGAAGCAGGCTCTGTCCCAGTGGGGACGTAACACCAGAAAGAAGAAGAAATAAATTACTCATTAAAAGAGAGAACCAATCGTGCAAATGCAATGGGTTAAAATAAAACATACATAAAATCTGGGGGCCCAGATAGCCGTAGCGGTAAACGCGCAGCTATTCAGCATGACCATGCTGAGGGTCGTGGGTTCGAATCCCGCTGGTCGAGGATCTTTTCGTAAAGGAAATTTTCTCGATTCCCAGGGCATAGAGTATCTTCGTACCTGCCACACGATATACACATGCAAAAATGGTCAATCGGCAAAGAAAGCTCTCAGTTAATAACTGTGGAAGTGCTAATAAGAACACTAATCTGAGAAGCAGGCTTTGTCCCAGTTGGGACGTAACGCCACAAAGAGAGAGAGAGAGACATAAAATTAGACATTATTTCAAAAAACTTTATCAAATTAGCATGACTTTTACGTTTTTAGAATTTCCCGGGATCCCGGGAATTCCCGGGAAATGATAATTTTATTTCCCGTTTCCCGGGAAGTCAATTCCCGGGAAAATTGAAAACTCTAGCTGGTAGGGTAAACAGGTATAATACGCCCCCCTCCCTAACGAAAAACTGCTCTATCGCAGTGGCAAATGCATTACTTCTATAGTTTTTGGTTGCAAAGTGTTATTTACTTAGTTGGTCATGCTTTGACTGCATTTTTTTTTTGGCTAGGTAACTTCGAAAAAGAGTACAAGACGTTTTCTGAAAATGGTCCAAATCTTGACGTTTCAAAACAAACCGGGCAATATGCCCCTCCCGTAGAAAAAGTTCCACAGCGCTGTAGAAATGTTTCCTAGGGGAATTCCACCACTTGCTAAGCTTTTGGAATTTCTATTGGTTGTTTATACTTCTCAAAGATCTTATATGCGCAACATCAGTTTTTCGCGGACATTTAAGGTATGTAATCATATTTACGTGTTAAATAAGCCTTAAGCCCTCGAAAATGAAGTGGGGCGTATTGCCCGGTTGGGGCGCATTATATCAATTTACCCTAAATACGATAAATCATAATTGAAAAGTGCGTTTCTTCTATATGGATAGGATAATCTTTAAAACAATTATGAAATAAATTTGTCCTTTAGTCGCCATCTACGGTCAAAAGTGCAACAATGATAGTATATTTTTTCATTTATTCAATAATAAATAACTGCTTAGCTGTTTAGTGTAATACTTTGTGAAATTTAATTGGATAGTACTAAAATAGGTTTTCATATGTTTTGTCAATTTGCATCGTTTTGTTCTAAATAAACAGGGTTAAGGGTTGTAACTAATGATTTTGGAGTTTGATAATTATGGGCTGGATAATTAGATATCGTGGCCGTCAAAAACAGCGATCTGCCCCAGTGTGCACAGCTTGTTCGCCACCAAGAAAACGAACGTATAATTATATAAGTTTCAAAAGTTGAGGAACGCTAGTCCCTCAAGCTGAATCTACCATTGCGGCAATTCTAACACAGGGGTCAACCTAGGAGATGCCCTTGCGTTTCCATTCCACCTCGGAACCACGGACCCTACGAGGTCCGAACACAACCGCTTCAATCAAAATTTGCTACATTTTGATGGAACACATCTTCTGTGCCGAAAAACCCCGAGTTTCCCCTCTGCCCAGTCAGTCACGTCAAGCTGCAAGCGGGAATTTGACGCTTGGCAGACGAATAAAAGACGTTCTAATGTCTCTAATGTATTTCTAATCATAATTTATTCACATGCTTGTAAGATGTAAATCCGAACATTGGGAAAAAAGGGTCGCCAAAAGAAGAAAAAAGGAACAGAAGGACGCAAACCAAGGAAGAAATTTCAATTGCGAACAATAGAAAGGAAAAATTAAACTAATAAGCTACGGTTAGGAAAGGATGATACTGGTTTCCCTCGCGCCTTCTTTTTGATGAGCTCTCTCCTGCGCGTACGCGGAATAGGAAGGAAAGCAAGCGGATTAAATTTTACATGTTGAACAATCTCTTGCGGAGTGGAACCGTTGCATTACTGTTGGGTAGAAATATTCATAGACAAAAAAATTAAATTTGTTTGGAAAATTGAAAAAGTACAACGCAGAGTTTAATAAAGTTTGCCAAAATTAAAGGTTCTGAATGCACAGGAACGCGTCAACCCGAAAAGTATAAAAATAACGGAATGTTCAGAATATTTTTGTCTGCCTCAGGATAATTTTAGTAATAATCAAACTTTAAGAATTCTAATTCTCTCATTTAATCAATAACCTGACTCTGTATTTTTCAGGTGAGCAAAATTCATGTGCCATATTATGTTCTGAACTTGAGCTTTCATGTGGAGAATTTACTTACAGTTGTGTCCAGAATACAATTCGCCGATTTTCATACAAAATGCTCAACTTTGGCATGCTGTAACTTTGTTTCCTTATGAGCAATGAGCATGAAATTTTGGCGGTGAACTACAAATATGCTCAATTTCATTATCACAAAATTTGAAAATTTTCACGCTATTTGTAGGATTTACAAAAGAAAAACTACTATTATTTTGAGCGATTTTACCTGGTGCTTAACTTTTTAGCCGGTAGTGTGAAAATTTTCAATTCTTGAGATAATGTAATTGAGTATATTTGTAGTTCACTGACAAAATTTTATGCTGATTGCTAATATGGAAACTAAGTTACAGCATGCCAAAGTTGAGTTATTCTGAATACAACTGTAGATTTACATGAAACCCTTTTCTTTGTAACCTTTCCTATTTAAACTACAGAAAATGATGCCATATTTGATAAAAATGGTTGAAATGAATAATTATAATGATACCACAATCCATCAGTGTACTTTTCAGATATATCGAGAACACTGCCTTTCATGTTTTCTGATGCATTTTTGTCCAGTTTAAAAATGTTTAGAGTAAGGTGGGGCAAAAGTTCGACCTTAGTGGTATAATCAAAGTTTCCAGGAAAATAATAGCGGATGAAACAAAACAAATACTATACAGCGAACCTTCAACATATTGGCTATAATTTTGCTGAACAAACTTGTGTCAAAATATTTACCCATTTTTAGTTATGACAGTTTCAAAATTGATTGTCTTAAACGAACTTTTGCCCCACCGGTGGGGCAAAAGTTCGTTGGCTAAAACACAAAATATCAATGCTTTTATGCCAGGCATACTTTATACCAGCCGTAAATTAATGTTTGCCGAAATTTTCATCAAAAAATGCCCAAAACAGGGTTAATTGTAATCCACCCAAAAAATAGCAGTTTTTCGCAAAACTAAGTGAAAATGTAAAATTTTTGTGACATTTTTCGCACGATCAGGCAAATTTCGCTAAATTTGAAGATAATATGTAGATTTCAGGAAATTTGAAAAATTTTCCGTGGGTTTATATATGGGTCGAACTTTTGCCCCGCTATGGGCCAAAAATTGATTCCAACTATATATGGAAAAACTAATACACGTCAAAGCATCCTTATGATAGGCCTAGAAACGCCCTTACATAAATATTGAAAAACATTTTATCTTCATTTGGTTCCATGCATCGAAAGTTTGACCAAATATTACAATATTTACGTCGAAAAACAACAAATAGCCATAACTTTTCCAAATCTCAATCGATTTTTATAATATTTGGAGTGGAAGTCTCTTACTTGAATAGCATTCGAACCACCATGACATTTCTAAGTTTTGATTTGATTTGAGCTAGAAATCTTAAAAAGAAACTCTTGCCCCACTCGATCTTTTGCCCCACTTTACTCTACTTTGATAGTTAAAATTTAAACTGCACAGCAAGTTTTTAAGCTTTTTCGCAATTAGTTAGTAACAATTTGTTTTCCTCTTGCAATGCTGAAATTAGCTTCTGATTTTATTTTATTTTTCAAAATTTTAGCTAGTTTCCTGAAGGGCTTAGAGCCAGGGTCCAATTGATAAATTTTATTTTCACAATTGTTGTTTCTGAATTGATTGAAACGTTCTTTAGTTTCTTCTTGCAGATCCAGCCATATTATTTTCAAAGTAGGATCTCGAGTGCGCTGAAATTGCCTTTTTCTCACGTTTTCGGATCAAGAGTTAAATATCATCGTCTATAATCACGGATTCGAATTTTACTTCACATTTAGGTTTTGCACTTGCTTCAACAATGGAATTAGTTAATGTTGAGAAACCATTGTCAATTTTGGTAATACTTACTATTAAATCAAATCATATCAAATAAAATGCTGCCGTTGGAATTGCTTCGGGAATATGAAGGTGCATTTTCCGATGATTTTCTATTGGAATTCCCTGTTGACGAAGAGACGGACTAGGAGTTGCCTAGGGTAGCAGGAGTATTTCCATTTGATTTTAAACATTTCGAATGGTCAGACAATTTGAAGGGCATGTTCTGCAACTTCTTGTGTCAATATTATCAAAGAAGTTTCCTTGGGTGAATCCATTCGAAATTGAAAGATCCGAACGGCTACCCGACGGAAGAAAATTGCTTGTGAATGATCATGATTAAAATTTACCAGATAGGTATGATTGTTGAGCAAGCGATCGTTAACTGAAAAATTATTATTGTTTGAGATTCGGTCAACGGAATTCCGATTAAAAAAACGTTGCAATTAAACTGCCTGGTACGAGCTGCGTTTGCGCGGAGGACAATCCCATAAATTAGACTTATGGTTGCCCCCGCAATTTGCGCATACAAACCTTTTGGTATGTAAATCAAGCCTTTAACATCCATGTGGCAATGTTTTGTACCATGACCCCACTTTTGCCACCGATGACACTGAGTGGAGCAGTAGAAATTTCCTCGAGGTTTCTAGAATTGTTCCCATGTTACATGGACATCGAACTTAAGTCTTGCTTTTTCTAAAGCTTTTAATTTTTTCCTCGTCTGTAAAGCCTTTTAACCACTGCTTCCATTATCTAGGAATATTGTGGAATGACCCATATTTATTTGGTGCTCCTCAAATATCCTTTCACAATTGAGATGTGCTAGACATAGGTTGATGTGTCACGCTGTCCCAACAGGGCACAACTCGTTTTATAAAGTCTATTACCCTATTAGGACTACCTTGCCAAATTTCCAAGGCCTCTAATAACCCTTTTCCAAATGCTAGAGTAAATGCTCTGCAGTTTCGTTTTCAGCTTGACAAAAACGGCACTCAGAGGATTGGATTTTTCCTATATTTTTACTTGGGCAGTGACCGGTCATCAGGCAAGTTATCATTCTAAGATTTCCTTTATTAAGATTCAGTATAGCCCGGGCTTTAGCCAGACTGGGTTTTGTGAATCTTTTCGCTGGCTTGGATGTATCCGTGGCGTTCCAATTGGATTCTACCATGGACATTTCCCAATTTTTCAGTTTCAAGTGCACTCAGGAACACCACAGAACGGTTCATGGCCGACAAAGCTCGAAGCTGCACCCTTTCTTGCTAGATTGTCGGCCATTTCATTCCCCTCAATTCCACAATGGCCGGGCACCCAGTACAATGTAACTTCGTTCCTACTGGCGAGTTATTTCAAAGAATGCATTCCCACACTAACTTTGATCTACATGTGAATGCCTTTAGAGCTTTCAAAGCTGCTTGACTGTCAGAGAAAATACAGATCTTTGCAAGCCTACACATCAAAAAAATCTTAGATTTACACGTAACGTTATTTTAATTTCAATCATGCAAAGCCATCTCTCATGTTTTCTTCAATGATAGAACCTATAAACACATTTATTATATACAACATTGTTACCAAATTCCTTAATATTGTACGCGAAAAGAATGTTGCTTGCAAAACGGCTCGGTTTACATGATTCTCCCGCTGAAAATTCAATCATAAATAATGTACTTGGAATGACAAGCCGTCGATCCATCCATGTGCATTCTTTTTGGCAGAATATTCAGCGGAAGAATCATGTGAACTGAGCGATCTTGTTTTCAATTTCACTTTCAAGATGCAAGAAAGCATGCAATATTGGCGAATATTGGATGAAAGATCATGAAATGTTTCAGTTTCACTCAAGATTGCTAGCATTTTCAAATGCAATGAGACAGTTAACATTATTTATCGTTGAATATTCAGTTATAACTCGTTTAACATGATTATCATGGAAGTTTATGTGCCACGTAAATTTAAGATATTTTTGCTGTGTATAGTTTCTTTTGAGACAAACATTTGTACAGTCAATGATGGCTTGTTTTTCAGCTTGAAACACAGTGGGACTGCGCCCCATAGCGGTTACCTTGCTGATACCAGGGCCGAAAACTCCAGCTCCGGTATTGTCGCCCATCTTTGACCCGTCGGTATAAAATACAATAGAACCTGGACGTAAGCTTGGCCCACCAGAATCCCAAATAAAGCGGCTTAGTTTAACCACTTTAAAGGGAACATCATAGTTGGTCTTCGTTGTCATCCAATTTTCTATTGTTTTCATATCTGAATTCAAATTGAATTCCTTGATGATCTTCATGTGACCAATCAAATCACCATCTAGTATTTTATTATAATGAATAAACTGCAAGGCATTTTTTGCAGCTTGCAGTTTAATGAATTGATGCAAAGGCAGTATATTAAGAAGGGCATCCAAGGCAACCGATGGTGTACTTTTCATGGCTCCTGTCATTGATATACAAGCAAGTCTTTGCAATTTAGCCAGCTTATTATTTAGATCAAAAATTATCAAATGATCAAAGATCTAAAATGTTCGTTGCGTCGGAGACTACCAGGTTAATGTTTGAATAGGTTCGCATTTTGCCACAAAGAGGAAATGTTGAGACATATACAATGTCGGTCCAAAAATTTCATGTTGCTGAAAACGAATCGTTCCAAAATTGAGAAGCCTCTATGTGGTGAATTTTTCTTACAAAACTCAGCAAGAATTGAATAAAAAATCATTATACTGCTCTGATTTTGACCAATTTGTACAAACGATTGAAAATTAAATCACAAATATATCCAATTTTGAAACATCTTGCGATTTTGGCATGGTGAATGTCACCAAAATTTAGCAGTTTCGGGTCGCTAAAATCTAACAGGATCGATATATCAAGATGGAGATCAATTGCCTAGAGGTGGAATAATAATATCAGTTTACAATCAAACTCTCTTTTGCTGATAACTATAAAGAAATTGATGAATTAAACGAATACCACAGGTTCCGGAAAAATGCCATGCAGATTACGCTACACCCGAAAGTGCAATACGATTATGATAGTGCTTGTTGATAGTGGTACCTCGCGTATCTGAAGGAATTAAAATGGCCCTTTTGTGTGGTCCTTAGCCTCCTGCCCTTCTCGCGGTACTGAGTACTGGCCGGGGTACAATTGTAACCTTAGGGAAGATCGGGTAAACAACGCCGGTGAGAACTTAGGTCGAATTCTGACAGTAAAGGGGGGGGGGGGGTTGCTTCTGCAAATTTGGAGCGTCTGCACCAGCTCTGCCGTCGTAAAATTTAAGCTTCTTAGACGTCCCTTTTTGAGGGGGGCGTTACTATCGCCCAGAGGGCGCTTCTGTTTCCAGGTGTTGTGATGTTTTCTCATAAGAAATATCACACATATTTTAGTATATAGGGATCAACTATGACGGAGGTTATATTTGCTATGGGTTTTCGACTTTTAGTCTGTACAGATCATAAACGGAAATCCAAAAACCCTTAGCAACATTCAATATATAAAAATTATAAACATCACAAACACTTCAATATACATTCCTGACAAACGAAAACTAATCTGCTTTTGCACGTATTTAGTTTGTATTCCATTTCTATTAAAATATGGAACGAAGATATCAAGTACATGGGCTTAAAATGACTCAGTTGATAAATTTGCTAATGTAAAAAGTGAAAATTATTTACTCCTTGTACCAATTGAAACTACCATAACAATGCCTGTGACTATTTATTAGAGTCTAACAACTAAGACTGTTACGATGTGCACTTTGAAATTAATCTCAATCCATGAAATAAACTCAGTCTTTTAGAACCTATCACTCAATGTAAAATGGATCATCGAGTGCAAATCCAAAAACCTCATCGAACCGTTTATTTGAAAACGTTTTTGTGTCCGCCTCAAATTTAATTTTTTTCTTATATTTGGCATTTTGCTTTTAAAACAATGTATTGTTATTGCATTTCGCTTTTAAACAAAATTGTGAAAAAATTAAGCAAATTGATGCAACAATCAAAAGTCAAAAGCATAATTTTGACAATACAACTGAATAGTATGATATTTTTTATTATTTGACTTTCTTGTATTTCTTTTTGTTTGATAAATTGACTAAGAACGAAATGGCCTTGTACAAAATATGATGTTTGGATTTAATCAGCAATTCGTTCATTCGGTTAATATTATTGGACAGTTTATGCAGCTGCTCAAACTCAGTTTTTTATAAGCTTTTTGATGCTTATTTTAAAATTCAAAACGAAGCTCTAACGTTGAAACACGTTTTTCTGATAAAATTCACAATGGAGTCGAAATCTAAATGCCCCTAAGATTGCTTTGTGTTTCTAGGAATATATGAGAAGAAAGATACGTGAAGAAATACATAGATTTTTTTTTTTAAAACTGAGCTTTTTGCAAAATGTCAAGCCTAGGATTCAGCATTTTGAGTTATTTTTTTATTTATAAGGGTTTAAACTTGATTAGCCAGTTCATTCGCCTCGCAATTTTAATTAACCAAAACGCTTCTCCTCTAGTTTTATGAAATTAAAGCGAAATACGACTGTTGGTGTAGGATGTTCGGCTTCTTTTATGCAATAACACCGATGATGTTGGTGAAATAAGCGCTAAAAGCTAAGTTAATTTAATTAATTCTTGGTTACATTTTTAGGATAATTACGCAGTAAACTTACATATTTGATCCGCTATCCCACTTGTGGCCAACAAAAAATATAGTTTTAGTTATTCTGCTGAGTTTCGCCCTTAAATTCAATCTATCAATTGCTTGTCATTTAATACAGTGAGAGGCAAAATAAAGTGCCCACCTTACCAGTTTTCGAATTTCTCTCATTGATTTGGTTCAAATTAAAGTTAACACACCTAAATCTTTTGTGATATTTTATTTTTGATGTTCTTTTAAAGTTGCACTTACGAAATTTTGATTAAAAAAAGAATTTTACTTAAAGAAAAAGAAAATCAATTTGTATTGAAAAAAAAGTAGTGACAAAAATAAGTGCCCACTTCCTTCTTGGCCCCAGAAAAGATGATTTAAGAAAAATAAAAAGCAATTTAATAGTTAATGTGTCCTCCTTTGGCCTTAAGGACTTGCTGGAGGCTCTTCGGCATGCTTTTCACCAGGTTTTGTAGGTGTTGTGGATCTAGTTCTTCCCAGGCGCGCTCCAAGGCTTCAAAATAATTATTTTTGTTGGTAACACCAGTTTTTTCAACCCTAGCATCGAGAATCGCCCACAAATTCTCGATGGGGTTGAGGTCTGGGCTTTGTGGAGGCCATTCCAGCGGTTTAATCCGACAAGACCGGAAGAAAGACTTGGTCTTCTTTCCAGTATGCTTCGGGTCGTTGTTCTAGAGAAATATGAATTTCTCTTCAAGGCCCGTCTGGATCAGCGAAACCTCCAGATTTTCCAGCAAGATGTTAATGTAGGAATCTGCCGTCATTATTCCGTCGATTTTCACGACGCTTCCTACTCCACTCCATGAAAAACACCCCCAGACCATCACATTTCATCACATCACACTTCCATGCGTCACCGTTCCTTGGATGTGGCGCTCCTGAAGCTCGAGCTGTCTAACCGAGAGCGGCGGGCTCGTGTGTGATGCAGAGCACCACATCCAAGGAACGGTGAAGCATGGAGGAGGAAATGTGATGGTCTGGGGGTGTTTTTCATGGAGTGGAGTAGAAAACCTCGTGAAAATCGACGGAATAATGATGGCAGATTCCTACATTAACATCTTGCTGGAAAATCTGGAGGTTTCGCTGATCCAGACGGGCCTTGAAGAGAAATTCATATTTCTCTAGAACAACGACCCGAAGCATACTGGAAAGAAGACCAAGTCTTTTTTCCGGTCTTGTCGGATTAAACCGCTGGAATGGCCTCCACAAAGCCCAGACCTCAACCCCATCGAGAATTTGTGGGCGATTCTCGATGCCAGGGTTGAAAAAACTGGTGTTACCAACAAAAATAATTATTTTGAAGCCTTGGAGCGCGCCTGGGAAGAACTAGATCCACAACACCTACAAAACCTGGTGAAAAGCATGCCGAAGAGCCTCCAGCAAGTCCTTAAGGCCAAAGGAGGACACATTAACTATTAAATTGCTTTTTATTTTTCTTAAATCATCTTTTCTGGGGCCAAGAAGGAAGTGGGCACTTATTTTTGTCACTACTTTTTTTTCAATACAAATTGATTTTCTTTTTCTTTAAGTAAAATTCTTTTTTTTATCAAAATTTCGTAAGTGCAACTTTAAAAGAACATCAAAAATAAAATATCACAAAAGATTTAGGTGTGTTAACTTTAATTTGAACCAAATCAATGAGAGAAGTTCGAAAACTGGTAAGGTGGGCACTTTATTTTGCCTCTCACTGTAGGTGTACAATATATACTTTTAGGTAACAACCAGGCTCGTTAACTTGCAGAATTATGCTGTCTTTATAGGTGCTCAAAAATCTACATAAGATTCGGAATTGAATTCAAAATATTCATATTTTTAATATAACTACTTACAATAAAGAAAATTCAATATTATTTGCCAAAAATTGCTTTTAAACTAAATTAAACGTTTGAATAACTTCTCGCTAGCTTCAACTGATTCATAGAGGTGTTGATATCTATTTTCATTCTTTGATACTTCTACCTAGATTCGTGAGTAATGACAGATATGTCAAAAGCTAGCGCACTACGTTCGTGTCAGACCGAGGGGTATCCAAAGGGACGTTGCTATCCACAGTAACAACGACACAAACTGTAAATCTAATTATGTATGCCAATGGTAATCACATTTCAGCGATAATTACTCGACCATAACTCGGGGACGGACCTGGTGTAGTGGTTAGAACACTCGCCTCTCACGCCGAGGACCTGGGATCGAATCCCATCCCCAACATAGTCACTTATGACATAAAAAGTTATAGTGACGACTTCCTTCGAAAGGGAAGTAAAGCCGTTGGTCCCGAGATGAACTAGCCCAGGGCTAAAAATCTCGTTAATAAAGTCAAACCAACCAATCGACCATAACTCGAAACATTTTTAACGAAGTATTATGCGTATTCTCAGTCCTGTCAGACTAAGAAAATTTGATTAGGAAGCAAAGAAAAGTTTTAAAGTTAAGCATAAACAAATTAATATTTAAGATTCAATGTTTCAAATGATTGATTATATTTGAACCTAAAGTATTCATATGTTATACATACATATAGAAAAATATAATTTTTTTTTTTTTGAAAAAATCAAATTGTTAAGTTAACAAAGACTTTTTTTGAGTTTTCTAAAAGCAGGACATCTAGAACGTTCGAACTCCCCACTGGGACAGAACCTGCTTCTCAGTTTAGTGTTCTTATGAGCACTTCCACAGTAATTAACTGAGAGCTTACTGTGCCAATGATAATTTTTTGCATGCGTATATCGTGTGGCAGGTACGAAGATATTCTATGCCCTGGGAAGTCGAGAAAATTTCCAAGCCGAAAAGATCCTCGACCGGTGGTATTCGAACCCACGACCCTCAGCTTGGTCTTGCTGAATAGCTGCGCGTTCACCGCTATGGCTGGCTTAAATTAAAATAAAATATCGCTCTTGAAGTGATGTCAAAATGAAAAAAAGTCAACAATTGCTCTGGATTCCAATATATTTCGCTATGGTTTTATCTTTTGTAGTTTTACGTTGAATATATTTGTGAATCTTGGAATTGTCAAGTATCAATTACAGAATTTTATCAAATTTAATAACACGAAAATGCTGCTCTTTTTGCATACTTGATTATGAAAATTATTGGTCCAAAATAAACAAGGGTATGAACTGACTGTCTTAAGAACATATAAGTAGAAAAAAATGTTTCAGCTTTAAACATTAACATATTTCATCAAACTTCGAGAGTGGTCTTGGGCCTCTTAATAATCACGTGCTGTTATCGAAGGATCTCTCAAGATAATGTAACCAACAATTTCTTTAATAATACCGAATATTTGAGATAAAGCGCATACAGCCCATTTAATTAAGGGATTGTGCTACTTTGCCCTAAAGTAAAGGAAAAGTAGCAAAAGCGTTTGACAAATAGTATGGAAATGACAAAATATAGATATTATAAACAACGTATGGGCCCATTCACAAATATCATAATGCTTGAGGGGGTGGGTGGGTGTCCTAAGGATGTTACGGCCCATACAAAAATTGAATAATGTTCATACAAAAAGCGTTACAAAAGGGTGGGTGGGTGTCCAAAATGGTCAATTTTAGCGTTATGAAATAAATGAATGATCCCTTATAAAACGGAAAGAACTCACCAATATAATAAATAAATTGCTCAGCATACTCAATCAACATTGATCTTGAATGCATCGCTCGTTCTTGCAAGAGCAGATGACGCAACTAAAGTACCAAATACCACTCTCCACTTGATATACGTTAGTTAAGGTCATTAATTGTTTTTTATTTTTACGGGGCGTTGAGATGCAGCTGATCTACGTGAAAGTATTATCACTTCAGGGCGTTGATACAGAATGAAAAATTTGATTGATATTTACATAGCGTTACGATTCGAATCATTAATGTGGACTTAAGTTAAATTACTGCAGGATGTTGATAGAGCTTGGAATTTTCAAGTAATGACCTACAGAGCATTGAGATCTACCTGATCTATATAGAAAAGGTCAAATTACTCCAGGGCGGTAATACAGTTTGGAATATTCAATTGATGTTCTAAAGGGCGTTAAGATGCACCTGAACTACATAAGATAAGCTTGAAATATTCCAGGACGTTGAACAGGCTAGAATTTCCAATTGATGGCGTAAAGGACGTTAAGATATACGTGAGAAAGGAACAAATTAATCCAGGGCGTTGATATATTTTGACAATTTCGATGACATCAATCAGAGCGTTGAGATGCACCTGATCTTCAAAGGATAAAGTCAAATTACTCTTGGGCGTTGATACTACTAAGAAATTTCTATTGATTTTAAACATGGCGTAAATATCCTCCAGATCTTGCAAAGATCTATATGGAATAAAACAGAATTACTTCAGACCATTGATATAGCTTGGTCGATTGATGTTATACAAAGTGTTAAGATGTTTCTGAACTATGAAAAATAATGCCAAATTACTCCAGGGCGTTGCAAAAGCTTGGAATTTTCAATGGATACAGGGCACTAGGTTGCAGCTGGGCTTTAGGACATTTGGTCGAATGACATTTGGTCGAATGACGTTTGGTCGAATGACATTCGGTCGAAAGTACATTTGGTCGAAGGGACATTTGGTCGAATGGACATTTGGTCGAATGGCTTGACTGGAAAATCGTTTGGTAAAAAAAGATTTGAAAACAAACTTAATTTGTTGCACAATAAATGAACATTGGGTCTTACGTTTGTTTTGGGTAGACGGGTAGACAATTTATTTCATCAGAAGTCAATAACGAATCTTTCTAAATAATAATCATTATTTACGTTTTACAACGAGGTTTGCATATGTACTAGTGTATATAAAGGATGAAGTATTCTTGTCATTGTTCTTTTTGTAGTAGTTCAAAGGTAATTCTGTCAAATGCCATAGAACTATTATTTTCATGTTTTTCGTATTTTTGAGCTTTTTTTAAAATTTTATTACAAATAGTACTCTATTTATTGCTATATGTTGGATGCATAATGATCTGTTGAATTAATTATTCTTTCAAAATATCATCATTCTTTGGAAAAACGCTTCCTTCATGTTTTCGTTATTCAGTTATTGAAATAATAAGCATTGTAATATTTATTATTCTTTAAAAATTTCATCGTTCTTTATATTAATCTGCTGACACATTTTCAGTGTGAGTGCGCGGAACTTTTGTTGAGTATCTAGTATTAGAGCGAATGACCGTGGAAAATAATTTGAAATGCGGGATCAGGCTTTGTACGGTTGGGTATAGAAGAGCTTTGTCGTCTCAAATTGTCAATTTATATTTTCATATGTAGAATATGAGGGGCCAGTTTAGATGGTCAAATCATTAAGGAAACGCTTCGACGAAGTGCATTAAAAGTTCGGTAAGAAAGATACATTTTGCTTATCATAGTGAATAATTTAATTTGACTTCCGTCTAAATTGCATTCACTGAACATGCAGCTTTGATGACGCTGTCGATGACTTCGACTGATAATTAATTTCATCCGAAATAATCAAACAAGAGAAGAGCTTTTATCCCGTGATCGCGTGGCGTGAGGCGAGTCGACAAAGGTGACAAAAGTTTACTTTCTTTTATTTGAAATCAGCTTGTCGCGATTTGACTGATTTGAAGAATAGGCCAGAATAAGAAAAATGAAATCAAGTTAAGTCAAAAAGGCAAGGATTCAATCGAATTTGTGAGGAAGTCAGAGTGAGCATCTGGAACCCCAAAATATTATTCATCGCATATGGTAGAGCTGATGTTTGTTCCATGAAATTCATCAAAGCCGATTCACCAAAGCAGATTTCTTGAACTCTATCCAGTTGTTCTAGAATATGCCACCTCCAGTAATGGACCATATATGCATTCTTTTTTTTTCACTGACCCTATCATTGTGTATTAATATCAAAAGCGCACTCTGTACGACAATGTACAAATGATTTTAAAGCAATTAAATTCTTTTCGACCAATTGTCCATTCGACGAAATGTCCAGTCGACCAAATGTACTTTCGACCAAATGTCATTCGACCAAACGTCATTCAACCAAATGTCTTTCGACCAAATGTCATAGATTCAGGGCACTAGGTTGCATCTGATTTACGTAAGACAAGGTCATTGGACAAGGTCGTAAGACAAGGAAAATAGATATCGAACAGGGCGTTTATATGAATTGATTACATGACACGAGTCCAAATTACTCCAGGACGTTGATACTGCATGGAGTTTTCAATTGATGTCCTACAGGGCGTTAATATGCACCTTATCTAAGTTCTACGTGAGACAAGGTCGAATTACTCCAGGGCGTCAATACAGATTGGAATTTTCAATTGATACATGGCATTGAGGTGCACCTGATCTTCGTAAGACAAGGTCAAATAAGTGAAGGGCGTTTATACATCTTAACATTTGTCCCACAGGGCGTTAAAATGCAGCTTATTTACATGTAACAAGGTCAATTCACTCCAGGGCGTTGAATATTCAATTGTTGTCCAACAGGGCGTAAAGATGCACTTGGTCTACGTAAAATGAGGTCATATTACTCCAGGACGTTGATAAAGCTTGTATTTTCAATTGATGTCCTACAGGGCGATGAGATGTATTTGATCGACATAGGATTAGGTCAAATTACTCCAGGGCGTTGATAGTGCTTGGAGTTTCTATTGAGGTCACACAGGGCGTCAAGATGCACTTGATTTACTTGGGATGAGGTTCAATTAGTCTAGGGCATTTAAACAGCTTGAAATTTTTAAATAATGTCCTACAGCCATGTGCGTTAAGATGTTGCTGATCTATATGAGACAAGTTCAAATCACTCTAGGGCGTCAATAGATTGTAGCTTTCAATCGATGCAGGTCATTGAGGTACACCTGATCTACGTGAGACAAGGTCAAATCAGTCAAGGGCGTTTGTACATCTTGACATTTGTCCCACAGGGCGTTAAGATGCAGCAGATTTACATGGCACGAGGCCTAGTTACTCCAGGGCGTTGATACAGCTCAAAAATGTCGATAGAATTTTTACAGGGCGATAATATGTTCTATATGAAGTTCTGAAAGAAATAGGGTAACAGAGCGTTGGTAGGTACAGGTTGGAAGTCTCGATTGATATTTTATAGGGTGTTAGATTGTTGTTGATTTTGCACATTTTTTTCTATGACTTCGGGTGAAAAATTCAAAAAAAAATCTGAGAAAAGCTTCTTAGTCGTCGACTAAGCGCGACTAAGCAGGACGACAGGGCTGGTCTGCACTGCATCTCAGGGGCAGATAATCGTCGTCCGAGTGTCAGAGAAGGACTCTACGCTAAACTGCGCACTGCACTAGCCACACAGCAAAAAAAATCTTAAATTCACATGGCACGTAAACTTTCATGATTGTCATGTGAATCGAATTATCATTTGATATTGAACGATAAATAATGTAAACTGCCTCATTGCATTCAGGAATGCTTGCAAACTTGAGTGAAACTGAAACATTTCATGATCTTTCATCCAACATTCGCCAATGTTGCATGCTTTCTTGCATCTTGAGAGTGAAATTGAAAACAAGATCGCTCAGTTTACATGATTCCACGTTGAATATTCTGCCAAAAATAATGCACATGGATGGATCGAAGGCGTGTCATTCCATGTGCATTATTTATGATTGAATTTTCAGCGGGAAAATCATGTAAATCGAGCCGTTTTGCAAGCAACATTCTTTGAGAGAAGGCGTTTCGCGTTTCGGAATTTGGTAACAATGTTGTATATGATAGATGTGTTTATAGGTTTTATCATTGAATAATACATGAGAGATGGCTTTACATGATTGAAACTAAAATAACGTTACGTGTAAATCTAAGATTTTTTTGGTGTGCAAGTAACATTTGTTGCCGAATAACAGCTTATTCAGCTAAAATACTGTTTATTCAGCCTCTTTTCAGCTACCAATGTTACTTGGGTATAGCCCTCCGAACATTCAGGAGGAATGGTCCTCCGGAAATCTAGAGGGCTGGTGTCAGGCAATGCCCAATTCAGCCGTAAAAAAATCAAGCAACGAATAATCAACGTGAGAATACGAACCGGAATAATCGGCGAAGACCACAACGACGTAAATGGACTAACGATTGGAAGCTCGCTACGTGGAACTGCAAATCTCTCAACTTCATCGGGAGCACACGCATACTCGCCGATGTGCGGAAGGACCGCGGATTCGGCATCGTAGCGCTGCAGGAAGTGTGTTGGAAGGGATCAATGGTGCGAACGTTTAGAGGTAACCATACCATCTACCAGAGCTGAGGCAACACACACACGAGCTGGGAACAGCTTTTATTATTTATGGGTGATACGCAGAGGCGCGTGATCGGGTGGTGGCCGATTAATGAGAGAATGTGCAAGTTGAGGCTCAAAGGCCGGTTCTTCATCTTCAGCATAATAAACGTGCACAGCTCTCACTCCGGAAGCACTGATGATGATGCTTTTTACGCGCAGTTCGAACGCAAGTATGACAGTTGCCCAAGCCATGAAGTCAAAATCATCATAGGAGATCTAAACGCTCAGGTTGGAGGAGGAATTCAAACCGACGATTGGAAAGTTCAGCGCCCACCGGCTGACGAACGAAAATGGCTCACGGTCACGACTAATTGATTTCGCCGCCTCAAAGAATATGGCCATTCTTAGCACCTACTTCCAGCACAGCCTTCCATACCGATGCACCTAGAGATCACCACAGCAGACAGAATCACAAATCGACAACGTTCTGATTGATGGACGGCACTTCTCCGATATTATGGACGTAGGGACCTCTCGTGGCGCCAACATCGACTCTGACCACTACGTGGTATTAGATAAACTGCGTCCAAAACTCTACATCGTTAACAACGTACGGTACCGGCTGCCGCCCCGGTATGATCTAGAACGACTTAAGCAGCCGGATGTCGCAGCTACATATACGCGACACCTCAAGGCTGCATTACCGGAAGAAGGTGAGTCGGAGAAGCCTCTCTTGAGCAGGGTTGGTAACCATCGGTTTCGTCACTGACCGATGACGAAAAATTGAGAAAAATATTCAGTGCGTATAAGATCGTCATTTTCTTTGTCTTCAATGACTGGCAAGGGGACCACGACGAAACAAAGCCGCAGAAAGTCCACGAGTAATATATTTCGTCACTCTTCCCGTCATCCCTCCGCACTGAACCAACATAAGCTTCTAATTGTCACCGAGCGCACAATTGCAGAAAAAGAGAGTCGGAGCCACAAACTACTAGTCAACAAGGTGTCTTGTGTTAGCAATTGGGCAAGCACATTTTCAAGAAGTTGTGTTAGCCCTGTCGGTAGGCGCGTGCTACTGATAATCTTAAGGTTTTTTGTTCAACTCCGGAAGCGCGCAGATTTTTTTTAGCGAGTTCCTTTTTTGGTCGGCCTTTCAATTGGCACCGATTAGTTGCTGTCTTTCCATTCAAGCTGAACATGTTCAACGAAAATACATACAGAGAGAAACGGTAAAGATTTTTCGTCGCGACGAGGTGCTTGATTCCTGGTAGTTGGGCGACTAAGTTTGCGCTGAGCTGAGGTAGTGACGAAAACTTTTTATTTTTCGTCACCGTCACTGATAGTCTGTCGATTCCGGCGACTAATAACAACCCTGCTCTTGAGGACTGCAGGAGAACAGAGAAAGCAGCCATCAACAATATTTTCATCTGTACTGCGGACAATGGAAACTAACCAGCCCCTTCTTTGAGGGAGGATAAGGATGCCATTCACCAGTTCAAGCTCAATAAAGCTGCTGGTAAGGATGGTATCGGAGCTGAACTCATAAAGATGGGCCCGGAGAGGCTGGCCATATGTCTGCACCAGCTAATAGGCACAATCTGGGAAACAGAATAGCTACCGGAGGGTTGGAAGGAAGGGGTTATATGCCCCATCTACAAGAAAGGCGACAAGATAGATTGTGAGAACTTCCGAGCGATCACCATTCTAAATGCGGCATACAAAGTATTATCCCAGATCATCTTCCGTCGTCTGTCACCTAAAGTAAACGAATTCGTGGGAAGTTATCAAACCGGCTTCGTTGACGGCCGACCGACAACGGACCAGATCTTAACTGTACGGCAAATCCTCCAGAAATGTCGTCAATAACAGGTCCCAACACATCATCGATTTCAAGGCGGCATACGGCAGTATCGACCGCGTAGAGCTATGGAAAATCATGGACGTTAACAGCTTTCCCGGGAAGCTCACGAGACTAATAAGAGTGACGATGGAAAATGTGCAAAATTGTGTGAAGCTTTCAGGCAAACACTCCAGTTCGTTTGGATCCCACTGAGGACTACGACAAGGTGATGGACTTTTGTGCCTGTTGTTCAATATTGCGCTAGAAGATGTTATGCGGAGAGCCGGAGTACGATTATCACGAGAACCAGTCAATTTTTTTGTTTCGCGGATGATATGGATATTGTCGGCCAAACATTTGAAAAGGTGGCAAACCTGTACACTCGCCTGAAATGCGAGGCAGCAAAAGTTGGACTGGTGGTGAATGCGGCCAAGACAAAGTACATGCTAGCTGGTGGGGCCGAGCGCGACAGGGCTCGCCTAGGTAGCAGTGTTACGATAGACGGGGATACGATCGAGGTGTTCGACGAGTTCGTCTACCTTGGATCCTTGCTGACGGCTGACAATAACGTTAGCCGTGAAATACGGAGGCACATTATCAGTGGAAGTCATGTCTACTATGGCCTCCAAAAGAAGCTGCAGTCAAAAAAGATTCACACCCGCACCAAATGTACCATGTACAAAACGCTCATAAGGCCGGTAGTCCTCTCCGGACATGAAACGTGGACGATGCTTGAGGAGGACCTGCAAGCACTTGGAGTGTTCGAACGTCGGGTGCTAAGGACGATCTTTAGCGGTGTGCAGGAAAACGGTATGTGGCGGCAAAGGATGAACCACGGCGAACCCAGCATCCAGAAGGTGGCCAAAGCTGGAAGGATACGATGGGCAGGGCATGTTGCAAGAATGCCGGACAGCAACCCTGCAAAGATGGTGTTCGTATCGGATCCGGTTGGTAGGTACAAGACTCAAGTAACAATTTTAGTTTTACGAATTACTTCCAGGGTGCTATAAATAAACGCACATAAAACCATGGTCAAGGAACTATTGCCTGCATCGCATCCCCCGAAACCTCTTGTAGGCTAGAAGGTGACTAGAGGCTATGAAGTGTATATTTATGTCACAAAAATATAGCAAAATAGCATTCATGGTAGCTATTTTGAGGCCGTCTGTTCTAGATGAATGTCGCTTCATCTTGAAAATGATTTTATCATAACGTCGATCTTGCCGGATTTATTCCAACGTAAACAAAACAAAATAAGATTGAAAACACGCATGTGATTATTTATTACGTAGTGCTTTTTATTTGAAGTGATTTATTTGGCTATAGTGCTCAAATGCCGAGTGAGATTTACTGTGAAATGTGATGAGAAAAAAGTAAATTTGTCTGTGCCCCCTCTGAAAGTTGCATATTTTTAGTTATTTAGCAATTGCTAAAATAAAGCGCCAGGTGAAGAATTCAACATTTCTTGGTTTGATTGGGCAGTAATTGTGCTTCAAGTTATATTCAGTCAGTTTAATCATCACACCATAGCATCTTATGAGCGGATTCATGGAGATAATTTGATTTGAAAAAATGAAATTGTGGCAACTGGAGTGAAATTAATATGGCGGAATCATAATTGACAGATTGCCATCAACAAATGCTGTTTTGTCATCATAAATACACAAATAAGGGCACACTGTTATGCTGCGGCATTTGTGGATGTGAAATTGCCTTAAAAATGCTGATTGAAGATGATTCACCTTTTTTTCGCTTTTTATGGCAACTAAGCAGCATTCAATAAAGTTTACAGTTAGGGTATGTTATTATGAAGTATATTCGTAAAAACAATGAATACGCACATTAGTTTGTCGTATTTCCATCAGGAATAAGTGTTTGCAATGCATCGCAATGCATTCCGAAGAGCCCAAATACTGATTTCAGAGATATAAATAAGGTAAGTTATCAAGATTCAAGTGCAAGTCAATCAGTTTGAAAGCAGCTTCAATGACAACAAGGTGTATTATATCAATCTTTTATCAAAGCCGTCACATATAAGTGTAATTCAGCCACTACTAGCAGTTTAAATGAGGTATTATATGCTGCAATAGAGATGGTTTTGTAGCCACAAAACTTCAACTTCATGGTTTATATCTAAAAGGTTTTGAAAACAATTAAGAGCTGACTTACAAAATATCATCTTCTAGCAACGTTAAATGTCGCCTCTAGCTATTATAACATTCACGTTACTGTTATAAAACATTAATAAATCTGCACGAATGCCAAATTGCTGTGGAATTGTTACTTGGGGAAGGCGTGGAGCGCAGCGTTCTAGGTGGGCGGATCAAGTGCGCATTGATTTGGCGAGTGTGGGGCAGAACCGAGGATGGAGAGATGCGGCCACGAACCAAGTATTGTGGCGAGAAATTGATGATTCAGTGTTGTCGGTTAAGGTGTTAAATTAAATAAATGACAATGAATTACATCACATTTCAAATATTCAACGTTTGCATGCAGGCTTAGCATTATCGGATTGATAATAAATCTTCGAGCTGTTTAGGGGAATGCCTATACATAAATGAAAACCGAATTGAGTAGTGTTGAAGCACTGATTTTGGGCAGACTAAGAGACAATATTTCGAAGGTGTAGATCTTGAATAACGTAATTTTGCGTTTTTTAATTATTTAAAACATGTTTAGAACTACAGTGGTGCTCAACTCGACTGCGTCCTCAGAGGCTTTGTGTTCATGAATGCGTAATAAAAATGCGTAAAAGGAAAAGATACATTTTTTTTTGAAATTGTATTAGATTTTGTAATGCCTCAAATGTTTAATGAACTAACTTTGAAATTTAAATTATGTAGCGGCTAATTGAGACTAATAATATATGTCTCATGTCTATGCCGTTACATCTCACGCATCTTCTATTGGATTTTTGTGCGATTTCAAGTAGAATGCGCGTCACGGCACCTGTTCGCTCATTCTTTTCTCCGAACAATAAAAACACCCATAGCAAAACAACATATTTTTCATTGCTGCTTTCAACTTGATCTCAACATTTCCACATTTGTCATTTATTTCCTTCACATGGCAGCATCCACACACATCCACGCACCGTTGGAACAGTTTCTCTCTTCAAACAGCATCTTCCACCTCAGCCTTACCTTTTTTCCGGGACCGAAGATGACAAGAAGGGCACAGAAAATATGTAGCGAAAGTAAGTTTGCCTTCGGTCGGAGCATCGACACACTCACACCTGGTCCCATTTGGTACCTGCTTGCTTGAGGTGTGCTGACCCCGTGATTAAGATGTGATGATTAAGAGCTTGCTTCTTTAACCCCCGCTTTCACAATGCAGTCTAACAAGGATACAATTTGACGCGCACACTTCCGTGCCAAAGTTTGAGGTCACCCCCTGAAACACATAAAACAATGTATCGTTCCAAGGGTGAAATGGAACTGCATGATTTGCGGAGGTTCTTCGCACGCTAAGGACGTCTGTCCAGTGAAGGAAGATACCGATAAGTTCATATGCGCGAATTGCGGGGGCAATCATAAGTCAAATTTTTGGGTTTGCCCTTCGCGTAGGCGAGTCGTCGAGGCTCGTGCTAGACAGATAAACAGTAATATCCGTTTTGATAACGGTCGTTTCCAGAATTTCCCTGGTAGAGTATCAAACAATGCTCATTTTTCAGTTCATGATCGCTTGATTAATAATCATACCCATCGGGAAGATTATAATCACGCTTATTCACAAACTAATTTTAATCCGTCGGGTAGCCGTTCGAATTTATTAATTTCGAATATATATACCCAAGGAAAATCCTTTGCCAATATCGTAGCAGGTAATTTGAACTCCTTTTCATACTATGAGTACCCGTTCTAATGGTTTAAAATCAAATGGAAAAACCCTGCCGCCACAGGAAACTTCTACTCCGTGATTATAGACGATTATCTTAAACTCTTGATCCGTCTTAAAAACGTGAGGAGAAGGCAATTTCAACGCACTCACGATCCTGCTATGAAAATTATATGGCAGGATTTGCAGAAATAAATCAAAAAACATTTTTCACAATTAAGAAACAAAAATTTTGAAAAAAGATTTATCAATTGGACCCTGGCTCTAAGCCCCTTTGGAAATTACCTAAAATTTTGATGAAACCTCAAAAGCCAATACCGGCATTGAAAGGGGAAAACAAATTATTACTAACTAATTGCGAAAAAGCTCAAAAACTTGCTATTCAGTTTGAAAGTGCGCACAATTTAAATTTACGACTTATAGTCCAATTGAAAATCAAGTTACTCAGGACTTCGCAAATACCCTCAATCAAGAGAACATTTTCGAAAATTTCTGGGAGACGGTTTTGTAAGAAGTGAGAACTATTATTAAAAAAAATAAAAAATATGAAAGCTCCTGGCGATGATGATGTTTTCTACATCCTCATCAAGAAACTTCCAGAAAGTAGCTTATCATTTTTAATTGATATATTTAACAAATGTTTTCAATTAGCATATTTTCCTGACAAATGGAAAAATTCTAAGGTTGTTCCAATTTTAAAATCAGACCAAAATCCTGCAGAAACTTCTAGCTATCGTCCAATCAGTTTGCTTTCCTCCATCAGTAAGCTTTTTGAAAAGGTCATTTTGAACAGAATTTTTGCCAATGAACAGTTTTCAATTTTTGTGAATTGTGAATTCAATTTTTGCCAATGAACAGTTCGGATTCCGCCATGGACATTCGACCACTCATCAACACTTACGTGTAACAAATTTGATCCGTTCCAACAAATCTGAAGGCTATTCTACTGGTCTCGCTCTTCTAGACATAGAAAAAGCATTCGACAGTGTTTGGCATTAAGGTTTGATCGTAAAATTAATAAACTTTAATTTTCCAACATACATTGTTAGAATAATTAAATTAAATTAAATTAATTTACGGTACATTGAATAATCCAAAGTTATGCGTAAGATCGTACACTTCAGGTTAATTATCAGAACTCCAAGACTGAAAGACTTCCTGTAAGAGCTGATGTTCCACAAGGCAGCATTCTGGGACCAATATTATACAATATTTTCACATCTGACTTACCTGAGTTACCTCAGGGATGATAAAAAAATTAGTTTACGTATGACACAGGACTCTCCGCCAAAGGACGAAGCCAGCGTGTCGTCTGTAGTAGATTGCAAGAAAGTTTGGATATTTTTTCTTCATACTTGCAAAAATGGAAGATTTTTCCTAATGCTTCCAAAATTCAACATTTAATATTCTCATTCAAACAAAAAGCTCTTTGTATGAAACTTTTAAGTATCTACTTGAAGTTATCTACGTGTTGTTAAATGAAAAGAGAATATTTCGGTGTTTTCAATACAATAGTAAATGTTCTGAATTGCTGCGTCAAATGAAGTTGTTATAATTTTTTTAATAATAATTTAATTTATTTAAAAAAGAAATGAATGTAATGTTTGGAATGTTACTAATAAATTGATTAAACATGAGTTTTTACTGAACGCGTGATCACAAAGATCTGAAAAAAAAACTTTTATATGTTTTAGGAAGTGTCCCCAAACTTTTGCACCGGAGTGTAGATTAAGTACCTTCAGTCTCAAAAGTACTGCCACTGGAACCACTTGGGACGGGAGCGTTGAAATCCTCACTCGGAATCGATATCGAATCCTTGGCCATTGTTGTTTGCTGCACTTGATAACACTTTCGATATCTTCACACTTTTGTCACTTTTAACACTTTGTATCTTATATCACTCGCAGCATGAACATTTCACCTTTTTTTCCAATCAAGTTTTACAAATGCTGAGGCCTGTATCAAATTCCATCAAACGATCCGCTTCCAAAAATGGTAACAGCAGCAACAACAACGCAATACAAGTGCACCCATAGAAAATCCATCGCGCTCAAAACGAATGCGCCCAGTTCAGCTCATATCTAAGTGGGCTTCCAATTTTGATTGTTCGGTGCAAGCGATCCCCTCTTGGTCCAAATTTCGATTGCACTCTGCATAGAGAAAAACAAACGGGAGTCTTCTCCCTATTCAGCGGTGAACCAACCAACGCCAGTCAGTGGAGTTGAACTCTCGGTACAAATTCAAGAAGAACGCACGCGCTCACGCACTTGGCTGCCTGTGTTTTCACGTTTTCCGTACTTCCGAAGGACTGACTGGTCTATGCTGCGTTTCGTAGCTAATGTTTATGCTCCACTATCCGAAAAACAACATCGACCAGGGTAGGGTAGGGTGGTGCGAGCGGGACGGGACGTTGGCTGATCTGCTCTAACAAGAAGACAGCATAGACGCATAGATGTGTTTTCTATGTCCGTGTTTTTTTTGGCAATGTGCGTCTACGCACCGAAAATCGAACGCACGGAGAAGGTCGACGTTGGAGCGAGCGAGACAACCAGTGGTTCTAGCCCAAATTTGTTGGATTTTAGTGCGTATTTAGTTTGTTGGAACTGTGTCGGGCTTCATTGATAGCTGCAAGGCTTTCTCCCATGGTTGTGGTAGAGGAATCTATGTTGTTATGTTTGGTGAAATTATGCTGCACGATTTCTGTGGTGAAGGTTCAATCTGTGCTTAGTAGATCAAGTATATGACTATTTCAAGGTTTTGAGGAAAAGTTTAGAGTGCCTCAGCATGAACATCTCATGGAATCCTCAAAAACATTCAATAATAAAAATCATCTAAAAGTACAACCAAAATTGAAAAATAAAATCAAATTGTTAAATTCAATGCCAATACAAATTTAATGTCAATACAAATTATCCAGAAGATTTGAAAACTAGACAGAAACATCACCTGCAATTCGTCTATAATTTTACTGAAAAAAAGTATGAGGTTGTTTCCGAGATACGACCGTTTGTTGTATGTCAATTCTGACCTATTATGGATATTTTGTGTTATTATTTGTTTGGTTCGGTTAACACTTCAACAATAGAACCGGTCGATGGAAGAAGAAGCATGAGCGGTAACTTTTGCTCTTGAAACAAATATTCTGGTTGAACGTTAGATCCACGCACATTCCTGGTTTCCGCTTCCCACTACACGGAGCCAAAAATTACGTAAGAATTTCATAAGAGAACGCTTGTGAATTGCTTTCTTGACTTGTCGTTGTCATTAGAGATCTTTTAAATACCTCTCTTTTCTTAAATTTAATGAGCGATTCTCTAAATACCTAATGATCCTAAAGAATTCCATAATTGAAATCTATGATCCTTCATAATAGTATCTTATGATATTACACTCATTTGTATTATGAACGCAATGATCGATGGAAGTTCACAAGTTTTAATT
The DNA here is from genome assembly GCF_002204515.2 of Aedes aegypti. NCBI lineage: Eukaryota > Metazoa > Arthropoda > Insecta > Diptera > Culicidae > Aedes > Aedes aegypti. The sequence goes on along the minus strand of NC_035108.1, from coordinate 117,414,574 downwards.
ATGAGTCTCATTAGCTGCTTCTTATGTCTTTATCCCATTAGAAATTCGTATGAAATGCCTACGTGTTTTTTGACAGGAAGTTGACTCTTTTTCACAAGTGTTAATAATCATTGTCGTACGCACACTTATGAATCTCTATCGATAACATTATGTTATTGACATCGCTCCTCGTAATTCATAAGATTTTCGTATGATTCCATTAGATTGTCTTATTGAAGCCAACGATCAATCCGTATGATTACCAAATAGAGTTTCTTATAAAATTATATCTGTTTATGCTATGAGTATAATTTCATAAGGCTTTTATGGAATATTATAAGATTCTCGAATGAAAAACAAAATACTTCTTATGTCGTTATTCCATAAGAAAATCTTAGTACCTCATACGTTCCATTTCCTCAGTGAATATCATAATATTATCAATAGAGATTCATAAGTGTGCGTATGACAATAATTAGTAACACTTGTGAAAAAGAGTCAACTTCCTATCAAAAAACACGTAGGAATATCATACGAATTTCTAATGGAATAAAGACATAAGGAGCAGTTAATGAGACACATATCATAAATGAGCTTGAACGTGATTGGTTAGATGAGAAAGGGGTCAACATTTTACGATTTTGCAATATTTTGTTGCTTATAATCAATAGTGTTCTCCATTTGAATCAACGCGTAGATAAATTTCCGATCGATTGATGGATAAATATTGAAAATCTATCGATAAATGGCTTAGTTATTAGCGGTCAAAACCTAACCATTTTTCGTCACATGCTCAATTTTTCGTTTTTTGGTCTTGTACCCCCATATGTTGCCGAAGGACGTTATCCAACGTCAAAACACATTTGTTAGAAAATTTTGGCAAATGAGTCAAAGAGGCTGACAGTCGTACTTGTTTTCCTGCATTCAGTTTTTCAACATTATTGAAAACAGACAAGGAAACCATGAAAAATAATCAATTTCACCCGAAATTACGGTACATGTAAACTTCAAACGTCAAAACCTTATAACAGCAAGAAAAATGTGCTTTTCTATGGAAAATAAGACATGCCTCGATATTTACATATTTATCAATAGTTTAGTCATGAAAATCAATAGTTTTCATTATTGGAGTCGATTCGTAGAAAGATTTCCAATCGATTGGTGCAAGAATTTTGAAAATCTATTCGGGCATTAGTATGTTATTAACAGTCAAAATCTAACCACTTTTCGTGACGCGAGCGATTTTCGTTTTTCGAAATTGTACCCCAGTATGTTGCCCAAAGACGTTATCCAACGTCAAAAAAATATAATCTTAAATGTATTTAAGGATCTAAATGGGATTTTTTAAGCAGCCTTCCTTAGTCGAGTGGTTAGAGTCCGCGGCTACAAAGCAAAGCAATGCTGAAGGTGCCTGGGTTCGATTCTCAGTCGGTCCAGGAACTTTTTGTAATTGAAATCTCTCGGACTTACTTGGGCATAGAGTATCATCGTATCTGTTACACGATATACGAATGCGAAAATGGCAACTTAAGCGCAGAAAGTTCTCAGTTAATAACTGCGGAACAGCTCATAAGAACACTAAGTTAAGGCGAAGTAGGCCGTCATTGAAATTTGTATGCGTCGTTGATGGTTGTTGCTAATTCATCTCACGATTTCGAATCAAAGAAAATCAGTTGGTTTTGTACTGAAACAGCTGAAAAAGTATCAGCATACTTTATGCATGTTATCGCATACAGTGATACTTTTTCAATTCAATATAAACTATCAAGACTATGTTTTATCACTTTGAAACGCAAACTAAAAAGTCGTCATTGATGCCAAAATGAGTGACGGGCTACTTAGCCTTAAGGCGAAGTAGGCCATCATTGAAACTTGTATGTGCAATTGATGATTGTTGCTATTTCATCTTACAATTTCGAAGTCATGAAAATCTATTGGTTTTCCACTGACATAGCTGAAAAAGTATTAGCATACATTTATACATTCAGCGCTTGTACTGATACTTTTCCCGATCAATATTAACATTAGAGGCTGAGATTTATTACTTTTAAACGGTTCCGGTCATTTGGCCGAATGCCATTTGGCCGAATGCCGTTTGGCCGAACGCCATTTGGCCGAAAGGGTCATTTGGCCGAATGCCGTTTGGCCGAAATTGGAAATAATAGTGAATTACAATTAGCATATTATTGCAGTGAGTTTTGAAGCTGAATTTCAAAGAACTTATTCAGCTTACTTTTAAAGAAGGTTATCAGGTTAAGATTATCAGTTATCAGGTTAAAGAAGGCTTCGATCCCTCGAATCGTATTAAGTAAATTATTTCATAATTCTAGTAACCGTAAATTTTGTCTTCTTCTTTTTGCAAAGGGGAAACTGTAAGCTCTTTCTACGTAATTGTTCACCGAGTCAATCGGTTTACTGCTATACGCAAGCAATGGTGCAGAGCTCAGTTCACACGTTGCAATCCTAATATTGGAGGTGAAACAGAAAGAACAGCCTATGATCAAAAGTAGGAAAAATCTCTTATGAAAATTTAAGCAAGTGCTATGCAAACAATTTATATTAGTATAACTACAGTCGACTCTCCACATCTCGATGTTCTACATCTCGATATCTCTCCTTATGTCGATGATTTCCTCGGTCCCTTCATTCCGCATATACATTTTCTCTCCATATCTCGATATCCTCCTTATCTCGATATCTCCATATATCGATGTGGTTTTGTTGATTTTTCGTTCTTGTTTTTCTCTCCGTATGTCGATAATCACTTTATCAAAGGATACTAGACCAGATTTTCGTGATTGAACATAATTGAGGAGCATGAAATGACGTCTGCTTGTTTATTATTATTCCTATTTTCCTAACAACGGATTGGTTTTCAATCAAGTATTCATTAGACATATATTCTATGTCTCGATCTCTCCCTATCTCGATGGTCCCTTCGATATCGAGATGTGGAGAGGCGACTTACAAAGAATTGCCGATGATTTAAAGTAGGTAAAATTCTCAATTAACATATAAGCTGAATTATTGCCAACAGTAATGAAACCTGTATAACTCGAAAGAATAGCCTATGCTTAAAAGAAGGAAAAACTTCTAATGAAATCATTAAAAAACTGTAACCCTATCATACCGTTGGTAGCCCCAGATGAAACAACCATGAGCTTTGAGTCTTGATGCAATGAATGGAGTTCACAACTTCGTCCTAAATTAACGGGTCAATTTTATCATTCTCTTGGAGCACTTATATAGTGACAAACATGACGTCCCGTCACATCATTAAAGTCAATTATTTGGCTGATCAATTATTGGACAACACCTAACAATCTTAATCTTAAGTGTTGTAGTAATTTGATATTTGTTTTGTTCGCAATTCGGCCAAACGGCATTCGGCCAAACGGCATTCGGCCAAATGGCGTTCGGCCAAATGGCGTTCGGCCAAATGGCGTTCGGCCAAACGGCATTCGGCCAAATGGCCGGACACCCTTTTAAACTGCGGGCTGCAAAGTCAACATGACTGCCAAAGGATGACGGGCTACTTAGCCTTAAAAAGCAGGCTTTGTCCCAGTGAGGACGTTATGCCAAGCAGAAGAAAAAGAAGAAGAAGAATAAGAAGAATAAGAAGAAGAAGAAGAAGAAGAAGAAGAAGAAGAAGAAGGAGAAGAAGGATCTCCTTGGACCAATAGAAGCAGCAACGCTAAACCAAAATTGTTATTACATGGTGTTACTGGATAATTTTAGGCACTACTGCATCGTGTACTCTCTGAAATATAAGGAAAAAGCTTCAAAGAGATGAGAGGGTATATTGAATTGCTGTACAATCAACATATCGAAGGATGTACGTTCTGACGGAGGATGATAATTCTGTAGCAGTCGAATAAATCAAATATTTGCTGAACACGGAATCATCCATCAGGCAACTGTACCATATTACCCACAGCAGAATTAGAAAGCAGAAAGTAAACATCGATATTTGAACGAGATGCTCAAATGTCTTTTGGCTAAATCCGGACTTCAGAAGCTATAGTGGGGCGAAGCAGTGCTAACCGCCAATTATTTACAGAACCTGCTGCCGTCGTCAACAATGAATATAACACACCATTCGAAGTTTGAGGTGGAAAAAGTCCTAACTACTCCCATTTGCGTGTTTTTTGAAGTGAAACATTTGTTTATGTACCCAAAGAGAAAAGGAAGGAATTGATCAAGGAAGCTGAGAAACTGTTGTTCGTTGGATATGCTGAAGAAAGAATAGCGTACCGTTTTCTAGACCCAAGCAACAACACCGTGGTAATTAGTCAAGGTCAAGTTTTTGAAAATGAAAAACGTAATGAAGAAGTATGCTACATGAAATGGTCGGTGTTCTGACAGACTGGACCAGGTGTTTTTATTATTTCATAAAACGAACTCCGAGCATTCAAGAAAACAAAACATTTGCCTATTTGCTGTTATATCATATCATATCCACTTAATGTGGCATCTGCATCAAAATAAACCGGAAAATCAAAACTGATGAATACTTATATTTACAAGAACAAAATATCGTGTAGTCCGGTCTGTCTGAACAGCGACCACATGTAAGATCCATGATAGATTTCGAAAACAATGATTGCGATCCAAATTTCGAGCCAGATAACGATGTGGATTTCGAGAACGGAGATGATAGTTTCAAGAGTTTATCAGGAATAGGAGAACAGATTAATGAGAAATGGTTAATGAGTCTGGAAATTAATCCTTCAATGAATGCTCCCAGTCGTAGTTGCTTCCCAAATCTCTCCAACTCCACTGTAGGTTTTGATCTGACCATGAAGCGAGAAATCCATGGAATTCCAGATCAACTCCGCTCGGAGTTCATATCACTTATTGCGGCGCTTATATTAAATCCACATCCAGCGGCGGTGGTAACGCGCAGAAGATATGCGCGCAATTCAAACGCAACGTCAAAATTCAAGTAGGCTTGGATTTTTTCGCCCTTCAAGGACACAAATGTTTCAAAATTGCTAAATCTGAAACATTTGGTGATTTTCATTACCACTGCGACGGTATATCGACATTTTCAGATAATCGCATTACGTGGATTTATCCAAGGTATATTGAAGACAGGTAATGGGATCTAAGCAGTCAGTGGATGCGAAGTGTGGTAAACCGCGGGGGGAGGAAAATGACAGTTGGCGAGTCGGCGAGCTGGCAAGCTTGTTTAAATGGTTTTGCTCCGCTATCGTTTCCATAGATATGTTGAATTATTTGTTGTTGGTAGCAGCGTCTTGAACATGAATGAAAAGTTTTACAAAAACTTTCGGCTGTAAGTATGTTTGTAATATTGGCTCAAACAAACTGTTAATATTGCTATTTTCAGGATACCGTTATAACATTGGACTATCTATGAGATACGAGAGGGACACATGCTAGTAAGATAGAGCAGAGTACCCGTGTTGAAACCCGTTATTGTGCAAATCCCCAACGGGAGTCATCAGCTGAATTGACCAGAGGATTCACAAGTTCTGAGTGACCGATAATTCGCTATATTCTTGAAAACGAGAGTTGTTAAGTTGTATATTTTCATAACCTTATACTAACGTATTATCTAATTGTCAGCACTACAAGCACATCAATGGGGAAGATGTTTCGCATTGTGGCATGCCTAAAAATATACAGCACTAGCTCCTGCTGAACTGGTCGTGCAGAAAAGCCGACAGATTGTAATTCGAAATGGAAGTGTTTTATAATCATGCTTGTGTTCAGAATGTTCAGAATTAAAACCTAATTTGTCGTAAGACCCACATACAATGCAAATATTTAGGAATAAAAAATGAACAATTGCACCTAAAGTTGTTTGATTTATCGAATGCAATTAGATTGAAAAAAACATATTTATTCATTCAATTCAACTGTTACGATAAAAACTAAAACATAAATAGTTAGGGCTAAATGTTCAATGACGTTTCTTCAAGATTGAGATAAAATGTTTTTGGATTTCATGGCTTGCTGACCTGATCGTGCAAAACAAACTGGCCAGCTGTCAATTATTTTTCCAATATGGCGAAACACTGTAATTGACACATTGAAGTACCTCCCTTCTAAATACCTTGGATTTATCTTGCAGAGCACAATATTTTTGCATACAAGTTCGGCCAGGTCAGCAGCGATTCAATACTGACGGGTCGAAAACAAACGATTCTACTGATTTTGGTGTTTATATAGAATTTCATAGCACCACCCACAAACTTCAGAACCCTTGTACAGTATACGTCGCAGAATTCGCGTCTATACACAATGCATTAAAGCGGATGGCCTTTCATCGAGGCTATACATTCAATGCGGCCAGTGAAGCACTCTCCGTATTTCCTCCGTGAGATACCATCCTCATTGAGTGTTGTGTCGGATCATACCTACGCCGTAGTTTGGGTCCCCTTGTATTGCAACAAACATGTGACAAAGGGGGTGGTTACATTCCCTTCTCCCGTAGGTGTCGCGGTTTAAAGGGATGAACGTGAGTCGTGACTTTATCAAAATAATGTGTCGGCTGATGTCCAACCACTACTCGTTAGGCTCGCATTTCTATCGAATAGGGCTTGTAGTTAGTAATCGATGTGATTGTTGAGGAGGCTATCAAGCCATCAATTATGTTATCTGGTACTGCCCCAAATACGGAATTTCCAGATCAAAACTGTGCACATCCCTCAGGACCCGAGGAAAACTAGATAAGCAAAACATTAGAGATGTGTTGGGTAGACTAGAATTTGACTACATGCTCCTTGTTAACAAGTTTTTAAGGTGATTATAAAACGAAGCCAAACATTGAATTTTCAAGTTCACAAGACTGGAGAATCTGACAACAGTTCGCGTTGAAAATCAATCAAATTGCTTGCTTGCTGGTGGTGACCAATGGGATAAATTTTCAACGCGGAGCGCTGTTCGGTTCTCTCGTCTTGTGCTTTTGAAAATTTGAGGTGTGGCTTCGTTCTATAATCACCTTAAAGCAAATCGACATCTTTGTTTGATTATTAGCTTTGGGTCGCACATGTCCGCTCACATATCCCCTCCTATTTGTAAGTTGTCCAATTTGTTCCCTTCAAAATCCATTTGTATTTTCCGTTACAGGTTGTCGACACTTTCTCGACATGCAGTCATCGAATTCAATATATTCGTTATGAAATCTTTCAAAACGTCCATGATGGGGTAAGATTTTTTACAGACCTTGTCTTGAATATTTGTGCATATCAAACGATAAAATTGATTCATACATGGAGAGCAGGATACTTAAACATATTGTAGAATGAATAACTCATTCTGGAGAGCCGTGATTAATCGTTCATATAAGTGTGATAAACGGATTATTCTTGCTCAAAACCTATGAGCTAGTAGCGGTCTAAGTTGTCACTAACTAAAGGAACAAGCATCTTCTAAAAAAAGAAACTCTTATAGACCCCTGTATTTTTTACTAAATTTTAACAAAACGTAAAGGCACATCAACCCATAAAAGGCAGATGGTCTCAAAACATGACCTTGGTAAAATATTTCATTGTAACCATTAAAACCACGTTTTCTAAGAACTTCTCCATCGCCTGAAACCAAACACTGTTACACTGGCTTATTCATTTGCCAAATAACAGTTCGGCAACATCGGAACATGGTAGTCTACATTCTACAGTATTACATTTATATTTGCTAAAAGACCATAATCTGTAAGAACGACTGAACGGCGTAGTAGTAGCGTGTCCGAGTATTAATCTATATGTCAGAGTTTCGAGACTTTTCCGGGGATATTTTTTCGTTTTTATTTTCTTTGTATGTAAAAATTAGGTTATACAAGGTGCAACAAACAGTCAAATACGAAGTTATAGTGAACGCCAAATCAATTCTTCAAAAGTTGCATTGATCATGATTAATTGACTAAGATGTACGCATATGGCCTCCAGTTTGGTGCGAATAGAAGGAATTTGTGCATTTTATACAATCTGTTTTTACCAAATAAGTGTACACTTTATAGACTTCCAGTCTCCGTTATGTGAACATATTTGTTGGCTGGGTATGGTCAAATACATGTTTTTTTTTTCAATAAAAACGAAAAAAAGGAGAACACTACTTTCAACAGAGGCATATTTTGAAAGTACACAAATTTGATGTTTCACAAACTTTTCAATTTCAAGGAAAATGATGCTAAAAAAATTGGTTAGAAAATACCAAAGCTGTGAAGATTTCACTGGAGGTCAAGGGTGAAGGGCTTCCCTGAGCAAAGGCACAACCTTGCGATCAGCTTGATTCTTGTAAGGTCTCAGGCCTCAAATGCATCTTTACTCTGCGATTGCAGTGCAATTGATCAAAATGACTTTATTTTTCTACTGTAACTTTTTTGATCGTAGTTGTAAATCGTAAATTATTTAGTAATGATAACAGATGGTAAATAGTTATAAAAATGAATTATTATGAAAGTAGTGTAATGTTATTTTGATAAAAAATTGTAGCTGTGATAGTGAAGTGATAAAATGCAAAGTATACATAATATGATGTGTACTACAAAAGTTAATGAGTGATAATCGCCGATATAAGTAATAGTGTTAAGAACAAAAGTGTCGACGGCAAAAGTGTGGTAATTATGTGACAGTAGTGACTGCTGAAATGAAATGGGGAATGAGGACCTTTTAATTAAACTATTTCGTTCTTCACTTCAACCACTTTGATATCATTTCAGGTCTTATCATAGTTTTACAGTAGTCTGGAATACCAGACTGCAAAACTACGGAAAGGGCTGATTGCTGCTGGGATATACAGTGACCATTTGAACAACATTGCTTACGAACGTCCGTGTGATGAACGTAATAGAGGCTTATTAAAGCAAATTTTTGGGAAGGAGCTGAGCAGCAGATTGAAAGTCCCAGTACTAACCCTATCGCTACTGAAAAAAAGGAGCAAGCAACTACCAAATATAGTTATCTTATTCTGTTCTGATTTTAATTGAATTCTGCCACAGATTCGCAAACTTCCTAGAGTTGAAGACGATAAAAGCCGAAGAACCGATACAAAATCAATAATAAAAAGCATGAAGAACCCATGATAAAGGCAGGAAAGACAAAATGAGTAACTAGCAGGTGATATAAGAGTGAAAACATCATCATCGATTACGAAGAAGAGAGTGAAGAATAAAATTGGGACATATAAAATATTACAGGTAATTAATAAAATCCTTTATTTATTACCTGTAATTAATTTTTAAATTAATTTTTAAAAATTCGTATATTGAGTTCTCGATTCAAATGAAAATAGCTCTGATATGATGTGTCATACTAATTTACATACTTTTGTATTTGTTTTTTAACTGATCAACAGATATTATCTTGATTCGTTTTGTATGTCGTGGGTCCCGCACTATCAGAGATACCCGCATTATTAAAGCTACTCCGTTTTACGGAATGCATAGATAGGTACGAGTTAAGACTCCCCCAAATCAACGCAATTTTGTTCAGCAACAGCGATTTCGGTTTTGTCGCTGCAAGCATTCTTATATGGAACCATCTAGACAGACGCGACAAAAATCACTGCGAAATTGCGTCGCTGTGGCTTAGGCACGCTTATTAAACTATACATGCAGCTATGCATCAGCGAAGTCGCTGTCGCCGTAAAAAATCGCCTTGATTTGGGGAAGCTACTCGGGTTGGCCATTCGTTATTTCAAATTCTGGATTTGGGAGGCAACACTGATCGATTGTTGTCAAAATGCCATAGTTTGCAGATGCACATATGTTCATGTTGTTGCACGGGCTTAGCCAGGATTTCTGACCTCAATGGTATAATTCACCAAAAACTCACAAAAGGTCTGCCAGCAATTACTTCAGAATGTTTACAGGCAGCCTTCGAAAATTTCCACGAAAAAATTGTCCAAGTAGAACGTCACGAGTTCTTCTGTACATAATTCCTTGAGAGGTTTCACCAGGAATTATTCATGATATTTCTCCAAGAACTTGAGACACTTTTAGGAAAGCAAGGCCTCGAGATATGACTTTTGAAAAACCAAGGAGTTGATTTATGAACTCTACTGGAATCTTCTTCTTTTTGGCATTAACGTCCTCACTGGGACAGAGCCTGCTTCTCAGCTTAGTGTTCTTATGAGCACTTCCACAGTTATTAACTGAGAGCTTTTTTTGCCAAAGTTTGCCATTTTTGCATTCGTATATCGTGTGGCAGGTACGATGATACTCTATGCCCAGGGAAGTCAAGGAAATTTCCATTACGAAAAGATCCTGGACCGAACGGGAATCGAACCCAGACATCTTCAGCATGGCTTTGCTTTGTAGCCGCGGACTCTAACCACTCGGCTAAGGAAGGCCCCTTAGTTTACTGGAATATTAGGAATGATTCTTCATGGGGATTGTCTGAGAATTTATCTAATGACTCCTCCTCAAATCAGTCAAAGGTCAGTTTTAAGGAGTTTCTTCCCGATTTTCTCACGAGTTGCTCTGCTACGCTCTGCTCTATTGATTAGTTCATGTACTATTTATATTTCCTCTTTTTATTTCGATTTTGTGTTATTCTGTATTATTTATGTTCAGATAATTTATTAAATTTCATAAGCTGTTAAGTTAATAGCTTAATAAATTCAATTATTTGGAAAACCAAATTGAAAATAGATTATTTAGGGAAAAAAATCATTGAACATTATTCAACATTGACTCTCCCCTCGTCGAGAATGCATACGCACATCCACGCACACATCGTCTCCCGTAATCCTCCGAATACCATGCGGAAGCGAGACACCTCCAATGTTATTAGTGCGTTTCATCAACAATTCTTCCCTCTCTTTCACCTTTCCATGTCTTGCCACTCCGCCACCATCGTCGTCAAGGACGGCAGCGTGTTACGATTCCAATATGCGTTTCCCAAAAACAACATCGCTCTAAAAGTCCCCCAAGCGAACGCGGGAGAATCTCACACCACCAACAACTGACCAACGAATAGACGCACGCATTGATTGGCAGCTATGTGGGGCACAGGCGACCCCCCATTCATTCGTTTGCATGCGCGCTGGTGTGGATTTTCCTCGAGTCTAGTTTTTGGTAAACAACACTTCTTACTGCGTTCGTCATTCGATGCGATGTGTAGGTATAGATATTTGTGGACTAAAAGTTTAAAGAATGCCTTACTACGAGTGCTCGAAGAATGCAAGCGTGTGTTTACAAAGTTGTTATCGTAGCAGCAGTCAGTCAGTGGTGGGACCCTCTTCACCGTTTTCTGACGCATCTTGTGCTGTGGCTCTGATGGTAGTAGAAAGCATTCACAGTTAAATACAGCTGAAACGCTATACGCTTGGATTCTTATTTGAATTTTGAACCAAAGAGATGCACGTGGTTGTTTCGGTGCGTATACGCCTAAGTGCGTTAAAATATTGTAGGCGAATTAGGTGATGAATCGTTATCGATCAAAATTGTGTTAGAATTATCGCAGAATTCAGTTGCACTTAATAATATAAATAAACAACAACAGCGAATTTCCGGTAGAATGTTCGACCTTATCAATTGGTATTACTGACGACAAATACAGTATGAGATTTGTGCGAGAAATTCATAATATAGTTTTCAAAACACCAGGGTACTTCTGAAAGTCCCTTAAAAGCTTTTGAGTACTCCCGATACTTTTCTTAATTTTTAGCCACTAAGAACTGGCGTGATTCTCTCAAATACCCGTCCAAAAGTAGGTACTATAGATCTCTTCAGATCTCTGCAAACACATTGATAGCCAACCCTTGCGACTCTATAAAACCATTCAGACTGGAAACTTCTGACAACTACTTGGGAATCCTTGAAGCCCCTTGTAACCCTTAGCAACTTGAGAGAACCTTTATCGAGGTCGGGAAATAAATTTGGCAACATATTACCTATGAAATTTGCTTCTTTTTCAAAATATATCACAAAATTATAGTGAACAAAACACTAAAGATTTCTATAAGATGGTTGTCTGTGTCAATATCGACAGAGGCTCTGAAAATGGAAAAGTTTATTTTAAACAAATTGTGAGAAAATGGTGCAAATGTATTGAGAAACAAAGAAGGGTTATGACGATTTAAACATTTTTTGTGATGTAACAATTTAGCTGCCGGTACATGGGTTAACTCTTGAGCATCTGGATTAATTTGCCAACACGCCACATGCATTCGGTTTTTGGTCGAAAACAAATACAGCGCAGTAGAACCTTGTTTTCTATTTATTTCTAATGAAGATCTTGAGCATACAATACCCAGGATTTTTTAACCAAAAATCCATTGTATGGGAAGCAGAAAATTTGAATACTACTACAGTATGGCCCATAAAAAAAAGAAAAATATTTTGAATGTGAATTTAGCATGAGAGATGTGCATTGTTTTATGACTGCATATAATTTTTGATGACTGTAGTTTGGTCTTATAACTTCGCTATATAAAATTATTTTTGTCATATTTTTATCATCAAACTAAATAATGAGCTAAAGCAGAAAAGTTTGAAAGTTTTGATCTCCAAAAGTCAGAATAAGCGTTTGTCCGTCGTATACTGTACTCTGGTGATGAACTTTCCACTTTCGAAAATCGCACTTAATTGTTGGAAATATTTGCTTGTTAGGTATCAGAGGATGTAGGAGTTCTAAGACGACGTGTTTTTCAAGTTCACAATACAATATTTTGTCAGGGTCATGGTTTTGGGAGCATTTGTGTCTAATGGGTTTGATGTGTCTTTATTTTTTGTTAAATATTAATGAAAAATTGATTCAAAGGTCGATAAGAATTTTTTGGGGAAGAAGTTAGTTTCTTTGATTAGAGACAACTTAAATTTATACTAGCTCAAAGGCTTTTAGCTAAACAGAGCTGCTTATAACACTTGTATGAATGTTCAACCACGTTTAAGTCTCCAGCGCTCCAAATATAAATCTATCGTCTTATCGTTAACGTTTTAAAAGCTTTCATCGCAAAGGTATTGAACATAAAATGTGCATGATACAATTTGAAGGTATACTTCCAATTACTCTCTAATAAAAAAGCAACAGATAAATATCATGTTCAAAGAGAAAAATAATGTCTTAACATATTAAACAATTCAAACAAAAAATAAAATGATATGAAGATTATCGCATTTTTTATGGGCCATACTGTACAATTCCCATAAAATTTCTCATGTTTTGTATCATATCCATACTTGTATGGAAACTATGTATATGAAACAGACCCGGTACAAGTCGGTTTATCTGTTTTTAAGTTATGCGTTGTCAAACTATTGCCCTTTATTTTTATATATTGAAAATAGATTTAAGAATTTTCCAATTTCATCTCTGTTTGGAGAAGTTCTTCTTCCTAGTGAAATAATTGAAACAATCTTAAAGGAATTCATGGAATGAATGGTGAAGAAAATTTTAAAGCTATCACTGAGAAACAATAGCTTAGACATTAAAGACATTAAAATTTCTGCAGAAATTAACACAAGAGATAACTGTATTAATAGCTCAATACGCCTTCAAAGTGATTTCTTCAGAAATACTCCCAAAGATTTTCCAAAAAAGCATTTTTCAACGATTATATATATATAATCGGAAAATTGGAAATTTATATATATATATATATATATATATATATATATATATATATATATATATATATATATATATATATATATATATATATATATATATATATATATATATATATATATATATATATATATATATATATATATATATATATATATATATATATATATATATATATATATATATATATATATATATATATATATATATATATATATATATATATATATATATATATATATATATATATATATATATATATATATATATATATATATATATATATATATATATTTATTTATTTATTTATTTATTTATTTATTTATTTATTTATTTATTTAATGTGAAATAATCATCGAACAACATGGTCTATATGATCTACTTAATCCAAAGTTATACTAACACAGCTAATATTAACGAGAATTACGGTGTCGATTTTTAAAAATTTCTATAAATGAGTCAAAATCAAACAAATAATAAACTAAATTAAACACATTGCACATGGATCGTATAGGCTCATTAAGCCCGTAAAGTGTACGACGAGAAGGAAGGTACAAAAATTCTCTAGTTCTTAACGGTCTTTCGATGGCATAAATAACAATTGTTCCTAAAATCTTAGGTGAATCTATCTTACTAGTTAATAATTTAGCTACAAATAATGCTTTTTGATTGTTTCGTCTTGTATACAATGGTTCCATTCTCAAAAGTTGACAACGATCTTCGTATGGAGGCAGCTCATATCTATTGGCCCAAGGAAGAAATCTTAAAGCAAACCTCACAAATTTCGACTGTATGGATTCAATTCGGGTTATCCAATTATTACTATGCGGGCTCCATACTATTGAATTGCTGTCCAACACAGAGCGGACAAGCGAGTAATATAAAGCTCTCAAACAATACGGATCGCGGAATTCATAACCGACACGCATTATAAACCCTAGGTTTTTGTTGGCCTTAGCAATTGTTTGGAGGTAATGACTATGAAACGTTAACTTTTTATCCAGAATTACACCTAAGTCCTTAATTTCAGATACTCTTGTCAGTTGCTGATTGTCAATACAATAGGGATATTCAATGTCATTTTTCTTACGACTAAAGCTTATCACATAACATTTCGAAACACTAACAATAAGAAGATTTCGATTACACCATTCAGTAAACAAGTCAATCAATCGTTGAAGCTCGAGACAATCACCAGTAGAACGAATATGGAGGTACAATTTCAAGTCATCAGCGTACACTAGCTTACAGCCTCGCGGGAGCAAACAGCACACGTCGTTGAAAAATATAGCAAATAATAATGGTCCTAAATTACTGCCTTGTGGAACTCCCGAAGTATTACAAAACATAAACGATTCTGTGTCTCCAATTTTTACAGACAGCTTACGGTTGCACAAGTAAGATCGAAGCCAAAGAACAATATCGTATGATACACCTAGACATTCAAGTTTTGCTAGAAGTATTCGATGATCTATTCTGTCAAACGCTGCTTTAAGGTCGGTGTACACTGTGTCGATTTGCGCCCCTCCGTCCATTCCGGTCATGCAAAGCGAAGTAAACTCAAGCAAGTTCGTGCTTGTGGAACGCCCAGGGAAAAAGCCATGCTGCTCTGTAGCAATGTACGTCTGCATCTTTCGAAACAACACCTCTCCCATCAACATCTCGAACAGCTTAGAACCCGCGCACAGTGAAGTTATACCTCTGTAGTTGACGATATCTTTCTTGTCACCGAGTTCTGTTTGACCTTTTGACCTTGACGCTTGCTAGCCGAGCAAACGAGTTAAGCTGAATGTGAATTGTTGCTGCTCAGTCAAGGATGACGGATCAATTGGTGAGCTCGTTTCATGCTACTATTTCTAATCTATAAAATATGTATGACTGCACATTTAATGGATACAACGGTAGGACGTAAGTATGATTTTTCAACAAACTATGAATGGTTCGTCACTGTGAGTGTCGACATAAACTCTAATTCATGAATTATTTATGTTTAACATTTTTTTTGTATTCAAAACACCCCTTTCATTTTATCTTTATTTTTGTAATTATAAAAAAAACTTTGAATGGTTCGACACTACAAGTGTAGACTTGCGAAAGGTTCACTTTATTCAACAAACTTTGGATGGTTCGCCACTGTAAGTGTCAGCATAAGAATAAGAGTGTTCTATGATGTTCCAGCCAATCGAGTTTTTGTTTTTTTTTTTCAAATAAGTAAAACATAATAACACATGCTTTCGTCCTGACAGTTGTAGGAATGTTACATTTAGATATTTGTTCAACAAACTTTGAATGGTTCGTCACCTCAAGTGTCGGCATAATTTTCCTTTACATAGAAATTGTTTATATCAAATGAAAATATTATATTTTCATAAAAGCATATTTATATTTGACAAAAAACTATTTATCATGGTCTAATCACTTATCAAAGTGAATCCTTTGATCCAACGATCCTCCCCATTAACAAACATCCTTCCCAGTAACCTTTGTGGAGATGCAGAGGCAAACACGGTCTCCAAATAGCAAAGGTTACACACTAACATTCCTTCCCCCAATCCCACCTGACTGCAAGGACGTGGCCGGCGCCGTTATTGACCCTGTATAAATAGAGGCACTGAATTATGCACACTGAAAAAGGTTATGACCAATCCCAGCCGAACTTCTAATTGATTCTTTGTGCATTTTCACTGACTTCGGTCAATCACGGAATAGCAACCATTGATATGTGTAGTCAGTCTAAGCTAAGCTAAGCTAAGCTGTAGTTGACGATATCTTTCTTGTCACCCTTTTTAAAAACTGGGAACATATACGAGCGTTTCCAGCATTCAGGGAATCTACCACTCCGCAAAGAAAGATTTATCACCATACGCAATGGCTGGTACAGGGCTCCAGCGCATTTTTTCAACATTACCGATGGAATACCGTCTGGACCAGGTACAGATGAAGACTTCATTCCTCAAAGAGCTTGGAAGACATCATTATCGGTGAATTCTACAGCACTTAAAGAAATAATGTGTTCAGGAACGTCGCGTAAAGCAGTTTCAATTTGTTGATCCGTTGCAGCATCTGGATTGAATACATTAGAGAAATGGTCGGCGAAGAGGTTACATTTTGCTTCGGTTGAGTTGACAGTAGTTTCTCCAAGAAACATATTAGTTCGCAGACCATGCTCACTACGCTTCTCATTTATGAATTTCTAGAATGATTTAGGATTCTGTTTTAGCTCCGACTGCTTCCTTTCCACATACTTGGAGTACAGAAAACGATTATGGCGGCGATAGCGGTTGCTAGCAGACACAAAACAGTGCTTCGTATAATCATTGCGTTCTCTGGAATATGCTTTCAGAGCAGATGCGCGTGCACGTTTCAAGCGACGTAAGTAGGCATTCGACCAAGGTGGTTTGCAACGTAGACAGGGATGTATTGATTGAAGAAGCTAACAGACAAGTCTATATCGCTCATGCTTTCTATTTATGTCCAGTCGATATTCTCGTAAGCGATATTAAGAGAAGCAATATCCGCTTTGTTGAAGTTGTACCGATTAACCTCAGCTGCATCCACAAACTTACACGGCAACAAAATTTTCAATACAGCTACAAACGCAGGATGGTAAAGATCGGCTGATACATACGAAACTAATTCTTCAAATACTGAACAATGTGTACTAGCATCTTCATTAATAAATAATAGATCCAGTGTACGATCGCGAACGTTTGTAATAGTGTTCAACTGTCGCATATTATTGAAGGACATTCCATCGACGAATTTCGAGCTGGCAGTATTGAAAGTACTTTTTTCGGCATCCAAGATAACAACGCCAGTGGGAGCCTTCTTCCAACAAAGATGAGGATGATTGTAGTCTCCTAACAGTACATGAACATCGCCGTACCGCATGGCTGAAGTGACTGTATTAACGGCAGATAAGTGACGGTCGATTGTTGAAACATCGCTAGAAATATCCGGAGCAAGGTACGCTACACCGATCCACAATCTCCTATTAGAGCACTGTAAAGTGATCCACAAATGTTCCAGGTCATCTGTTACTATAGGGGCAACATCGGAGATCAGCCGGTTCGATACAGCAATCAGAACTCCTCCGCCTCTGGATTTACCCGTGCTGACAGCACAACGGTCTTTACGGTATACGGTGTAATGGTTTCCAAAAAACTGTGCATAATGAAATTGATCGTTAAGCCAAGTTTCAGTCAACACTATAACATCATGCTCTGCTTCACACGTAGCGGTAAGAATATCGTCGGCTTTGCTACGTAGGCTCCTGACGTTCTGATAGTAAATGCGAAGAAATTCTTCCGGAGCATCAGCACGACTTGAGGTGGATCCGTTAGACAATTGCAGTAGATGGGCCGCCTGGAATGCGTTTACATTTAGGAGAGGTGCAGCATCAAGTCTAGCTTCGGCAGGACATATACTGTCCATCGAATTACCTGACGGAGCAGGAGTGTCGACTGCTTCTATCGTTCCTGTACAGTTGCCTCCATCCTGAAGACCAGTATCACCAACGAACATTGACAAAGCAGGGATAACTGCTACTGAACATCCAGCAGAACGGCAGGTTTCGCCAAAGGGATTTCGTGAAACTTCTTCGGACCCAGGGAGAGGGTCGTCATGATCGGGAAATCGGCAAGTCATATCAATCTGTGAATCGGATTGACTTAAAACGGGCGCAGCATCTTGCCTAGCTTCGACGAGGCATATACCATTCTCAAAGTTACCTGAAAAAGCAGGGGTATCAACTTCTATAGAACATCCAGCAGAACAGCAGTTTTCGTCAAAGAGACTTCGTGAAACTTCTTCGGATCCAGGGAGAAAGTCGTCAGAATCGGGCAAACGGCAAGTCATATCGTTCTGTGGATCGCATTGGCTTAAAAAGGGCGCAGCATCTTGTCTAGCTTCGGCGAGGCATATACTATTCTCAAAATTACCTGACAAAGCAGGGCTATCAACTGCTATAGAACATCCAGCAAAACAGCAGCTTTCTGACGAATCAGGGATTTCAACTGCTATGGAACATCCAGCAAAACAGCAGCTTTCGCCAAAGGGATTTCGCGAAACTTCTTCGGATCCAGGGAGAAAGTCGTCAGAATCGGGCAATCAACAAGTTATCTGAAGTGCGTTTAAATTCAGGTGGGGGGCAGTACCATGCCTAGCTTCGGCAGGCCATATACTCTGAATCAAATTGACATCTTCAAGAATTCCTCTAGAAATTCGCTCATTAATTCCTCCAGGGATATCATCAACAATAAATAAATTCCATTGAGGTTTCCATTGCAGTGTTTTTTCCTCTAGATTCCTCCAGAAACGACTTTCCTTAAGACGTTTTTTTGAAAAATTCTTGGAGCAGTATCGCTAGAAAAATCTAGAGTAATTCCTAAAGGAATCCTCGGTTGTATTTCTAGAAGAATTCATGGAAAAATTCTTGCTAAAGCCTATGCAGGAATTCTCAAGAAAATCTCTGAATTAATTCTGAAAGAAATCTCTGGAACATCAAATATGCAATTTCTAGAGGAAACCATGAAGAAGTTTTTCTGGAGTAATCCTTTGCTAAAAGTCCCGAAGAAAAACTGAGAAAATCTCTGCAAGAAACCCTGTAGAGCTTCTCCTAGAGAAGTATCTGGAGAAGTCACTGGAGAAACTTCTGCAGACAACTCTGAAGGAATATCTAAGTAAATCACTGAAAGGCTCCTGGAGGCATCACTGGAATCCCTGGAGAATCCTTAGAGGCATCGCAGAAAGAATCACTGTAGAGATTTCTGGCAGGGACGAATCCCTGGAATAATCCTTGGATGAACCCATGGAGAAATCTCTAGAGGAATCTAATAAGAGATTTTCCAAACGTAACTCTTGTAGAGATTTTTCTGGAGGAATATTCGTAGAAATTTTCCTTATGTAATCCCTGGAGAAATGCTTGGGATAATTTCAGATGCAACTACTGCAGGAATTCATGGAAGAATCTCTGGAAGCACACTTTCTCATTGATGTGTATTGTTTACACGCTGTCAAACTCGAAGTTGTGTTTTTCGATTCAAAGAAAATGGAGGTGAACCATCGCGAGTCGAGAGAACAAATTCTTTCCAAGCACCTGGCATTTCCTGAACTGTCGCACCGGCAGTTGGGAAAAATGTTGAACATTCACCATTCAACCGTCTCCAGAGTGTTGAAGCGGTTCCAGGAGCGGTTGACGTTGGACCACGGCAAAGGAGCTGGAAAAAAATCCGGAATGGGAGAACAAAAAGACGGAGGGAAAGGTGAAGCGGATGATTAAAGTAAATCCCAACATCTCAAGCCGTGATTTGGCTAAAAAGATCGGCATGTCGCAGAGCTACGTCCAGAATGCAAAGAAGAGAGCTGGAATGTATACATACAAGGTATAGAACTTCCCAAACCGTGATGAGCGGCAACAATCGACGGCTAAAACTCGGGCACGGAAGCTCTACGAGAAGATGCTGACAAAATATGGCTGCTGTGTGATGGACGACGAAACGTATATAAAAGCCAATTTTAAGCAAATTCCGGGATTTGAGTTTTTCACCAGCAAGAGCAAGTTCGATGTGGACGACAAATTTAAGATGTAGAAAATGTCGAAGTTCACCTCCAAATATCTCATTTGGCAGGCCATCTGCTCTTGCGGACTGAGGAGTGAGCCTTTCGTGACAAAGGGCACAGAAAATGGCGAGATCTACAAATCTGAGTGCCTCGAGAAGCGCCTTTTGCCGTTCTTGCAGCAGCACGACGAAGCTCCACTATTTTGGCCAGATTTGGCATCAGGGCATTTTTTTAAATTATCGGACAGGTTTGGGCCGGAGGTTCTCCGATTTGCATGAAATTTTCACCAGAGGTAGAGCTAGTGGATACATGACCAAAAGTGAAATTCAAAAAAAATATAGTGGCCTATTTTCCCGGAAAACTCTAGATGAATTTTCACGATTTCTCTATATACCTCAAACTTTGAAAATTCATATCTCCTGGACTATGCATCGTAGAACAAAAGTTTTTTAGTGAAATCGAAAGGAAATTTTCTTAGCAATCTAATAAAAATATAAAAAGAAAAACATTTCTCGGAAAATTTTCCACCATGGAGAAAATTGTCGGAAAAATAGCGAAAAAACTATTGTCTGTATCATGAAAAATTTTCAAAAAAATATTTTTTGTTTCATTGATCCATACTCTAACTTTCGTCCATAGACGCCAAAGTGGTATCTTTTACCGTTTAGGCGACAGAACTGAAAAACCGATGGCCACCCGCACGCTTCCCATAGGAAAATGTGTTCTATTGTGAGCCTCATAACCGTGCGCTAACGGCGGCAGTAATTTACACGCATTGTAAGTGTAACACAGTAAACCATCCTTTACTTTCCAGTCAGAAGAAGCTTTTCGTCAATCGGACCACTCTCCATTGGTCAGTTGGGTGTTTTGTGTGCCCTTCATCAGCAACGTTATTTAGTATTAAAGCTAACAGCCTCTATGAAAGCCGCACGGGAAGTTCTTGTTACAATCAATCATTATGGTAACGTTTGAAGAATCAAATCTTAAGATCCACTTTCTTTGAAAACTTATGAATATATTGTTAATATGTTGTTTCGGCCAGGACGTCTTTCCTACGTTGTGTTTTTTACGATACAACGGACGGCAAATCAAGCGAACGGCTTCACTTTAACAGATTTATTACCACTGAGAGGCAGCATGCCTACTCGGTGGAGAAACGAAAGAAACTACATTCTTACAAATTCAATGGGTGCGCCTTATATAGGCGCACGATACGGCCAGACAAAACATACAATAATTATTCATTACGCGCGTACGCTTCTCAATACAGTTTGGCGCGCTGTTGGGTTGGCGCCAACTGTAGAGGCTGCACGCTGACTGGCAGTGGAATATTCCACAGCAGCCATCAATGAAACAATAGATAGCGTCCCTGAGTGTTATACAGTTGATTGATATTATATACATGCAAATACTATACTATATTCTTCCAAGAAACAATCAGAATTTACATCAAATATATCACTTTGTATAGAAAACAAAACTGAAAATTTATTCGCGCGCTTTTAGTTAATTATCTAATCATTTGATAAATTGAACAAAATTTGAAAAAAGCAAGAAAATTAAAAATAGCACTTTATGTATGCATAAATATCCTTTTTGCTTGGCAACTATATGATACTGAGCGTCAAGCATGGGAAACACCTACTCAGTTATTGTGTTTCCCTCACTCGCTTCCACGCACAGTCGGGAGCGAGAAAGCCGTTTTTTAACCAAGCCGAACGTTTCAATTTCCAGTGCCCATTCTGTTTCTTCGGCGAGCACTAAGCGAAACAAAAAACGGCATCTGATCAGTCGAATGCAATACCAAAATTCGGACAAAGGACAAACATTTGAAAAGGGCCCAAGAGGTCTTGAGCTTTTTTCAGAAACGTTGCTGTTGAGCCCTTTTTAGCCCGCCCACGCAAACTTACCCCACTATCAGAAAGATTGGTGTTAGCTCTTCCTGATAGTGGTATTGGTGAGCGTGATCGAGTTGAATTGGGTTCAACAGCGGCTTTCAAAGCCAATGTTTACCAATATCGATGTGCTCTTTTGAAATGTTTGTCCAGGAATGATTGTTTACATTCTGATTCCGTTCGAATGGCATTCGGGTTTGAGTGCTAATGAGCGTTCACTGACTGGCAGTCCACACCACGGAATGATTCAATGAGTAGGAATCCTCTCAGTCAGTTCAATGCATTCGGCGAATGGATGCTAAGTGCATTAACTCGTGCCACGCAGATACAAGTGTATTGGTATTCACTTCTCTTCGCGTTCCTTCCGATTGTCGCTTTTACACAATCAGTTTCGATGCTTTCATGCTACACTCCGCCTAGGACGGTTCAGCTATCACTGAATGTTCGATAGCAGCAGATTTTTTGCTATTTTTCATCGGTGGCGTTCGGGTGAGTGAGTGAATTTTCCCATGCTTGCTGAGGGTCAGTTGCTATTACCTATATTATTAAATGTTAGGATCGTATTCAATTAAAGACTGTTGGTCTCAATAGTAAAGGTTACGAATAAAGGACATACAAAACACCCAACAGACCAAAGGAGAGTGCTCCGATTGACGAAAAGCTTCTTCTGACTGGAAAGGAAAGGATGGTTTACTGCGTTACACTTACAATGCGTGTAAATTACTGCCGCCGTTAGCGCACGGTTATGAGGTCCACAATAGAACACATTTTTCTATGGGAAGCGTGCGGGTGGTCATCGATTTTTCAGTTCTGTCGCCTAAACGGTAAAAGATACCACTTTGGCGTCTATGGACGAAAGTTAGAGTATAGATTAATGAAACAAAAAATATTTTTTTGAAAATTTTTCATGATACAGACGATAGTTTTTTCGCTATTTTTCCGACAATTTTCTCCATGGTGAAAAATTTTCCGAGAAATGTTTTTCTTTTTATATTTTTATTAGATTGCTGAGAAAATTTCCTTTCGATTTCACTAAAAAACTTTTGTTCTACGATGCATAGTTCAGGAGATATGAATTTTCAAAGTTTGAGGTATATAGAGAAATCGTGAAAATTCATCTAGAGTTTTCCGGGAAAATAGGCCACTATAATTTTTTTGAATTTCACTTTTGGTCATGTATCCACGAGCTTTACCTCTGGTGAAAATTTCATGCAAATCGGAGAACCTCCGGCCCAAATCGTCCGATAATAAAAAAAAATCCCCATCATGCAACTATTCTTAAAGTGTCCTGGAGTGGTATTAGGCCAATTCTGTCCATTTTGTTCCAAAGGACATGATTCCGCCAAACTGTCCGGAGCTGCACCCGGTGGAGCAGTACTGGGTAATAATAAAGCGGGAACTTCGGAAGAGCAAGAAGACAGTCAAAGACGAGAAGGACATGTTAAGAAAATGAAAAAAAAAACTTAGAAACTGGTACCGGATGACACTGTAAAGACTTTGATGAAGGGTATCAAGCAAAAATGCCTTCAATTTTACACTCAAGGCTCCATCGATTAACTTTTCTTTTGATTTTTAAAGTAAATATATGTATGAAATTACTTTAAAATTTTGGTTTGATTCTAAACGTTATAAGAAAATTGGCATGACATTTTCGGTGTCGCAATAATTTCGTGTTCGCCCTTTTTATGGAAAAGTCATGGTTTAACGGGTATTCAATAAAAAAAATGAGAATTTTTACAGTCACTGCTGCACTTTTTTTGTAATTTTCTAGGACATCATAAAACAAATTACGTGTTTGTCAATTTAGATTTATGTGCTGCTCAATCCTCTATCGACTCACACCGACAGTCTTGTTGAAAGCTCTTTGAAAAAGTTTTTATAACGCTTCCAACAGGTCTAATCAGTATTACTATTCTAGGCAGCCTCGTTTTCTTCGGCAGCTTTCCCATAAGAACTGCAGGCGGATCTCTTCGGCAGCACCGAATCAGCCGCATTTTGAGACGAATTCATTTGGATTGTTCACGTATTTGGCGAAATTGTTTGTTCAGTTTCGGAAATCTCATTAGCGGGAAGCTGACATAACAAAGAATCATCTGAATGTTTTCATTGGTTTGTTTAAAAAAACAAAAATACTGTGTATTTGGCATATGCAATTTGGTTGCCGTTAATGGTCGAATGGTGCGAAATCCGTAAACTACGTAAAAACAGTTTCAACGATTTCAGTTTTTTTTTTATTAAAAACATAATGTTTATTCTTCAAAAAATGTCGATAAATTTATGAGAAGTTGCATTAATTAGCCGTACGACGCAACTTAGTCGCGATTCTCTCACAAGCACTGATGCACTGACGTCCATCTTCCGAATACAATTCAGGATCCTCGTGGTCAACTGCTTCATATCCTTGGCTTGCTAATTATTTTTGTACATAAGGGCACTGAGGGACCCGAAAAAACCCACAATGGGACGGCACTGGGGCAAGTTGGTCGGGTTCATTTTCTTCTGGCATGTACGGTAACACAGCGTAACAAAAATGACATTTTTGCGTGTCTCAAGGATCAAATTATGTGTCTCTAGTAGATTTTGGGTCGCTAAATCAGATGCCGTTCTCAGAAATAATCCAGCACGTAACAATTTTTAGCTACAGGTCGCCAAAGTTGCATAAAACACTGGGTTTTTTTATGTTTACATGAATTTTAAAGTATGATTTATCAAACTTTTTAGTGATATAATCTACCTAACATGCTAAATAGGACTTGAACTTTCAATTTAGATACAATTTAGCTGAAATTTTACTATAAAATTTATATTAAATCGATTTTTTCAACATGCTTGCAGTCTTCATATAAAGTTCTTCGTTTCTCTTATATGGCAAAATGCGATACTTTTCTGAACCACCAAAAAATAACATTTTACCATCGAAAATATTATGAACTTTATTGATAACTAGTGGTCCCGGCAAACTTCGTCTTGCCATCAAGTAGGCTGTGGAAAAACGCCATGCAAGTCCCGTGTAGAAAATGACAGATTCGTTTTCTCCCGTTTTCTTACTATCCCGATGACTTTCCCAAACTTTTTCTTCGCACAAACACGTCGGAGCTCTGGACGAATTCAACAGTGAAAGAATCATGTAAGTTCAATCACCCGTTCTCAAGCCATTTCGTGACATACGAACACCATTCCATTTTTATTTATATAGATAATTGTTTTATACATGAAGTTTGGATTCTGTGACAAATTATGCAAATAAATTGCCGTACAAGCTGGCAAAGTTGCATGCAAGTTGGCTGAAACAGTCAAATTTAGCATTTTCAACAGTCAATAACTCGAAACCAAGACGTGCTATGATATTTCTGAAAACGGCAATGGACTTAGCTACCCTTAATTTAGAAAATAGCGGTATTTTGGTGCTTGAGACAAAAACGTGTTCCGCAGTGTAATCCGCGAAACCATACAACGCGCTCGCGGAGTGCCTTCGTTTTCGACGACATCTTCGATTGAACTGACAGCACCCGTGCGAAAATAAATATACCACCCATTTATAGGAAATCCAGAGAGCAACTTTCCTGGAGAGGAAAAAAACACGGTTTTTACCTTAATTACACAAAAGATATTGTACTCCTGTTAGTAACTTGTATATTCTCTAAAATATTTTATGAAACTACTTCTAAAGAAATCCATTAAAGAAATCTTAGGTGGCTTCGAAGGTGAAATTTAGATTGCAGGAATATTTTCCATTTATATTTAAGATTTACTGAAAGTAAGCTAAGAAAAGAAATTTCGGCACACCATACGCATCCAGTGATAATAACTTGCCAAGTGGAGTTAGCGATTAATAACAACAGATATGGATTAAGTAATTAACCTCCAATTCATAATACTGGGAACGTCGTCCATGTAGGAAACGATTCGGTATTGTTGTGATGGGGACTCCTAGTCAGAGATGAAACTAAAATTAACTTGATATTTAAATCCATAGTATTTTTTTTAGTATTTTTTCTATCTTAATGTTAATACCTAGATTACTTTATTAACGTATACAATGTTATTTATTAGGGTTTATTGCATTGAACAAACCCCATTCATACAAATCAGCATAATGGCAATCTATTAGGCATAAAACGTAGAATCCAAAGAAATTCAAACCAAAATTAAACGAAACAAATGCATTCCACTGCTATTTTCGACCCAAAGTGGAATCCCACCTCCAACGAGCACAATCGGAAAGCATTTCACGCGACAGCATTTAGTGAATGAAATCGTCGTGTCTATTTCCGTCTCCTCGTCTGCCTGTCTGTCGGAAACCCAACACCGAAGCCATGCGTTTTTGAAACGTGCCCCCGGTAGTGTAGCACTTATAGATGGGGCCCCCTATTGGATAGATTGAGGCGGATGGAAGCAGTCAGTCAGGAATAAGGTACAACTGTCACTGACCCCGACGACTTCGACAGACGACCACGCGACCGATTCCGGATTTCGACATGAAATGGAGCACCAACATAAACAACATACATCGACTTCGGATTTTGGTATTGTTGTTTGATTCGAGGTTTGCCAAAGCCAACAGCAGTCTAGGGTATGATGGTTCGAAATGCTAACTTTAGCTCGATCATAGAGATATACACGGTAAAAAATAGGCACCATGCTATCAATAGTTCTGCACTTGGATTTGCACTACTGTTGAATCTTGACAAAATAAAGGTAACAGCACTTGAATTCAACGTTGCATGTTTTGATTTGAAATAAAAAAAAGTTTAAATAAACATTTCCGCCTGACCCAGATTTGAACCACCAACCTTCGGAGTGCAAATCTAGTGTCTTACCTCGACACCAACTCGCATCTGATGCAACGAAGTGAATTGATCTCAATCACTTTCTACAACGAGCTGTCAATGATTGCTCTCATACAAAAGACATGATGTTCAAAATCAACAACTTTTCACTTCAAAGTCTAGTTCTAGAGACAGTAGAGCAAATCCAAAGTTGAAACTCTTCAAATCATGGTGATTGGTATTTTGAATTGAGTCAAGTGATCAATCTATTCAATCAAACGTGCTGATTTTTTACCGTGTAACAAACGTTTTACGAATCAAAACTGAGACTTACGAAGTCTTTTTTCCGGAATTTTAATTTACTTCACTAGTTTTACGAAGCTCGTAAATTGAATTAGAACGGTTCAATGCGAAATTACGTATTGAAATGATAAGTTTGGCAAAAATGAAGTACTTGAAGCGAATCTTTGAATTTATTCATTGATTTCATTACAAAAATCAATTGAAATCAAGAAATATCCTCAAATTACACTTACACCAACCACTCTTTACACCAAGATGATGTAGTATAAGCAAATATTAGAACAGTTTAATGGATCATGTTGGTGTGGTGTGAAAGTTTTATTTGAGATTCATGAGTGCATTTTGAACCACTTCGTCCTACAATTTGAGCAACGTCACGATGACACGAGGAGAAATGGATCGAAGCTCTGTGGTTCACACACCAAGCACGCATCCAGACCATTATTATCGCTGTGGGGGAGAAATCTCACTGGTGATTTATTGGAGATTTCCCAATCGTCTTTCCAAGAGAATGCTCCGCACAGTCGCAAACGCGTTCTTCTCAAATGAAAAGAAGGTACATTATGGTGCGGGTACAAGCATTCCATGATTTGACGCTGGTTGTAACTGGAAAACATTGTTAGCTTGAATTGAAAAAAAAAAAAACATTTATTTGCCTACAAAATGCCTCGCTTTTGAATCTAGATCCCGTTTTACTATCAGCAGAATGAATACAAATTCCACCAGTTGTTTACATTTCAACTTCATTCATGCTTTCTTACGTTCCGTTTCGTTTCGAGAAAAAAAGTTGAATGGAATACCAAGTGCGTTATCTGTTTGTTGTTACTCTTTACTGAAGCGCCGTATGACTAAGCGCATTATGAAGTAGGAAAAATACTTCTTTGGTAGTGGTTACAAAGTAAACAAACCCACATGAAGGAATCCACGTTTCGGTTACAAAATAAGTGGACGGCGAATGAGGGATTACGATACGCTGAAAATGAATTGATACCTATGTGGAAACCAGACATGTAATGTGCTGAAAGTCCCTGGTGATTTTTGATTTTTACATCCTCATCAAGAAACTTCCAGATAATAGCTTATCATTATCAGTATTTCGGAACGCTGAACTGCAACAGATCCGAAGTAGTGTCCCATTGAAGTCCCAATGACTTTATGGGTGAGGCTGAGGAATCGAGCTCGAAAAGACTTCGCTCATCCCTCAGATGCAAAGGTACTGCTTCTAAAACGGCCGAATTGTTCGAAGCCCATTTGCAGAGCGGTAGACCAGCTGAGTTAGTCACTTCGATCAATTCTTGGCAGAGATTCCGACCTTCATCGATGTTATCGGTTCCGGTGAGCATGTCGTCCATGTAGAAGTCACGAAAGAGGTGAAAACAAGGGATAGCACACAGATATGGATCAGAGTTGGCTTAAAACGGGAATATCTCATCAAATAATGTTGCAATTACGCAGAACACATTGTACCTACGTGAACCATTAATCTGAACAGCTTCGCAATCAATTGTAATATTGTAATATTTTTCCGTCCGTAGGAACTAAAATGTCAACCGTATTCCCAGAAGCGTTGATTCATAACTGTGGGGCTTTGAAACCCATACCACAGTTATGAATCAAAGATAAGACGATTCCGAAACAAACGCCAAAACGTATGCTTTCACAGGCTTTCACTAACACACCATTCGTTTAACTCGTGGATAAATTGCTGTTATAGTGCATTGATCCATAATATGAGTCGATTTGATCCATAATAAGGATCCTCCTCTCCCACTGATCCACATCTGTGGGGTGGACATCGTTTACAATTTCTATTTAGCTCGACACTTTTTCGTAAATAACCTGTTTATTTTAGGTGTATTCACAAAACCAATAATATTCTGCAGTGCCAGGAAGGTAATTTTGTTTTGTACAGCGTCTCCATGTTTTTTAATCATATTTTGTTCTGAAAAATGACCCTTGGTTTATCCATAACTGTGGGGTGACTGTAAATTCAATTAAAAGTGAATTGTATAGAATCAGCAAACCGGTTTCAAAAAATGAAGGAAATTCCACTGATCCGATTGAGTCTTCGAAATAACAATGTAGCCAGGAGCTTGCCTGGAATACTTCTCCATTGTCGTCTACTAAGCTCAATGCAATAGTTGAAAATCGCTGCCCCTCTACTGATGATAATCTGCAATTGTACGTAACGAATATTGCAAACGATGTATCTGATGATGAAGTTAAAGATATGGTGTCCATAGGTGCAAGAGAAGTATTGGGCATCAAACGTTTAGTTGCATATGGGACGAATATTGCAACGTATAAAGTGACAGTCGACACACAATTCCGGAGTACTGCAACGAGATGTTTAAGCTGGCCCGATGGGGTAAGATGTCGCAAATTTCGAAGCTATACTCGAAGAGTTTGGAGACCGTCAACCAGTGTTGATAGACTCGCACTCAAATGTCAATCAATACACTCCCACGAGAGAGCAAACTCATTAGAGATCTCTTTCGCAAATCTCACGCTTGACATTTTGATGCAAAACCAACTCAATCAACTCAAACCGTGAAAAATGATTCAGTCGCAATACTCGGCCAAAACTCGTGAAACCCGAATATTGTTGTTTACGTTAGAAAGGATTACTATAATTTTACAAGACTAACAAGAAATTATTGCCGTGTGTGAGTTAACTGTGCAAATATGAGACAATGAGTCAAAAAGGGGAGCCAACTCATCCATGATTTTTTGACTGCTGAGTAGGGTGCGGCTTATTTTTCAAAAGTTGGAAAAACCAAAAATTCGTGTGCTCTACTGAATTCAAATCACATTAAAAGAGTTACCTTAAAATCTGAGCCAAAAATATTAACATTTAGAGGTGGCGCAAGCGTCTTGAAGTTGAATTTTCAGGTTATAAAATATGACCTTCAGTGAAGTACACATAACTTTGTTATTTTTCAACCGATTTTAAAACTTTTAGCATCAATACCTTCAAAATTGAATTTGAAAAAACTTTGTTGAACACCAAATTTGTCTTAAATCAAAACAAGTTGTAGTTAAAAGTTATTCATTCCAAATTTTTCCTCATTTTACTAAAAATTTCAACTTTGTTTGACCATAACTTCGTGATAACTCAACCGATTTCAAATCTTTTTACATGCTTTTGAAGCTAATTCAATTGTTTTAAAACCTTTCATAAATCACATTTCACTAAAAAAATGTCTTGACCAAGTTATTCAGCAAAAACTGCACAAAAACATGATTTTTAACAAAAAATGCCTGTATTTTTTAATCTTTGGCGGTTAGTATTATCTCTAAAGCTGAAATCGATTTTTCTCATTTGTTAAACCTTTGGGAAGGACTTTGCAACAATTTTTGAATAATTTTGAAACAAAATTATGTTTCCATATGTTAAAAAATATATGCACTATTCAACTCGTAATTAAGGCAAGATGCTTTACATATTTAAGTTTTATAGAAAAAATGCTATTTTCGGCATAAAAACTTAAAAAATCCAAAGATATTTGATTTTTTCATTGAAAAATCATGTTTTTGATAGTTTTTGTTGGATACCTAAGTCAAAATTACTTTTTAGAAAAATGTGTTGTATGTACAGTTTGAAAACAACTAAATTTGCTTCAGAAACATGAAAAAGGATTCGGAATCCATTGAGTATTAATGAAGTTATGGTCGAACAAAATGATTTTTTAAGTAAAATGAGGAAAAAATTTGATAAAAGTATTTTTAACTAAGACAAGTTTTGATTTTGGACAAATTCAATACACTACAAAGTTTTCATAAATTTAATTTGAAAGAAAATGGTGCTAAAAGTTTTAAAATCGGATGAAAAATAACAAAGTTATGTTTACTTCACCGCAGTTAATTTTTTATAACTTGAAAATTCACCTTCAAGACGCTTGCGCCACCTCTAAATGTTAATATTTTTTGCTCAGATTTTGAGGTTTATCTTTTAATGTGATTTGAATTCAGTAGAGTACACGAATTTTTGATTTTGAGAACTTTTTAAAAATAAGCCGCACCCTACTGCTGAGTTGCGTGATTGACAACTAACGCATGAAAAATCTCAAGCGTGAGTTGTGAGAAATTGAGTTTTTCACAACACTGCCGTCAACTGCTCAACAATTGATCTACATAATTCTTATTGTGTTCTGCTGGCGCGTCAACCGTGGCCAACTCCGGTTGGGTCGGGGTGGACTGTATTTCGGATGAAAGAATTCGACACCACTGGTTTACTAATCACACCTCAAACTTTTTTTTTACTGCTTCACTTTCACTATTTCACTTTTGGAACACTTTTCATTTCACTTTTGTATCGGTTATAGTCACGCGGCGGATAAAACAATACTGATTTGCTACGCGAACGGCTCGCGTATATAAAGCACCACGCACGCATTCTAGAATGCACGCGGGAGCTTCTAGAATCACTGCCACTGCACGATGAACCCTTGGATGAACCACACGATGAGTGCCATGATGACGATGACGCTGATTGTGGGACACTCACTGTTGGCACTCACACCCGATGTGGGAACTCTCTCTCTCTCAGTGACGTAAGCAGTGTGTGTCGTATCAGGGGCTGCAATTGGGTGAGTTCATCGTGTGATTCAGTGACGATAGAATGTGTGTCGCTGTTTTTCATGCTACTTGGGCAGTGATTGGGGACACTCGTTCCGGACGGAACATGTTCCATACTAAATGTATGAATATTTCAACTGTTAGCATTACTTCTGTTAAATATGTTTTGATGACTCACGTTGTTTTATTTAAGTTTTCAATATCGTTTCAAATTCTGTATCATTTCTCGTTGAATCAAATTGTATTTGTTAATTTAGGTTAATAGAAGTAGCCTGTACGAACCAATCGAAGACAAAATCAAACATCTACATCTACGAGATTCCCTGCAAAAGTTGTCCAGCGATAAACATTGGACAAACCCGTTGGAAATTTAAGGCCTTTTGGTGCGTCATCACAAAATGGCTTCTTCCAAAATCATTAACATATTGTTATGATAGTATTGGTATTTGCAATATCGATGAAATATAACTGCTTATCACCTGATTTAATGGATAATTTATGCGAAGAAAAATGCTTCAGGTGGTATTTCAATATTTAATCAACACTTTCAGATACAACATTATCAATTTAGCGACAATATACATGAGATTTATATTCTCAAAAAAAATCTCCGATTTCAAGCCGCATTTCATTGCCTCACACAACTACACTTGTAAATAGAAGGTGCTTACCTTTTCCATTGTAATTCTGCAGCAAGCATTTGAGTTTTGGATTTCATATTGCGTTCACTACACTTCCACTAAACAAATCTTTAATTCACTTTCCTTAAAGGAACACATTTCAAACGGGAATCAAATATTTATAAAGTTTTATCAACCGCATCACTAAAAACTATTATGGCGATGGTTTCCACTTGCTGCGAATCGACGCCGCCACCGCACACTGAGACATGTCTGTGTTTATAGTCTAAAATATCCAACTTTTTTTCTGTTGTATTAATTTTCATTGCGGAAAGGTCGGGCAGCATAGAAATTTTAAACTCATACGTTGTTTGTTTTTCGATTCTCTCAAATTACAGAAACCATCTTCTTCTTACTTGATACTTGATGGGCAACAATTCCTTGCTATTGCGTTGAATCTACGCCGAATGAAGAAGCCTTCTCCGTTGGACCCGGTCCTGGGCCAATCGCTTCCAGTCGCCCTGAACGTTAAGCGACCTTAAATCCTCCTCAACTGCAAAAAGCCATCTGGTGCTCGGCCTTCCACGGAGGCGACGGCCTCTCCCTGGTTCCCTGCTGAATATTTGTTTAGCTTGACGTTCCTCCGACATGCAAGCTACATGCCCAGCCCACCGCAGCCTGCCGTGTTTTATACGCTTAACAATATCCATTTCATTATAGACTTGGTATAACTCGTGATTCATGCGACGCCGCCAGATGCCATTGTCCAATCTACCGCCGAGTATTGTTCGCAGCACTTTACGTTCAAAGACCCTAAAAGCTCTCCGGTCGACCTCTTTCAACGTCCAAGATTCGTGGCCGTACAGAGCTACCGGAACGCGAGTTTGGTCTTCGTCTGTAAGCTGCGGGACTTTAGCTGGTTACGAAGTCCGTAAAAAGCCCGACTCGCAGCTGCAATACGCCTCGCGGGTAACATCATTATCGCAAGTCACTAGAGTTCCAAGGTACACAAATTCTTCAACTACTTCAAATATATCACCACCCATCACCACCTCACTACCAACATCACCTATGGGCCCACGATGTCTACCAGCGACCATGTACTTTGTCTTCGTGGTATTGATAATGAGCCCAATTCGCATTGTCTCCCTTTTAAAAGGCACTTATGCCTCTTCCACGGCTCGGCGATCAATCCCGATTATGTCGATATCGTCCGCAAAACCAAGAAGCATATACGAACGAGTGATAATAGTGCCATTCCTATGCACGCAAGCTCTCCTTATTGCTCCTTCCAACGCTATGTTGAACAATAGGTTTGAAAGTGCATCGCCCTGCTTTAATCCGTCTAAGGTTACGAAGGATGTGGAAATCACATCCGCAACACGTATACTTGATTTCGATCCTTCCAACGTTGCACGAATCAGTCTAATCAGCTCCGTCGGAAAGCCATGTTCCATCATTATTTCCCACAACTCGTTTCTTTTAACTGAATCGTACGCCGCCTTGAAATCAATGAATAGATGATGAGTCTGCAAGTTGTACTTACTACCGGAATTTATCGAGGATCCGTCGCAGGGTAAACATTTGATCCGACGTCGATCGGCCCTCACGAAAACCGGCTTGGTATTAGCCGACGAAGGACTCTTCAAGCGGTCTCAATCTGTTGAACAGAATACGTGACATTATTTTGTACGCCGAATTGAGGAGTGTTATTCCTCGGTTATTGGCGCACTCCTATCTATGCCCTTTTTTGAAGAGAGAGCAAATGAGGCCATCCATCCAGCTAGCAGGCAGTTCTTCTTCCTCCCATATCCTTAGTAGTATATGGTGAATTATTCTATGCAGCTGCTCACTACCGTGCTTGAGAAGTTCGGCCGGGAGCTCATCCTTCCCAGCAGCCTTGTTGTTCTTCAGCTCTTTAATCGCCTTCTTAACCTCATCTAGAGATGGAGGCTCCACAGCTTGACCGTCGTTGTCGATGTTCATTCTGTTCTCCGATGCTCTATCGTTCCCTCCATTCAGTAACGTTTCGAAGTGCTCTTTCCACCTGGCAGCCACCATCGATTTATCTGTCAGCAAATTTTCTTCACGGTCGTTGCACATGACGGGAGACGGCGTTGACTCTCTCCGCACGCCATTGACAGTTTCATAGAATCGTCGCATATCGTTCTGTTCCATACAGTTTTGCGCCTCGGCTATCACGTTCTCATCAAACTCTTTTTTCTTCCTGCGATGGATTCGCTTTTCGGCTGATCTTGCTTCCCTGTACCGCTCTCTGTTCAGCCTGGTACCAGACCCTGGCACTCCTCGTCGAACCATCCGCTTCTGGGGCGTCTTCGAGCAGTACCTATCACTTCTCGCGCTGTTTCACTCACCACTCCATGGATTGCATCCCATAGATTGTTGAGGTTTTCGCTCACATTGACCTCACTTATCCGCTCGTCCAGCTTTTGGTGGTATTCAGCTGTAACACCGTCTGCTGAGAAGCGCTGGATATTGAATCGCATTGTTCGCTGTGGTCTTGAATTCGCTACGGTTGATAACCGCGCTCGAATTTTACTGACAACGAGGTAGTGATCCGAGTCAATGTTAGGACCCCTGAAACTCCTAACATCGATGACATCTGAGAAATGTCGGCCATCCACCAGAATATGGTCTATCTGGTTGCAAATACAGTCATCTCTCCCTTACTCGATATTTCGTATCTCGATATCGAGTTAGAGAACCATAGTAAAAGTTAGTTTTCATGGCTACCTCGATGGTCCCTTGGATCGCAGTTGCATTGATTTTGTGTTCTGTAACTCGATACCTCCCTAACTCGATGGTCCCTTCAATATCGAGTAAGGGAGAGATGACTGTATCACCATTTGGATGCCTCCAGGTGTGCTTCCGAATATCCTTGCGAGCAAAGTAGGTGCTGCAGATGGCCATCCCCCTGGCAGCAGCGAAAGTCACTAGTCGTAGGCCGTTGTCATTGGTAACGGAGTGAAGACTCTCCTTACCGATGATCGGACGGAAAAAGTCCTCTCTTCCGACCTGCGCGTTCGCATCTACGATAACGATTTTCACGTCGTGTTTTGGGCACTCTCCATAGGCCTTATCAAGGCCTTCATAGAACGCGTCCTTCACGTCATCAGGTTTGTCGTTCGTCGGTGCATAGATGTTGATCAGGCTGTAGTTGAAGAATTTGCCCGTATCCTCAGTACACAGATTCGTTCGCTAATCGGTTTCCACTTCATAACGCGTTTCATCTGCTTCCCGATCACTATGAAACCGACTCCATGTTCTGCCTTATCGGCGCCGCTGTGGTAGATGTTATATTTGAACGTAGTGTTGGCGATGGGATCAACCGCCCGGAATTCACGTTCTCCAGATCTAGGCTACCGCACTTCTTGAATGGCGGCCACGCCCACTACAACCTTCTGCAGTTCACAAGCCAAAAGGCTCGCTCGTCCGGGTTCATTTAACGTCCTGACATTCCAGGTACCAAGTTTCCATTCATAGTCCTTATTTCGTTGCCAGGTCGGTTGCCGAAAATATCGTTCGTTATTTCTTCTTTCTCCATTTTTCGTGGTAGGTGAGAAATTCGGTATGCTACCTTACCGGGGTTGAGCTACCTAGATCAAGTTGATGGGGCTGCCACCTTAGGTTAGTTGACGTGATACAACATTTCATACTCAGCCGCTGGATACCAGAACAGACGCTGTTTGAGCCGCACCTCCTGGTGAACAGACGCTCGGGACGCACCCCCTCACTCTAGCTGATGTCAGAAGGACAACAGTGCCCAGGTTGCACTACCAGATAAGTACGCAACCCTTAGCTGGCGGTCTTTGTCATCGTTAGACCCGAGGAAGCGTGAGGTAGGGACTTGCGAGGACCAGAGCTATGTTGGACGCTCCTTCCTGGTTGTCGACTCACCATTTTACAACCCAACCAATCTCTACGAAGCATAAAATCATACCAAGTGTTTATCAATTTAAACCATCAAAATAATAGACCATTTCCGTGAAAAATTTTTTATTGGCTTATATGCTTTCTGTCAATTTACTGAACAAACTTTCCTAAGGAACCGATATGTTTTGGAGCCTTTAACTGTTAGAAAACAATGAAAAACTTGCGGCACGTTAGTTCACCCCTCGGTCCCCTACAATTTGTTTCACCTCGAAAAAAAGCAGACCCCTTTTTCCCCTACGGCTTTGCCACCACGATGTGGTGAATTTAAAATCAGCTGGCATGACTAGACGATTTTTGTTTATGTTTTCATTCATCATAATGGGCTCCGTTGCGGTTTCGCTCCCTCCTTCCTTCACGGCTCCTGAAGTCTCCGTAATCACCGCGCCGGCCGGTTATGACCGCACCCGGCGAACACTACACGGTTCTGTAACGCAAGGATTGTAGTCGACAGATGCCTGAACTCTCTGCTTTGTGCCGACGAGGATTAAAGGGATTGAATATGCTGGAAGATTCCCGCCTAGAGGCAGCAACAGCCGCTCAAAATTTCCTTGCGCGGCTGTTGCTGCCTCAAGGCGGAAATTTTCCGGATCAACATCCAACAGACAGATTAAGGCATTTCTCGAAAACTTATTCTAACAGACTCAAGTCAAAAAAGTATACAAACTTACTTTATCGATTCTACGTGTTTCGCAGACGAAATTCTACACGTTGCGCTTTGAACCAACCCGATTTTTCACTTTTAAAACGTTTAATTTCCGGATTTACAAAACGACGAAAGTAAGATTCTCAACTTTCGCAACCTAACCACTACTTTCGCCGCCCCGCTGTATGGAGAGACAAAGTGACTTAACCACGAATCAAAACAAAACACTACTTGAGCCGATTTTACACTGGTAGAAAAACGTCGAAAGTAACTGAATAAATCGGCTTATCATTTTGTAATATTTTTTTTTTGTGGGAAATAACAGAAACTCCCTAGTTTTTGAACGCGAGCTTAATGTATGCAAAATTTAAGCGATGTACACGGCGAAAAAAAAAATTAAAAAGTTGATTAATTTTAAAACAGTTTTAAAAGACAGGTTGTGATTCTTCTGAATTAATTTTCTCAAAACCATATGAAAGTTACTTACGTCGATTTGAAAAAGTAATCGAGATTTGTCGGCATGAATAGTAAAAAATAGCCTCTATTAGAACTAGCAGTACCGTAACTGCTGGGTGGGTGAGAGATTTGTTGTTAGGGGGTGGTTTTGAATTTTGAATCTGTGGAGGAAAATATATTTTCCTAAAGGAAGACTTCTAGAGGAATTCGCGATTAGGGCCTATCTGACAAATCAATAACAATGAGAAAATAATCAATGAAATTCTCATGTGCAATTTTAAATCCCAATTGGAGAAAATATACTCAAACTTAAAACTTTTCACTTTAAAAAATATTTCATAAACCTAGTTTTAAAATCCTCATCAATACCACACACATCTCCTACAATATCCCCTAGCTATTTCGTACTCAAAAAATCTTTAAAGGTTTCGCCTAAAACGTACTCGAGAATGCCAGTATTGCCCAATGTTATGAGCCTGTAATCGATATTATTTTCAGTGTCGCCTATTACTTTTGCGCCGTGTTTACATTCTGGTTTCAATTAAGCCCGCCATGTACGCCTTGTTTATTTTTTGTTTGCAGTGTCGCCGTGTTTTGATTTCGATTTCAGATGCGCGCATCACTTTGAAAAAAAAAACACAGGCGTAATCAACAAAGTGTGTGGTTTTGCATGAGGTGAAGTTTCGTCTTCTACAAATTTGCGTTTTTCGAATAGTTAAATTATCGATAGGGGGAAAATTCAAGTGCAGTGAATAGACAATCAAGCTACAATTTCAACGCTATATTTTCTTAAATTGTGTACATTTTGTAAGTTTCGCTTGATTCGCGAATCTTTTTAGACTTGAATCGGGTTGGAGTTGGAACTGTGATCAGAGCGGGTTGTGCCAGTTCCAACCTGGTTTAAAAACGTTTGTTTGAGTAGTTTCGGTGGCGCTCCTGTTAGGGGCGCCCTGACCGGATTCACGGTCAGTTTGAGCGCGCACCTGATTTGACGTTTGCAAATGTAAACAAGCATCCCAATGCAGGGGGGAATCGAAAAACTGTTGCAAAATCACCACGCTGATACCCATAGGGTTGAACAAACTGTGCCGCATCTCGAATTATTTTTCAAAATGTGGTGAGTATCCATGTTTTCAAAAATTTGCAAGAAAATCAGGAGTGCATATAAACAAAATCTGAGAGCGTTAATATTCATTAAAAATCATTGTCTTTTGAAGAAAAATACAAAAACTGGGGGTTAGATCTGACGGAAATGGTCTATTGAAAAGCTCCACAGTGCGATGCGTCGGGACGCGTCTACCGTGTGTGCACAATCATCGCGATCGTTGAGCGCAGTGATGTCAGAGTTGCTATCTGTAAAATCATAGCATTTAATGTGATTTGATCACAAAAATCATTAAAATTTTATTAAATCAGTGATCTTGTGATGGAAAACTATTTGCGAAACGATAATTTTTTATAATATGCAGCAAATGTTCCGAAAACAAGCATATAACAATTGCTAGAAAAATCTGTAACCAATCACCTGGCAACACGGTCATCCCTTGCAAACATAAACCGTACCGATGCATAACAAAAATATGCGATAAATCCAATAAAAGCAGAGAAATTCCGTTGCCCTTCATTAAATTGTAATGTTTTCTTTTGATATGTACGATTGAACAGTTGACTTTGATTTCCAATACTCGTCAATCTACTAAATTTCCCATGTGTTTACATAAAAATATGCTTAACACAAATATTATATTTTTTGTTTGTTTGTTTTGAAAATATACATGGAAAGGCGACACTACTACTATTACATCAATGATGCTTCTAATGATTCTTTGAGTTACACGCCGCTTCACCTTAAAGTTCGTTTGAGGGAGCATAAAAACGCCGTGGACAACGAAAAAGTCCATGAATCAAGTGTGGCAGCACACTCTACAGAACTCAATCATACCATGGACTGGGAACACGCGAAGCTTAAAAAGAACATCAGAAAAGTTTCCCATCTGAATGCTTGGGAATCAATGTTCATCGCCACTGCAAATCAACCTCTGCACAGTGGGACGGGTTGGGGTTTTAGGAGGAAAGATGGAACTCACGCCTTCAATTGTAATTTTACGTAAAAATGATGTTCTACAAAGTTGTTCCTATTTTTAAAACAATTTTTTTGGTCGGAGCCAAAATTAGGGTGGCCCTTTGTTAAATAAGATAAACATAAAAACTTTTTTATTTTAAAGAATATTGGTACAGTTTGTTCTACAAAGTTGAAGATCAGAAAATTTTAAACTGTATTGACCAAAACAGTTTTTTTCTAGCTCAAAAATTGACCGTTTTAGAGCATTTTTCGCTATTGATATAGGGTGGCCCTTTAAAAATGGGTTTTTGTGTTTTATTTTTATTATTTCAAGTTTTGTCAGAAAGTTGCCTTCCCATCACTTTTAGAGCAAATTGGAACGCAAGCATACAAGATAAAGCTAATTGAAACGAATAGATACAAGAATCTTTTCGTCATGAAAATTTAATTTACTTTCATAGACATAATTTATCATCGATACTAATACATACGATATACGAAAGCAAAATGACAAATATGATAAAGAAAACTCTCAGTTAATAACTGTGGAAGTGCTCTTAAAAACAGTAACCTGAGAATCATAATCTGTTCCAGTTGGAATGTAATGCCAAGTAAAAGAATATTAGACTATTTTTTCTGATGAAGAGTTATATACTTTTTTATAACAAAAAATAGCATTTTATTGGTTTATAAAGTAGAAGAAATAAAAAAAAATCATTGATATTATTATAGCGTTTTTCAGCTTAAAATATGAATAAAAATTGTATTATTCTTCGGCTGACTGGATCATAAGTACATAACTGTTAAAAACAGTTTTTGAGCATCTTCCAAAGCAGCTCTAATAATTAATACATATGGTTATTTTCCTTAATCTGGACTGTAAAGTCAGCATCGTAATCATAAATTATACTCTAATAATCAACCGTTTCAGGTACCGTAATTTCGGGTGAAATTGATCAGTAGGGTGAAATTGATCACTGTGTCACACGATTTTATTTCCCTCTGATAGAGCACAGAAACCATTGCAACCTATGTAAATGAACGTTGTTTGTCTTAACTATTGTCAAATTGCATGATGTGAAGCTTTTTGTGTTAAGGAATGTTTATTTATATTAAAATAATAGGAAATTCCATCATCGTGTTCTGTGTGGTATTGTCAGACATCAATAAACTTATAGTTTTAAACAAGGATTTAGGCATGGTGTCAACCTGAAAATTTGTAAGGATGCTTGAAATATATCCCCAAAACGAATTTTATCATCAAAATTCGTACCAATTTGTTCATTTTGTTGTAATAATTGAATTTTTGTATAGATATCATCAAAT
Organism: Aedes aegypti; assembly: GCF_002204515.2. NCBI lineage: Eukaryota > Metazoa > Arthropoda > Insecta > Diptera > Culicidae > Aedes > Aedes aegypti. The sequence goes on along the minus strand of NC_035108.1, from coordinate 117,373,890 downwards.
TCCTTCGGAAATTGCCTACATTTAGGCGTTTTCTGCGGTATTGCTGAAAATTAATTGTTAATTATTTACATAAATTTTGCATTGTTAAGAATTTGGCAAGCATATTTGGATTCAGGAGGCTGAAATTAAATAAGTAAAGTTGTTTTCAAAACTAACAATAATTGTTTTAACAGGTGATCAATTTAACCGGAAATTGAATTCCTTGATTTTTTATTTAAGAGACGATTTTCAGCACTAAAATCACAACTGTATGAAAATTTGAGTATATAAACCAATGAAGCTCACCGTCGTACTTGTTTTCCTGCATAAAGTTGTTTGGAATTGGCAGCATCGTAGAAAACAGACATGGAAAACAGTGAAAAGTGATCAATTTCACCCGAAATTACGGTACGCTTTATCTCCTACGATGCACAAATTACTTGAAAACGGATTTCCGGTAATTAAAAATTCGTTACTTCCAATCAAAATTTTTCCCGTTGAGGCTGGTGAATCCCGTAACGAAAGTGTTTAGATGATGTTTAGAAGACTATTTTCCTTATTTTTATTGCTAACCTCCTTCGAATATATTCACAAGTACTTTTATATGAATATGAAATAAAATACTTTGTTATTCATATTTAAAGCCGAAAGGAAATCATTATCATGCAAAAAAAAAACTTTTTGTTTGCCTCAAATACATCTACAAGTGGAAAAATTTTTGTTTTTCATGAAAAATGTTTATAACTCTTCATCGGAAAAAATATGCAGGCCCCAAAATATGCGTTTCAATCAGCTCTACAGGTGATGGGAAGGCAACTTTGCTGAAAAACTCTAAATAAAAAAATAAAACACTAAAACCTGTTTTTGAAGGGCCACCCTACATCAATAGCGAAAAATGCTCTAAAACGGTCAATTTTTGAGCTAGAAAAAAACTTTTTGGGTCAAATTAGCTTAAAATTTTCTGATCTTCAACTTTGTAGAACAACCTGTACCAAAATTCCTTAAAATAAAAAAGTTTTAAAGGTTATCTTTTTTAACAAAGGACCACCCTAATTTTCGTTCCGACCAAAAAAATTGTTTTTATAATAGGAACAACAATGTAGAACATCATTTTTACGTAAAATCACAATTGAAGGCGTGAGTTCCATCTTTCATCCTAAAACCCCAATCCGTCCCACTGTGCACTGATGAATGATGACGATGCTCCAATAACTTCACCACTTATTCACTTGACGAGACAAAATATTCGTTGATGCTTTCTCTTTCTGACGTGTACTAGAGAAAGTACGAAGCTGTGTTGTTTTCTTCGTGTATTTAGGGGGTTTTCTGCCATTCATTTCAATAAATACAGATCATATTCATAATTATTGAATGATTGAACAATTATTGAAAGTTTATGTGCTAGTTTTCAATTAATAACTAATAAATGATATATTTTTATAATTTTTTATTCCTCTTCACGCTTTTAGTGAGGAATTTTCAGTTAATATTAAGTGAGATGTGACATACCATTAAATGAACGTCCATCATGTCCATCAAATATGTACTCTAATTAAAAAATCAATGATTTATCAATCCTATTATCGCACTAGTTGACTTACTGGTGTTGATTGACCCATGAAACTGAATGGGTCCCACTTGCCCCGTTCAGCGAGGTAACTGCGTCTTATGGCTCACTTTACAACTTTCTTTTAATGTTTTCACAATTTCGAAATTATTCAATCAGTTTCATGCACACACGAGCAAACATGTTGCCAAAATGTGACCGTGTTGTTGGATTTGAAAAATATTGACATTTGAAAATTATATTGAACTATTTGTTCGAACTATCGTTTTTTTCAGGTCTCACTTGCCCGGGGTACCTTACTATAAATGTAAATTGTTGTAAGGAGTTGAAAAAAGTTACAAAGTTCTGAAGTCAAAAAGTGAAAATCACATTTTAATCAGTAAATGTTTTCAAGCTGTCTGGATATTGGTACCGTTCGATTTTAAATTTTTCACGATATCTAGAAATGGAAAATTTTCACGGCGAAATCAAGCAGTCTGAAATCGAGGTTTTTATGTCAAAATTCCGATTATGACTCATATTCCGAATACTCGACAATTGTATCGCACTCCCTAACTTCCGGGAGGAATGCGTCTCAAGTTTTTGGTCCGATTCGACGAAGAAAACAAGTCACAAACGTTACGCGGCCACATAAATACCTACGAGGCATCAGTGCGTGAGTTGTTTGCCACTCTCTTGGCTGTATGTCGTCTCGAAGCGTCAGCGCCAAAAGCGTAAAGAGTGGACACCGTTGTTGTCGGACTGCCTCTAAAACTCACTGCGTTCAGTAGAATGAACGGCTGCTGTGTGAACTCTTTTGCGGTAGTGTGCGTAGGAATAAGCGTAAAAAACGAGGTTATTAGCTGTTTGTTTTTTGTTTTGCTCTGGAATTTTGTATTTTGATGGTTTTGTTTTGATCCTCACCAATACGCGCGAAGACTCCGCTATTCGACCGAAGCTCATGCGTGACCGAGCGCCTCCGTGGAATGTGTGCATTGAATGTATGATTTACGGTTTTAAAGCGTGGAATGATTTTTTTCTTTGGTTCCACCCTGATAAAAAATATTATTTGGATACAATAGATTTTGTTGTTAGCACATCATATTTTCCTATATTTTAACCATAAAACGAAAAGTATATTTTGAATTCACTTACCATCTATTGGCTGATACAATTGAACTAATTTGAAATGGAAATTTTACTGCTAAAACAGGGGTCATTATGTATCTTGATTTTCATGACCATTTCTTACAAGAAATATCCCATGCATCTTGATAAGAGATTGCGTTTTTTTTAAGTCTATAGTCCCCACAACAATGATTTTTTTTCAAACAGTAGAAACATAATACATGCTGAAACATCTAACAATAAACAAATTACAAGACTTCATTATACACCATAGGTTATGTAATATTTAAATGAGTTCAACTGTAAAATAAATTGTTAATATCTATTTGGGCATCCAACTTGAAAGCGCTTTCGCAGTAGCAAAGGAATGTGCTTTTGTTGTTTTTGTCAGCCAGCGTCTTTGTTGCGCATCGGTTCAATTGACGAAGCAAATCATGTGATGATGTGATTGTAGTCCATAAGAATCGAAACCACCGAAAATTGATATCATTGTTAGGGTGGAAAACCGCCACCAGCATCTCATCGGGATAAATGCGTGGTTGATTACTTTCTCCAGCGCGCGAAGTGTCGGTTGCCATATCCATCGGAGAACTTCGGTACCTGCTTGAACAATTGAAAGGAAGATGCTCGTGGGTTCTTATGCTGGCGGTTGGAAGATAAAGATAGAGTTGTTCTCACGAGAACAATCGAACTCGAAATTAGGTCAATTTGAAAATTGAATGAGCGCGTGTGCTCCGTGGGAAGGCACCCCGACTAGACGGAAGAAACAAGATCATAGCAAAATGTGTTCAAATGAAACAATTTACCATTAGTAGTTGAAATACCGTCGATGGGGGTGACAATGGGTCTAAAGGGTGAGATTGGGTCAAAACGTAAAATTATGATTTATGAAATATTTCACATAATAACGCTGATATTACTAAAATTAATAATTCATGTGTTAGGGTACATAGTATTACATGTAATTCATCACAATATACATTTTTAGAAATAGTAGTTTTCGTTTACTTTACCAATGAACTTGTATGTTGAAACTAGATAAAATTGACCACATTAAATTTCTCCTGTGCAAAGTATCACGCATGTACTATGACCTCTATCGTTAATTTAGTAGAAGGTTGAAAGTCTTTTCATTGCACTTCACACGTATTTTCCGGAATCCTTTTTTTTTCCATTTAAACTTATTTTTTTCGGTACGGTGTCTTAAACATTAAAAATGGGGGTGAGATTGGGTCAAGCAAGAACGATAGTAAATGAAATTGCAAGTCCATTTTTTTGACATTTTACGGTGCCGGGGGTTCTTATTTTTCATTAAGAAGTGTTTGCTCTTTCTAAATACAACATCTCTGAAACATCAAACTACTTGAGGATTCCGTACATTGAATAACAATGCAAGGCATTTTGACAACTTCTCAAACCAGCAACTGTGTTTCGTGCGCAGCAACATCGTAGAATTTTATCAAGTGGATTTTTTTTTCGAAATTTATTTATTTATCAGTGATTTCATATTATTAAAACATCTCACGGAAGTACAAATGAGTTGGATCGCTGAAATACTGGGATTATGACGTCAACATCTGCCTGAAATGTATTGATCGTGGAATGTTGCACCGAAATTTAACTATTTGTGAAGGTTTAAAATAATCACTGTTTCAGTACACCTTTGGGGAAACTGAATAGGCTTTATGGTAATGGGGATGAGACTTTGAAGAAAATTTAAAGGAAAAAACAAGAAAATTTATGTAAACTTGACGATAAATGTTACATTTACATATTTTTCTCATAGCTCTTCAATTTTTTGGTATAATCGTTCTTTTAAGTGGGTTTATCATACCTGTGAAGCATCTTAGATATCTTCTCGTCTGGTTTGCATCGTATTTCATCAATATCTTTCAGCTGTGAACGGTTTTGCAATAATATTCTCAAAAACAAGTTATTTAAATTACAGTGACCCAATGTCACCTCCTCTATGGGGTTTGATTGGGTCATTTTTCATTCACTTGTGGTGCCGCTGTGAATAAATATTGTTCTTTAAGTTTTTGAACGGTTGTTAATGTACCATCAAAGTACATACACACCAAATTTGAAGTTTGTTGGAGTTAAATTGCGATAGTAATTCAATAAATAAATCGTACATATCCCTTTTTGACCCATTCTCACCCCCAACGACGGTAACTAATATTCTAACAAAATTTGCTCCAAATAAAAAAAAACTGTAATAATTATAACAAAACTATTAAAGAATGTGTTCAAAGTATATTACAACACGAAATCATTGCAAATTGTGTTACTGTTTATAACTTCATATGTTATTTGGTCGGGGTTCTGCTAAACCGCACTATCTTTATTACGAGATATTTTACTTTAAAGTATTTTTCTGTACTAGTTTACGGCGGAAGATAATTTTAATTTTTTTATCGCTCACATGCGATTAACAGTGTTGAATAAATATACCGAGAATAAATATACTAGTAAATCATCCAAAATTAACGATGTAATTGGATTTCATTAAACAATATGAAGCACTCAATTCACTCTGGCTGAACAAAAATTGAAAAATATGATTCTTGGTTCGGTATGGTTGGATGTGTTTCACAGTTTTCAACAACACAAGTAAAATTGGAGACAAATGATAAGCATCGTGCATGTTGGAATCCATGTCACAAGTATTTATGGGAAGGATTCGTATGTATTCAATCAAGGTTCTCACGTGTTCATACATAAATCCTAATGATCGAAGAAAACCACGAATTCGCTCTGTTAAAGCGCACCAAGTTGCTCCCATTTGGTGCACCTTTGCTGATCAAGTTCACAGTTCAATGCGTGAAGTGTTCACCAGGAATGACCATCATTTCAGATATACATTGACCTGCTGGTGTTTTGCTGCAATATAAAAATAACTACAGAATCTAAAAGTTGGTTGATTTCCATCACCATCGGATAGAATATCAGAAAAAAAGTTTCGTCGGGAGTTGAACTTGTGCCTTCTGAGTGGTAATCTAGTGTGCTACCACTAGGTCATCTTCACTTCTTGAAGGAATGGTGATAAACTTGAATCAAGTAATGTGCACTTTGTCTGACGGCGTTTGATGGCGAAAATGCCATTTTCCTAACAACTAAAGCGCACCAAGTCCACCTCACACAGCAACAGATTGAATAATTAAGTTTTTTCATTACGGCTTCTGTGTGGATTGATAAACATGTTACATAACAAGCAAATGCAAGTATTTATGGTGTGTAAATGCCTTTAATTCATGTCTAAATGTGATTTTCAGATAAACAGTACTTAGTGCGGTGTGGCTGGATGAAATTTCAAAGAAAATAGATCAACGCCACCGAAACAAATATTTAATTTTAATAAATCAATTGCTGCCCAATTTAACTGGCCTCTGTTTCTATGAGTTGGTTGGAATGGATAAATTGTAAGAATATAGAAGGAAATAGAAGGAAATTTAAAAAACATAGCTTTATATTTGAAAAATGCATTCCCTCTGATGACGTGCGTTGGTTTATGGTTCACTCTGGCTGAACAAAATTACTGTTTTACGTGTCCTTCCAAACAAAATTTATGATCTAAGATTACAAGGGATTGTTCAAATCACTCGATATTTTTATGGTAGAGAGGTTATGATTATGTAAGTCCTTTGGTGTGAAAAACTCAATTCGGGAAAAAATGGCACTTGGTGCGGTTTAGCAGAACCCCGACCATTTGATATATGAAATGGCAAATATGTAACAAAGATAAGAACAAAGCCATCTAGTCAACAAAGCGTTATCGATTTCTATTATTTTCAACAGCTGCTGATTTAAACGTGCTGTAATATAATTATGTGATACTAGTCGGGGCATGCGGCTGTTCGATAGGTTTTCTCTGAAGGGAACATCCTATCTCGCGTTCATGAGGCGACACAGTTCAGAAGAAGCGAAAGTGGTTGGGTGTTGGTTTTCAGCCGACTTCCGGTGCGATAGTGTATATATATGGGAAGGTGTTACTTTTCTAGTATAACTAAATGAAGCAATTTGACAATGGAGATTGTTAAATGAATTGAACCCAACTGTAACATGATTATTAATTGTATGCTTCCAAGAAACTAAAATTAGCTCTTGTCAAACTCTAATTGAATAAACTGCACATAAATAACTCATTTTTCACCCCTTTCCCGATGTTAGAGATAAGCAATAAGCAGAAAAAATATCATATAACAAGGTATTCCAGCAGCACCGTAAGAAAGATACTACAATTCACATTAGCGTAAAGAGAGTTTGAAGCCCATTATCACAACTGGTAAGAACAACAGAATGTTGAAATTACAGTATCGAACATATAAAATGCACCATAGTCATTTTCCCATACAAAATGGTCAACTTCTTGTATTTTGTATTTGCTATATCTCCGCTGTTCCTCAACTGATTCTTCTCATTTTTTTCTGTGACGTACTATAAATTACATACCTCAATTTTTGATTAGTATTAAAAAAGTTGTGTGAAAACTATTGGTTTGAAAGTTACAGATAGGTTAAATTTTGACATAAAAAATGCACCAAGACGAAAAGTGAGGTAGGGTAAATGATGGCTTCGGCACCCTGAGGGTATTTTCGGCAGCACTCACTTATCGCCCTTGTTAAAATTTATCTACGGAACAAGAGTTACCTTCAATATACTCAATATATTCCTTGAACTATAATCTTCCATGTAAACCTCATCTTTTACAAAAATATTATATAACATGGGTTTTATCATTGAATGAAATAAATGCTTAAGAATTTATCGTCATTTGTGAGATGCCGAATAAAACAACACAAGAACAGCTTAAGAAAAACTCACCACTTTGAAATGTCCAATTCTCCGCTCCAATACCAATTTGTCACAAAAGCTACGCATCGATCACTTATGCACTATTAAACTTTTGATTTGTCTATAAAGCACTCGAAAATACTGAATTTGTATGCTTCAAATCACAAATAAAAATTAATGCATTTTGCTTTTCTCGGCAATTACTATTTATTACGGGAATAGGTTGCCGGAAAACCACATTCAATTGCGGTGTGTTTTTTATTCACATTTTAAATTCATTGAAAAAATCGAACACAACTAATTAATTTATTAGAATTAGGCAACAAAGCATGTATTGGTAATAATTGAGCCTTTCAATACTTTCCTTATCTGAAGTTTGTAGTGCATAAACTTCAATATATTGAGAAACATATAAAATATACGTCTTTCAATAGGTTAACTATTTTGGCAACACTCCTGTTGTTCTACAGGCAATCATAGGATGATGTATATGTGTCAAATCATAAGTGAATTGATTTGCAAAGGGCCAATTTTGATTTTCTCATACACTCAGAAAAAAAAATAGTCACAGAATTACTAAAGTTTATGCATTAATGACTATTTTCTATCTGCCTCTCTTACATTCTGCTGTGAATTTCTACTCTAAATGTTATTTCACCTGGGTTGAAGCTTAGCGAGGGTTTTAAAGGCCTCTCCCAATTTTATTACCAAACGCTCAAGGCCAAAAACACATGTTTACTTAATTTTATAATGTTGTTCGTTTGTCCAGAAGTCCAGAAAACTTTTTTCAAAGTTTTTTTTTTGATTTTGTCACACCCCTTGGCTTAAACACAAATTTTAGGTGTATTTTGTTTTCCGTGTCCCTTCCGAAATGTCAGATAGGAACAACCCCAGTGTTAAAACTATAACTCCTGTGGTGTTTTTGTCAACTAAGCGAACGTCAAACATGATCGAAAGCGTCAAGGTTCATGTATGGATCCAATTTTTATTTTAAAGTTTAAATATGATGTAGCCGTTATTTGAGCGGGAAAAATTGCTAAAGTAGTTGTAGTATCATGTTCTTCCGTGTCATTAAATAAAAACAAGATTTCATTAAACATTTTAGGACCCATTTGACACACTCTTAAAAATAATGAAAATCACTCCGGACGTAATTCACATTATGACTGAATGACATTTGATGTAAGTGATGAAATGGCGTAAAAATAAGTTCTGAAAGATGTGTTGAAAAAAAATGTAATTTTACATGATGAAGGACATGAAAACGATTCCGCTATGATTGATATTTCCCGAATCAGACACCATCGTATTTAAAATGTGACACAAATGCACGTCATTTGGCTCGCTTCTTTTATGTGCATCCAAAAGACGTAAAATCGCATGATTTTTTCGGAGTGTGTAGGAATAAAAGTCCCTGTAGAATGAAAGAGAGGCAGAAAGAAAATAGTAATAAATTACTAAAATTTAGTCATTCTGTAACTAGCCATGTTTCTGAGTGTACACTGAGAATAAAATGAACGTAAAAAAGGCTGTAGAATTTCCAATTTTGCGTTACTTTTTAGCGATTTTTTGAGCATAGACACAAGGGTAAGGCTTATTTTTCAAAAGTTCTCAAAACCAAAAGTTCGTGTGCTCTTATGAATTCAAATCATATAAAAAGAGAAACCTCAAAGTTTTAGCCAAAAATATTAAGATTTAGGGGTGGCGCAAGCGTCTTGAAGGTGAATTTTCAAGTTATAAAAAATGGCCTTCAGTTTAGTCACCATAACTTTGGTTATTTCTAACCGATTCTGAAACCGTTAGCCTCATTATTTTCAAAATTAAATTTATAAAAACTTTGTAGAACATAAAATTTGACTTAAATCGAAACAATTTTTGTTAAAAGTAGTTTTCTCGAAATTTTTCTTCATTTTACTGAAAAATTCATATATGTTTGACCATACCTTCATAAATTCTCAACCGATTTCAAATATTTGTATGTACATATTTTTGAAGCAAAACATAGTTGTTTCCATACTGTTCATACAACACATTTTTCAAAAAAAATGTTTTGGCTTAGTTTTGTAACAAAAACTACCCAAAAACATGATTTTTTAAAGAAAAATCGAATCTCTGTGGATTATTTAAGTTTTTTGCAAAAAATTAATTACGAGTTGAATAATGCATATAGTTTTTATCATGAGCAAAAATATTATTGTTTCAAAATTATTCAAAAATAGTTGACAAGTCCATTTCAAAGGATAACCAAATGTGGAAAACCAGTTTCAGCTTTAAAAATATTGTCTAACTAACAAAAAAAAACAGGCGTTTTTTGTTAATAAATCATGTTGTTGAATAACTTGGTCAAAACATTTTTTTTAGTGAAAAGTTTGAAAACAATTAAGTAAGCTTCTAAACCATGCAAAAAGAATTGGAATCGGTTGAGTATTCATGAAGTAATGGTCAAACAAAGATATGTTTTTAGAAAAATTAGGAAACATTTGGAGTAAACTACTTTTATTGAAAGTATTTTTGATTTTACTTAAATTTGTTATTCTACAAAGTTTTCATAAATTTAATTTTTAAGATAATGGTGCTAAAAGTTTCAAAATTGTTAAGAAACTACCAAAATTACGGTGACTTCACTGAAGGGCATTTTTTATAACTTATAAATTTACCTTCAAGACGCTTGCGCCTCCTCTAAATCTCTATATTTTTGGCTCAAAATTTGAGGTTTCTCTTCTAATATGATTTGAATTCATAAGAGTACAAGAATTTTTAGTTTTGAGAGCTTTTGAAAATAAGCTGCACCTTAATAAACAGTAGTGTGAGTAACGAAAAGGGACATGTAATCCAATAATCGTGTTCCGTGGATTTTTCTTGCAGAGCACAATATTATGAATCAATTAACCATGGCGTCACGCTGCAACTTCTAGGTTGGATTCGCACTTGCTGCAAGTTTATAACCATGACATGGCAATTTTTACAGCCGAAATGCTGCCATAGCTAGATTGAATACAAAAAATATACGATGAAATAAATGAAAACGAAATTAGGCAGCGTCCATTTATGACAAACGTTAAAATGTATAATTTTCGACCATTCCCCCCTCCGCAACGGGTTTTGCATGAAAAAAATAAATTTTGTGTTTGAGCTATTCCCATCCCCTTAGAGCGTTACGTAATTTGTGCACGGCGCCTTAGTCTGCATAAAATTAGTGCCGTTGTGTATTCAATTTGACTCTCTGCTATTCTATTTATAACTGCAATTCTGTTCTCATTGTAGTCTGTATTTTTCTGCATTGGCCCTTTCAACGAGTCGAACATAAAGAGTGACATTTAAGTTCAGGATTTGTCAACAAATACGAAATGTTACCAATACATAAACTAATTTTTGCGCAGTTTTGGATTGCCGAAGTGAACATTTTTATTGCCGACAATAGTAAATGCATTGCCGATAAAAGAACAAGTGCCTCGTGACTTTGGTAAGGAAGAATAGAAAATTAAGAGAATAAAATAGTGTTTTGTGTATAATAATTAATTAATAAAGAGTGCTCAAGAATAGTTCAGGTGTCTCCTGCTAATTGTTGTGCTCTATTGTTGCGCAAAATTGCCCTCTTAAAAGTTCAGCTGCTTAGGCTGCCGACAATACGTAAGCTCCCCTATAAGACAAACTATGCGTCGTATCCTTTCGGTGTCTTCAGTGCATTTGGTCCTTATTACTCAACAAACAAATGCGCTGAAGACACCAAGATTTCTATCGCTTCGCTTTGGGTTCAACTTAGTAAACAAATATTCAGGTTTTCTAGACCGCATAAGTTTGAATAAGGTGACACAAGCTCTAAACTTGTAGACATTTGAAAAGTTACTACCTATTCGATCTTTGTGTAGATGAGATACTCTGGAAAACCTAGGTAGTTTAAACACATATCCTATACAAGCATTCAAAGCTAGTCTCATTTTAACGATTGTAGAAACATTCGGAAAAATTAAATCACCGTATACAAAATGTGGCAAAATTGTAGATTTAAAAAGATTTGTTTTGATGTCAATAGTGGAATGTTGTGTTGTCAAATTTAATCGTTTTAAAGAGCCATTAATCTTATCGCATTGTGCATTAATATGGAGTTGACCAACAAACAGGCCCGGATTCAGGGGGGTGCCAATATTTTCAATATTTTATATACCGTACAATATTTTCACTTTAGACATTTGGACATATAATTCTAACGTTAAAGTCAACTTTCTAATATTTGAGTTTTTTTTTTTTGCCTAATTACATTGTATGGTTTGGTCAATTATTATCCTTCAATATATTAAAAAAGTCGTGAATATTACGCCAAAATCTTCAAAACTCTCCTCTAGTTAGTATTCATAAAATATTTGAATTGAAAATGCGCTTAAAGTTTTTACAGGATCTTAGAAAATACGGCTAAACGTGCAAAGCACTGCTCAATTCAAAGAGTTTATCTGATTCCTATCAGAACTTGAAAATTTAAAAATTCTTTCTTTTTTTCTTTTTAAATTTAGAAATTCTTTTGTGACAAGGAAGTCATTATTTTTAAATACTTTTCTATTTTGTATTCCGTAATTGAGGAAGTTTTCTTTGAATTCAGTGAAGGGTTAGAGTAAAATGTGAATATAATTAATAAAACATACAGTACTGCCAACAATAAAGTATATGAAGACCGATTTTCATACAAAAATGGTCAAGCTTAGGGAACTGTATAACAGCTTCTAACGAACCGATTGACCTGCAAATTGAACTACATCTCATAAGAAAATGGAAAATAAATTGAATTCTATTCAAGAGTTTTGCAAGCTATTAAATAAATACTACAGTCATCTCTCCCTTACTCGATATTGAAGGGACCATCGAGTTAGGGAGGTTTCGAGTTACAGAATACAATACCAATGCAACTGCGATCCAAGGGACCATCGAGTTAGCCATGAAAACCAACTTTTACTATGGTTCTCTAACTCGATATCGAGATACGGAATATCGAGTAAGGGAGAGTTAACTGTATTTTAAGAAAAATGACAAAATTTCAAATATTTTTGAAATGTAAACATTTAGCAAAAGACATGTTTTCTGTTTTCAAAAATATCTAAGTATCAAAATTCTGACATTTTTTGTCAATATTGATGGAGTTTGAGAACTAAGACACTTTTGCTTAGCATATGATGATTTATTCACAAATCTAATTTGAAGTTATTTCCAACATGCATTTCAAATTTCAGGTCAATCAGCCTTGTGTACTTTATTTTTGCTAGTACTGTCTGTAAATACTTTTTTTTTCTGAGAATGCGGCAACCATAGAAAAACCGGAAACTTGTAGTAAATAGAATCAAAGAAGCTTTGGAGAAAACGGCTTTGAAGACTTACAGCAGTTTTTCACTCCATACAAATTATAAAGAAGCCAAAAAACGAGCCAATCTCCTACGAATTATTATATATTTCACTTTGGACGCATAAATCATTTAAAAACATCATTGAAAAGCTTAAAAACAATCGAATTCAATGTATATAGCTTACAACCGAAAATTACGAGATCTGACCCGAGCCCCCCGAAGCCCAAATCCGGCACTGCCAACAAATTTAATTTTTTCACTATCCATGCACAAATCAAGACCTGTAATTGGATTTCTATTCTTGCATATCAACATTGATTTTGTTTTAGTTGGGTTTAAGATAATAAATTATTCTGCGGCCACAAAAGAAGATTTTGAAGATCATGATTGATTTTAAAGCCGATGCCATTATAGTTACTTCTATTTTCCATCAAAAATAAATCTGGACATTATCAGCAAAGAGGTGTACCGAACAATATCTCAAACATGAAGGCAGGTTATTGATGAAAGAAATAAAATAATAAGGGTCCCAAACTGACCCTTGTGGAACACCAGATTCAATATTCTTAAAACTATATAATTTATTGTTGCAGCACTAAGCAAGAAAACTGAAAAATATCGATTAACTTCATTAGGTACTTCCTATGGGGTTCACGATCAAAAGCTTTTGCAAAGTCGATTAACAGTGAAATTGCAACTCCTTTTCTGTCAATTACACTTGACATATAAACAGGAACTTTTAAAAGAGCTGTGTTTGTCCCATAATGTTGACGAAATCCCAATTGCACAGAATGCAAAAAAAAATCATTTCAATAACGAATTCTGGAATTTGAATCTTAAGAAAATTTTCTCCTGAACCTTTGAAAAAGCGTCCATAATGCTTATTGGATGAAGATTATTTATATAATCTTTGCTCTTCTGTTTCTTAATCGGTATTATTTTAATAACTTTCCAAGCACGTGGGAACTTCGAATTTGATATAATAATGATGAACAAATGGTGAAAGTAGAGCAGCATTTTAATGAATTCTATCGAAATGTCGTCTAATCCAGAAACATTGGATTTTATTTCATGGACAGCATTTATTATTTCAATATCTTCGGCGAAACGGAAATTGAACCCATCTATTCTCCTGAAGTTAATAGAACTAGTAGTATCATCGACGGTAAAATTATCAATAAAATAATTGTTAATTTCACCAACATTAAAACTTGAATAACCGTCGATGGGGATGACAATGGGTCTAGATGGTTTGGGTTAAAGCGAAAAAATATGATTTATTAAATATTTCTGCTAATAACGCCGATATTACTAAAATTTATTATTCAAATTTTACGGAACATATTATTCAACACGATTAACCACAATATACATTTGACACATTAGAAATAGTGGTTATTGTTTAATATATCAGTAAACTTGTATGTTGAAACTAGACAAAATTTACAACATTAAATTTCTCCTGTGTAAAGTATCACGCATTTACTATAACCTCTTTTTTATATTAGTAGAAGATTGAAAGTCTTTTCAATACACATTACACGTATTTTCCGGAATCTATTTGATGACCCGGTTGTCTCAAAAGTAGATTGTTGATCCCTTAGTTATACCACACCATCGTGAAACAGCCATATAAGGTGAAGATAAATCGAAGCCAAACCTCAAACTTTCAAAATCACGAATCTGGAGAACAGAACAGCAGCTAAATTACGTAAAATTCCGTCTCCAGTTCCGCTCAAAAAACAGACAGCTTAAGTTCGACCTCCGAAGAGGCGGCTTGTTTGCCCGGCAAGAAACCCAACCAGGTTTGTTTTATAAGAATCCAAATAGCAATGTAGGAAAGGATACAGAAAACTCAAAATTATAGTGGATCGAGATTTCTCAGTTATAGAGGTCGCCTTAAGAGTGATTCACAAAAAATAGTTGATGCTGACCGTCGTTCTACCGACACACAAAGATATCACTCACGAGTATCATCACTGGAAGAACTCACGAATTCAAATTTCCCTGTTCGCTTCAGACACGTGAGTGGAGAGACTGATTTCCTAGGCAAACAGAAAAAGAAACTGGTAGAATGACGCGAAACGTGAGAAATCTCGAGGACCATAAACTGTTACAGGGAAAGCATTAACATACTACAAAAATACGTAACTTGGTTGAGAACAGCAAAAACATTTAGAAATGTATTCAAAGTTTTTGACCTACGTTTTTATTCATAATTGTGTGTTCCTTTCCTCTTCATTCTTCTTCCTAGTTTCCCTAATGTGTGTGCGGATTTTCAAAACTAATTCTATCGACATTTTCTTCTAGTCTTCGAGCTCGGTTGTTTGTGTGGCGGTTTAACGCATGCGCATGATTAGTTGGTTTTGGTTTTTACTCTCGGACCCTTTTTGCTGGGATGAATGCCGCCGGCAAAGCAGAAGCGACGGATGAAAAATGGGACGGCAAAGTAGAACTCCGGATTTAGCACATCGATGATGGTGGTATAGCGGCTACCACTCCAAATACGGTAACGAACTGCGACTTATGGGTTCACCAAATGATGAAGTGTCGCGCGCCGGAAATCACATGCATGACGCAGTTGACGACGGTGGGGATCGTCGGGGGCTTCACACGTGGCCTGTCCATGAGGTAATACAAATAAGTGTGGCCGCTCTGTCGGAACGGTTTGTTCCCTTCCGGCTTTCCCCTCAAACCGGGACTTTTGAACGCTGAAGGTTGGGGTCGAGAGCAACGTTTAGCGAGTAGATGCGGTGTGCCGAGTTTAAGCCGTAGATCGCTAGACGCACCTAAATAAAAAGCCGTCAAATGGCTGTTCGATACATTAACCAAAAATTCTCCTCACAACAAAAAAATCACAATTACCTTTCTTAATTCACAATCGCACACACAAACTAGCTTGACTGCAGGGCATTTTTTTAAATTATCGGACAGGTTTGGGCCGGAGGTTCTCCGATTTGCATGAAATTTTCACCAGAGGTAGAGCTCGTGGATACATGACCAAAAGTGAAATTCAAAAAAATTACAGTGGCCTATTTTCCCGGAAAACTCTAGATGAATTTTCACGATTTCTCTATATACCTCAAACTTTGAAAATTCATATCTCCTGAACTATGCATCGTAGAACAAAAATTTTTTAGTGAAATCGAAAGGAAATTTTCTCAACAATCTATTAAAAATATAAAAAGAAAAACATTTCTTGGAAAAATTTTCACCATGGAGAAAATTGTCTGAAAAATAGCGAAAAAACTATCGTCTGTATCATGAAAAATTTGCAAAAAAATGTTTTTTGTTTCATTAATCCATACTCTAACTTTCGTCCATAGACGCCAAAGTGGTATCTTTTACCGTTTAGGCGACAGAACTGAAAAACCGATGACCATCCGCACGCTTCCCATAGGAAAATGTGTTCTATTGTGGGCTTCATAACCGTGCGCTAACGGCGGCAGTAATTTACACGCATTGTAAGTGTAACGCAGTAAACCATCCTTTCCTTTCCAGTCAGAAGAAGCTTTTCGTCAATCGGACCACTCTCCATTGGTCAGTTGGATGTTTTGTGTGCCCTTCATCAGCAACGTTATTTAGTATTAAAGCTAACAGCCTCTATGAAAGCCGCACGGGAAGTTCTTGTTACAATCAATCATTATGGTAACGTTTGAAGGATCAAATCTCAGGATCCGCTTTCTTTGAAAACTTATGAATATATTGTTAATATGTTGTTTCGGCCAGGACGTCTTTCCTACGTTGTGTCTTTTACGATACAACGGACAGCAAATCAAGCGAACGGCTTCAGTTTAACAGATTTATTACCACTGAGAGGCAGCATGCCTACTCAGTGGAGAAACGAAAGAAACTACATTCTTTCAAATTCAATGGGTGCGCCTTATATAGGCGCACGATACGGCCAGACAAAACATACAATAATTATTCATTACGCGCGTACGCTTCTCAATACAGTTTGGCGCGCTGTTGGGTTGGCGCCAACTGTAGAGGCTGCACGCTGACTGGCAGTGGAATATTCCACAGCAGCCATCAATGAAACAATAGATAGCGTCCCTGAGTGTTATACAGTTGATTGATATTATATACATGCAAATACTATACTATATTCTTCCAAGGAACAATCAGAATTTACATCAAATATATCACTTTGTATAGAAAACAAAACTGAAAATTGATTCGCGCGCTTTTAGTTAATTATCTAATCATTTGATAAATTGAACAAAATGTGAAAAAAGCAAGAAAATTAAAAATAGCACTTTATGTATGCATAAGTATCCTTTTTGCTTGGCAAATATATGATGCTGAGGGTCAAGCATGGGAAACACTCACTCAGTTTTTGTGTTTCCCTCACTCGCTTCCACGCACAGTCGGGAGCGAAAAAGCCGTTTTTTTACCAAGCCGAACGTTTCAATTTCCAGTGCCCATTCTTTTTCTTCGGCGAGCACTAAGTGAAACAAAAAACGGCATCTGATCAGTCGAATGCAATACCAAAATTCGGACAAAGGACAAACATTTGAAAAGGGCCCAAGAGGTCTTGAGCTTTTTTCAGAAACGATGCTGTTGAGCCCTTTTTAGCCCGCCCACGCAAACTTAACCCCACTATCAGAAAGATTGGTGTTAGCTCTTCCTAATAGTGGTATTGGTGAGCGTGATCGAGTTGAATTAGGTTCAACAGCGGCTTGCAAAGCCAATGTTTACCAATGTCGATGTGCCCTTTTGAAATGTTTGTCCAGGAATGATTGTTTACATTCTGATTCCGTTCGAATGGCATTCGGGTTAATGAGCGTTCACTGACTGGCAGTCCACACCACGGAATGATTCAGTGAGTAGGAATCCTCTCAGTCAGTTCAATTCATTCGGCGAATGGATGCTAAATGCATTAACTCGTGCCTCGCAGATACAAGTGTATTGGTATTCGCTTCTCTTCGCGGTCCTTCCGATTGTCGGTTTCGACGCTTTCATGCTACACTCCGCCTTGGACGGTTCAGCTATCACTGAATGTTCGATAGCAGCAGATTGTTTGCTATTTTTCATCGGTGGCGTTCCTGTGAATGAGTGAATTTTCCCATGCTTGCTGAGGGTCAGTTCCTATTACCTATATTATTAAATGTTAGGATCGTTTTCAATTAAAGACCGTTGGTCTCAATAGTAAAGGTTACGAATAAAGGACATACAAAACACCCAACAGACCAAAGGAGAAGTACTCCGATTGACGAAAAGCTTTTTCTGACTGGAAAGGAAAGGATGGTTTACTGCGTTACACTTACAATACGTGTAAATTACTGCCGCCGTTAGCGCACGGTTATGAGGCCCACAATAGAACACATTTTCCTATGGGAAGCGTGCGGGTGGTCATCGGTTTTTCAGTTCTGTCGCCTAAACGGTAAAAGATACCACTTTGGCGTCTATGGACGAAAGTTAGAGTATGGATTGATGAAACAAAAAATATTTTTTTAAAAAATTTTCATGATACAGACGATAGTTTTTTCGCTATTTTTCCGACAATTTTCCCCATGTTGAAAAATTTTCCAAGAAATGTTTTTCTTTTTATATTTTTAATAGATTGCTGAGAAAATTTCCTTTCGATTTCACTAAAAAAATGTTGTTCTACAATGCATAGCTCAGGAGATATGAATTTTCAAAGTTTGAGATATATAGAAAAATCGTGAAAATTCATCTAGAGTTTTCCGGGAAAATAGGCCACTGTAATTTTTTTGAATTTCACTTTTGGTTATGTATCCACGAGCTCTACCTCTGGTGAAAATTTCATGCAAATCGGAGAACCTTCGGCCCAAATTGTCCGATAATAAAAAAAAATCCCCTGCACGTAACCTTTGAACTTAGGTAAACGAACTTTACTCTACTACAGAAAGGAACACAAAAGTGTGATTTTACATCTTCGTGGATGGAAGTACGTAAAATTACCGAAGTAATTTTATGACCTTTTCAAACGACAATCCTCGTCAACTACGAATGAGAACCGATTAAAGCGCTATCTGAATGACCTGTATCGTTCCGTCTGTTTTTGGACTCCGATCTACTTATAACGATCGTAAACGTTCGGGCTTGAACGTTGAACCTTAGGCTTATTCGTGTTTCGTGGTGAGGTGTGTAAGGCGACAGGGACTATTATTTGATATAGTATTTGTATATGGCGACTTGTATGCAAGTTTTGTATGAGGTTTTGGAAAGGTGCATTTCATTGTGAACTGTGGTATTTAATATCGCATATATTTAAGTGAACTATTGATTTTGTTTTTTAGTTTTGGCAATTATATATTATATGATTAAATGAAAAATAAATTAACACGAATAATAAATTAACATTGAACAACATGAAAAAATAATATAATTATATAAGAACTAGTGGTCCCGGCAAACTTTGTCTTGCCATCAAGTAGGCTGTTGAAAAACGCCATGAAACGTCCCGTACAAAATGGTAGTTCCGTTCACCTCCGTTTTTCTCGACTTTCCCGTGCAAAACCCTGTACTCTTAAGATTCAAAAACACATCGGACCACTTTGGGAACATAAGTGTGGAAGAATTTTCAAAGGTAGTGCTTCGTGAAGCCCAAGCAGGACAGTTCGGTTTTGCGTCGTCCGATTGATTTTGCTGACGGATTCGCGCGTGTTTTCGTCGCCGGAGATTTTTTTTTTTTTCACCTGTTTTGGAGCGTCTTGCTGGGTACGTATTTGGGAAGGCCCAAGCAAGACGGTTTATTTTCGGGACGCCAAGAAGTTTTGCTGTCAGTGTCAGTTTTGTGTTCAGTCGAGAATGGATTACCAACTGGTGAGTTCGTTTCATGCTTATGATAACACATATTTTCTTGAAAGCGTAACTTTTATGTAATATTAAAACAAACTTTGTATGGTTCGTCACTATATGTGTCGGCATTATGCTTTTTTCTTATACAATTTGAATATACATATATTTTTCTCTTTTTGACATTATTAAAAATTATTTATTAAAAAAATCTTTTGAATTGTTCGACATTGTGAATGTTGACGTATTTTCTAAAACTTCTACCATATCGAGACAAAATGCACAGTAATACTCATATGTAATTTTCAAACAAACTATGTATGGTTCGTCACTACAAGTGTCGGCATTATTCCTGTTTCATATAAGTTAAAATATAAACATGTAATTTTCAGTTTTCGTCATTAATAAAAACGTCTTTTGAATTGTTCGACATTATAGATGTTGACGTATTTTTCCAAAAACTTCTCGAGACAAAAATACAAAACTAGCTTTAAATACAAGTCGTATTCTTCCCCCTTGTCCATGGATCGCATCACCGACCAGAGGTGACTCCCAGATCTTTTCCTCCCTCACTAATAAACACCCTTCCCGTGGTGATTGTGGAGATGCAGAGGTATTCTCGGTCTCTAGAAGCAACAATCATTACATCCTAACATTCCTTCCCCATCCCAACTGACTGTAAGGACTTGGCCGGCGCCGTTATTGATCAATAATATTAGATCTGCTAAAATTGCACTTCGAGAGTAAGCGGAAACTCCCATCCCTTATTCATTTGGATCGTAGTGCAATTCTTACCAGTTCCGATCAATCACGGAGTAGCAACCATTGACATGTACAGTCAGTCTATGCTATGCTATGCTATGCTATAAGTGTGGAAGAATTTTCAAAATCCGATGACCCGTTCTCAAGCCATTTCTTGACATACAAACACCATTCAATTTTTATTTATAAAGATTTATGTACATCTATGTTTTTATTGAATAAAGCTCAAAATAATATTTACAAGAAAGTGACCATGCTACAAGCTTAAACTGAACCCCTAATCAAGTTTTCAGCTCAAATGGATCCTCGGTGCTCTAGATTTGTGCTCTTGAAAATTTGAGGTTTGGTCTTAACACTTTTTCTACAAATCGAGAAGCTTGACGAGTGCAGTGTTGAGTTTTGTGATTCTTTCTGTAGGGACAAGCGTTGAAATCAGGAGGACCAATCGCCGTGCAATGAGGTGAACGAGTAATATTTGGAATTTGATTAGATGTGAATATATCATGGATCGAATAATTAAATATCGGTGTATCCCAAATCCCACTATCCATATAACATTTCCATGACAATTGTATAAATGCAGAGGTATACTTGGTGTCAAGTATCAATGTTCGTCAAACAAACATTCCTTCCTCTCTCCGATGACTATAAGGCCGTGGTCGGAGCCATCATTGACATTTTAATTTCGAACTCCCGATTTTTTCAAGTTGAAAATGATCATCTAGCCCCATTCATTGAGCCACTTCGACTGTCCTAGTCAATAACGAAGTAACAACTACGAACTGTATGGCCATCTATACTCATGCTCAAAAGAAGGAGCTGGACAAGTCATATAAACATTTTTGACAATATCGAATGTATTGTTTACCAGAATATCATAAGAAATGATTAGAAAATTGTTGAATTCAGGTTTCAGACCAGATATTTATGAATACTTATTTTGATTATTTTAAAATATACATTTTAAACGATAATGAATAAATATCATATTTTTTACTATAAATTCCTCCTAGATTTCAACAAAAAATATATACTTCTTCTTGGCATTAACGTCCTAATTGGGACAAAGCCTGCTCCTCAGTTTGTGTTTTTATGAGCACTTCCACAGTTATTAACTGAGAGCTTTCTTTGCCAAAGTTGCCATTTTCGTATATCGTGTGGTTGGTACGATAAAAATCTATGCCCAGAGTAATCAAGGAAATTTCCATCACGAAAAGATCCTGGACCGGCCGGGAATCGATCCCAGACACCTTCAGCATTTTGCACATAAATCCTTTGTGAAACAAAACACAAAATATTATTAGGATAATTGAGACTGATTGAGTGATGTTAATTCGATTTTTCCTTAATTGTTTGTATTAATCAAATAAGTTGTCAAGGAGAATTTAAACCTCGACGAATGTGGGAAAGTAAACTCTTCTCATCATTTGTAAGTTTATTCCTCACTACTATTTAATACTCCAAACCACGTGCAAACGTAATTAGTAGACAAATTTTTGGGACGTGAAGAGTGCTCCTCTCTCGAAATGGAATGCGCATCCATCAACACACAGTTTTCAGAGCAATGCATCCGAACCGATTGGAAGGTATTTTCGAGAACTGCGCGTATACATTTTTGTTTTGAAGCGCCATCGGTCTCTCGAAGGAAAACACCTCGCTGGTTGTTGTGGTTGAAAGGTTCATAGTTTGATGTTACGTATAGTGGGAAGAGCATGCTTCTCTTTCGAATCGTTCGCACAGGCAGACGCATGGTCTTTTTATTTGCTTTTCGTGTCTTACATCTAAATTTTATTGAGCTTTACTTGCGACGGATTGATGCTCTTTGCTAACGGGAAAGTACATTCCACGCATATTTTGATGAATACTTTAGATGTAGCGCGTAATTTTAAAAATTTTATTCGGATAACCAAACGTCACTCTTAAAACAATTCACAAAGCAATTCCTACGACAGTATTTAGTTTGGCAAGTGCTCTTCAGGATGTATCCCAATTCAATACTCTGGTAGCTCTGAACACTTCCTGTAAGAGCTAGTGTTCCTCAAGGCAGAATTTTTGGACCAATATCATACAATATTATCACATCTGACTTGCCTTAGTGACCTCAGGGATGTCAAAAATCCTTGGGGATGACACAGGCTTCTCCGTCAAAGGACGAAACCTGCATGTCATCTGTAGGAGATGGCAAAAAAGGTTGGATTTTTTTTAAACTTGCAAAAATGGAAAATTCTTCCTAATGCTCATAAAACTCAATTTATAATATTCCCACATAAAACAAAAGCTCTTTATTTGAAACCTTCAAGAAGAAATGTTGTCACGATGTGAGGGGTTACAATAAATTGGTCAGGTGAAGTTACGTATCTGAATTAAGATTATTGTGCAAATAATATTTGAAATAATACAAATTTGGGAATTTTAAAAAGTTCGAAAATTGATTTCTGACTATCAAACTTTCCCTTCGTTCAGAACAGATTTGCATATTCGCACCGCTCTGATTAAAGTCCCCTTTCATTTTAATACTGTCCTACTCGAACGACAGCCCATCAAGTAGCGAATGTCAATTTTATCCTAATTGACACTTGAGTTAGCAAGTACAATGTAGTTGTCAATCAATGTCCGATTCTCGGACCCCAGGATCTGTGGCGAAAATAATCGAAAATTGTTTTTTTTCCATGCGCACTACTTATGCTTACGCAATGTGGGGTGCTATTTGTTTGTAGCAAAAGCCGATAATATCTAATTCCGTTTGGCGCATGCTGATCTGACTCGGCCATTGTTCGCCATTCTCACATGGCAGCCAAATTAACAAGCATTTAAGGAAGAAGAACACGGTGTGTTTTATGAAAACCAAAAATATCCCATGGAAAATTTAAACTTATTTTTTGAGAATCCGAGAAACCCCAATCATAAAAAAATTGCGCTAGGAAAACAAACTGTCAATAAAAACTGTGAAAATTGATTGATGTGTAAGATATTTTGAGTACTATTGAGGATTTTTTTTGGAAAATGTGTAACATTGTAAAGTTTTTTTTTTAAGTTTTTTCTTAGATAGAATTGAATCCGTATATAGTAGTATTTTTACCGCACAGATGGCATGTGCGAAAAAAATACTAGTTTTTTTTTCAATTGCTAATCATTTTTTTGGAATGAATTAGTGATCGATATTTTTCTGAGGGCATGACAATAGTTCTACCATTCTCACGCATCCAGTTGTGGACTGGAAAAATATCGATTCTTCTAATGATGATCCGAAAATATTGCTAAAAAGCATATAAATAAAAAATTAACCTCACTCGACCATTACGAACTAGCAGGAGGGCGAAGGCTCGTGCCACTGTCCGATCCAAATTGTGAACGAAGTGATGAAGGGAATGCAATTTAGGGGTCCACTCTACACCATCAGGGCACATTGGCACGAGCTCTGAAAAATATTAGGGAAATAAGAAGAAAAAGAACGATTGTATCGATCGGCAGTGCATAAAACATGCGAACAGGACGAAAGGTAGCCTTTTGAATGGGACTCGATGCATTAATCCGCTTTTCGGACGGATGCTGACGTGGGACTTGTTCGGCTGCACCCACTGAAAATTGTGTTGATGCAAAATAGACAGCTGGGCGCATAAGAGCACGGTTGATCTGGAAATCTGCTACATTGAGGGTAGATTGGAATAACGGTCAGTTTCGATGCGTTTTAACAGTTGTTTCTGAATATGAACTACTTTCTGGTACCGAAACTACATAAAGAAATTAAGAAAAAGCTTCTTCTTCTTTTTGGAACTATGTTTGCTCTGGAACAGAGCCTACTTCACAGTTAAGTGTTCAATTATAACTTCCACAGTTATTACCTGCCTAGATAACCAGAAGTAGCATAAGAGCTAACGTGAAAATTCCTTTACTTGAACAAACTACATCACACCCACACAACATGAAGAATAAAATCAATTCTTTGCATAAAACGCTGTTTTCTGAGCTCATTCGGTTATTTTGTTTCATCCCTACTATACGTACAAAGAAAGTTGAATCAGTTCATAGCGGCTGTCAAATCAACTTGATTACCGTGAATTGAGCCACATAACATATCAGGTTAGTTCACAATAAAATCGATACATTCGCCGCACTACATGCCAATTTTTATCATATAGTAGAAGTGCATATAAAGCCTCCACTTTTGTACGCATAAGCCCTTTTGACGATATCTTATACGCAAGCTACAAACATCGCATAACACAAAATTAGCCATTTCTCGCATCCGTGTATCGAGACCAGGAAAGGCTAAGAAGCTTTCATTTCAAAAAGATCCTGAACTTATCGGAATTCGAACCTAGATACCTTCAGCATGGCTTTACTTTGTAGTCGTGAACTTTATCACTAGACTAAGGATGGTCCCTAATAATACTTACTAGATCATTACGTAAATCTTTTGAATTGCACTACGGTTTCCAATCAATTTATTGGAATCTTTTTTTTATCTCGTGGCAACATGCCTACTTGGAGGTTTAAAATAATGAGCTTTCGGTTTACGTGGGAATATTATAAGTTGACTTTATCATTAGGAGTTAAGAGCTTTATTATCCGCAATCAAAGATTTATTACATCCTCAGGTAACTTAAGTGAACCAGATGTGAAAATATTGAACAACTAGCTTACCCAACGCGCTAACGGAATCGGAAAGGATGGAAAGTGATTTAAAGCATGGTCACAAATCTTCCCAATTTAGTAATATCCTTACTTTCCTGTGTGCACATCTAAAATATAACCGCACTTAAGTTCTCTCATTAAACACATTCCTTCAGGCATGCAAAATCATCGAAATGTATGCTTAAACTATACTGTTTGAGTATCATTGGCGTAGGAACAGGGGCGACAACTCCTTTAAAAAATAATCTGTGATACTAAAAAGCGTTAGTATCCTGGAAATTCGATTCCTTAAATTAAACTTGTCAGGAAAATAAATACAATACTGTTTCAAATGGTTTAGCATTAGCAGCATATTCACTACAGTATGATTTTTCACGTTTTTGGGCGATGTTCTGCTGGAGATGTATGGTAATTATGATTGCCCTTATGAAAATAGAAAAGAAATCCATACATTAACTACAACACGTATAATGTCCGACTAAATTAATTGAAAACAAAGGCAAAATTACTAAAAGAACTTGTTAGAAAAATGATATCTGAATTTTTGCGAAAAATAAGGCCTTATTCATAACAAATCTTTTCGATTAACTTCAACTTGGATAAGGCTTTTAATTCCAACAAAAACTTTTTCTTTGATTTCGTTCCAATTCTTTTGAAAATATTCCTTAAAGAATTCCTAAAGAGTAGCTTCAGCAATATCGAAGAATGCTCATAAATCTCTTGGAAATCAGCCAAATAATATTGTGAGATTTGTTTATACTTTCAACAAGAATTTCTCCTGGAGGACTACAATTCCTCCTATGTCTAGTTTTAATCCACAAATTGATATGTTCTCGGATTTAACTAAAAAATTACTTCCCGTTTCAAAAGTATTCTGTCAAATTAATTCACGAAGTTCATCAAAAGTCCTTTACAAATATTTTGAAAATACATAAAACAAATTCTACTTTTTTCAGTAAATTATATTTAATATCCCCGGATTATATTTTGATGGATCTTCTTGAGAAATACGCTTTTCTAATTCATCAGAGAATCATTTATCTCTAGAGAAAAGATTATCAATAACCGCTTATCTTTACTTGTTCTGTAGTCCATCCATTGTTTCTACCTGTTTCAACATTTCGTTGTTTCTCCTTTCTTCGCATGACGCTTTCTTGAGCAACTTCGTACAAAAATCTTATCATACTCTAAAAGCAATATTTAAAAGAATCTAAAGAAAATGAGTACGAACCGTCAATATTTTCACGATTAACTAGTACAGTTCTACCACAATAGTTAAAAATAGTTCCTCTATAAATGTTTGTATGGAATTTGTGCAAGTAGGAACGAAAAAGGTTTTTACATTATTCTGTTCGCCATAGTATCATGCGACATTGGAGTTCATGCAAAACATTTTCTAAGATGTTCAATACAAATGCCTTTAGTAAAAATTTCATCCATTTAAACGTAAATCGAATAAAAAAGAACAATAATTCTTGAAGTAAATCCTAGCAAAATCACCTGAGCGTTTCTGTGAGGTATTTCGTCAAACAGTTCCAGAATTTCAACGGTGAATTCATGAATATTCCGAAAAGAATTAAGAATTTTTTTTCCAAAATCGATTTAAACATAAATTATTAAAATTAAAAAAGTTTGAAAGTTTTACCACTACATTATAAATATGATTTAAATTGTATATTGATATGGAGTGTTTCTTAGAACAATTTGTAAAGGAATCCTTCATGAAAATTCCTGAAGTAGATTTTGAAAATAAAAACACTAGATTTTTTATGGAAGAATCTTTGAATTAACATTCAGGAAAATATTTGAACCTAGAAAACACTTGATGTTATTTTTGGAGAATATTTTTTTGAGAAGTTCAAAACTAAATTGTTGAATTCTTCACTAAATCTGTTGAAATTATTTTTAAAATTTGTAAAAATTTAAATTTAAATTTAAAATTTATAAATTAAAATCCCCTAAAGAATCGCTATTACTGAAATAAATCTTTTGCCTCTGATGAAATTTTCGGAAGAATCTCAGGAAAACATCCCAGGGGAAAGAATAATATAATTCAAAAAAAAATTCCTGAACAAATTGCTCGGGAATTTTTTTTTGACGAAGGAAATTATAACATAATTAAAACAAAACAAGTTATAATAACAAAGCCTGTTTCAAATTTGTTTCAACTGGAAACATAATATAACAAAATTCATTACAAAAATTTGATGGTAATTGTTTATAACATATTTTGTTATACTTCAGTTATAGAAAATATAAAGATGAGTTATATTTTTGTTTGATTTCAAACATTATGAGTTACATTTTTGTTAAAATTATAAAATATTTTGTTTCAATTTTGTTTATTATAGAGGAAATTGTGTTAAAAATAATTCTGTTACAACTCTGTTGTAATCTACTGGTCGGAATGCTTGAATTTTGAAAAATTTTCTTTGATGGACTGTTTATTAGGAAATTTTAAAATAATATTTTAGTGAAAGAAATTTGAATAAATGCGGGGAACAATGACAATTTGATTTTTATAAAAGAATTATGTATAAAAAGAGGTAAATTGAGAAATATTCTGAAAAATTGCTTAGAACAGTTTCCGAATTGTATCTTCTTTAATTGATTTCGACAATCTTGTGGAATATTTGGAGGAATCCTTAGAGTAACCATGAAGAATCAAAAAGAGTTTATTTTTTGCAGGAAGTCCTGACTAATTTTTGCTGTAAAATTTTCAAGCCATTCTTGAGAATTTCTGAGAGATTTCGTGAAAGAGGAATCTGACGAGAAACTTTAGAAAGAATCTCAAAGG
The DNA here is from genome assembly GCF_002204515.2 of Aedes aegypti. Taxonomy (NCBI): domain Eukaryota; kingdom Metazoa; phylum Arthropoda; class Insecta; order Diptera; family Culicidae; genus Aedes; species Aedes aegypti. The sequence goes on along the minus strand of NC_035108.1, from coordinate 117,346,154 downwards.
CAAATTTGGAAAAACTCTCTGCACTCTCTGAAGAATTTGTGAAAAGAATCCTTGCTTAGCAATCTTGTAGAGTTGTGTTTGATCCTTCGACCTTGACGCTTGCTCCAGCGCGGGCCGGCGATGAGGGCAGGATCAAACATGTCGCGCATCGGTCGAGTAAAGTGAAAAAGTGCCGCGTTCGATTAGTCCTTTTTGATCTTTCGACGTTGACGCTTGCTCCTGGGCAGAGCGTCAAGAAATCCCGAGCAGTCGTCAGTTGTTTTCCCTCTCGGGTCGCGCGCCTATCATCTCTGAGTGCTTTAATATACCCGAGCAAACGAGTGAAGCTGAAAGTGGATTGTTGCTGCTCAATGATGATGGATATATTGGTGAGCTCGTTTCATGCTACTATTTCTAATCTATAAAATATGTATGACTGCACCTTTAATCATTACAACGGTGAGACGTAAATATGATTTTTCAAAAAACTTTGAGAGGTTCGTCACTGTGAGTTTCGACATAATCTCTGATTCATAAATTATTTATGTCTAATATTTCTTTTTCAAAACTCCTTTTTCTTTTTACCTTTATTTTTGTAATTAAAAACAACTTTGAATGGTTCGACACTACAAGTGTAGACTTGCCAAAGGTTCACTTTATTCAACAAACTATGAAAGGTTCGTCACCTCAAGTGTCGGCATAATTTTTCGCTACATAGATATTGTTCATATCAAATGAAAATATTATATCTACATATGAGCATGTTTATATCTCACAAATAATTATTTATCATAGTCTAATCGCTTATCAAAGTGAATCAGATCCTCCCCATTAACAAACATCCCTCCCAGTAACCTTTGTGGAGATGCAGAGGCAAACACGGGGAAATCTTCGTCGGAGTAAGATAGATCCACCGCCGGGGACTACTCTGAGTAGTACGTAGCGTATCACCGGCTTGAGTCGTCGGAGCGCCAGTGCACCGGAAGCCATCCTCCAACCGGAATCGCTGGACCGATTTCGGCACTCCACCGGCCAGTATCGAATCATGAAGAAGCGCGTAGCCGGAGTAGGCTAGCTCCACCGTCGGGGACTAAGCCGAGTAGCATCGATCGTCACAAACCAGTTTTGGGTCGTCTGGGCGCCAGTGAACCGGAAGTCATCCTCCAACCGGAATCGCTGGACCGACCTCGGCATCCAACTGGTCAACAAGGAGAGCTCGAACAGCAGCAGCGGAGAACGAGTCGTCGTAGAGCAACGAAGTGCACATGAGCGTCCAGTAGAAGATCAACAGAGCTCTGACGCGAGGCCAGCTCAAGGGAAGTATGCGTCGTCGCACAGAAAGCTGTCCAAAGTCCCGGCGAGATGTTCAACCGCCAATTGGGCAAAACGCTCCAACAGCGAACTAGCAGAACAGTTAGAGGCTGAGATTGAAGAAGTGCATGAGCACAGAAGTGCATGAGCACAGCCCTCCCCCGATGAAGTTGCCTGATGTAGTTCCGGGGGGATCGAGGCACAGGAGCAGTAGGGAAAGTTTTTTAGTGGTTAAGCACGCCTAACGTGAGTCCCACACCGTGCCAACACACAACAGGCCTGGCTTTTGAAGCTTTTTTGTACCCTACTATAAAAAAAAAAAAAAAAAAAAAAAAAAAAAAAAAAAAAAAAAAAAAAAAAAAAAAAAAAAAAGGCAAACACGGTCTCCAAATAGCAAAGGTTACACACTAACATTCCTTCCCCCAATCCTACCTGACTGCAAGGACGTGGCCGGCGCCGTTATTGACCATGTATAAATAGAGGCACTGAATTATGCACACTGAAGAAGATTATGGCCAATCCCAGCCGAACTTCTAGTTGATTCTTTGTGCATTTTCACTGACTTCGGTCAATCACGGAATAGCAACCATTGATATGTGTAATCAGTCTAAGCTAAGCTAAGCTAAGAATCCTTGCTTGGCGATCTTTGGTGAGACTCCTGGTATTTATTTCACTATTTTTGAGAAATATCCTCACTTATCCCAGAAAATCCTGAGCAAATTGTTAATGAACAACTGGTTGATATTTTTAAATGGAATTTATGTATAATAAGTACAAAGTGTATAAAATTATTTTAAAAGCATTATCTTGCGAAATTGATCAAGAGATTTTTTTTAGAAATTCTTCGAGAAATTTTCTGGCAAGATAAAAAGTCTAAAGAAACTTCAGCAAACAACTTTAAATCTACTTATCCTAGGAATTCTTTTCTGTGGGAATCCCAGAAGGAACTCAGTCAAAACTGGTAGAAGAGTTCTTGGAGAATGTACGGAAATAATTCATGAAATAATCCCGGATACTTGAAACGCTGGTGACAAAGTGTATTCCTCGTGAGTTCTTTAGATAAATTGTTGAAGGTGTTTTTTTACTGGATTAGACAGAAAATAAATATTCTCTGTAGTTAAACTTGAAATTCACAAGTATCACTAATATTATATCAATTATAAAGTTTGAAACAAAATAACAAAAAAAAAATACGAAATTTGTGAAAAAAGTGATTGTTGCGAAATTGTCTTACGTTATTATTTGACGGCCCTTAACGTAATGTTTAAATACTCTGTTGTAGGATTTCTTCTGTTATGAAACATGTTAACCGTTAAACATTTCAAAGCGTTGCTGACAGACAGATAGACAACTCTTGAATTTTATATAAACAGTACTGAATAAAACATATGCAGCTCATATTGAACTACAATGAAAACAATTCGCATGTTTTGACGGTTCGAAAATAAACTGAGTCGGCTCAGGGTTTAGATTCATACTACACAATTTTCTTAGCGATCAGCTGTTCGATGACTGCGTACCTACACGCTCGTTCAAATCTACTCAAAAGTGAGTGGAATTCGACTCATTCTGGATCAAAGTGGATCTGCTCAAAAGTGAGTAACCCCAATAATACTCACTTTAGAGTTACGCACAGTTCATTCAAAATTATAGTAACACTTACTCATTTTGTTATGTCTGAAATGTGCAAAATACACAATCCAGCGTAACGCGACACCACGAGGAACCGACTTTCATTATCAAATGAGGCCTGTTCTCGGAAATATGCCTTGTGACCATGCAATTAAACAGCCTCTATATTTTGCATATTAAATGTACTTGATGTTATGACATTCATTTTGAAACATAACACTGTATATATTGTAACTAAAAGCAGTTGCATTTCGTAACGCGACACCATCGCTGAAATGTACTTTTTCAAACATCACTCCATAATCGCCTATATCTGCTCTGCTATAATTTTTACAATCCGGGTTCGTTCTAGGCAATCCTTCTATGTATTGATAAGAATCAGAGTGTGACTTCAAACTGGAAGGAAATATTGAATAATTGCAGAAATCATTGATTTTATTTTATGAGCGCCGCGTTACGTTTATCTTCCAACAGGGTTCTGCAAATGGTGTCGCGTTACGCAAAAACCTTTTTTTATTTTTATTGATAAAATCGGTAATGTTGCTTTCAGGTTTCAGAAAAATGTATATCTAGTATTGTTATTTGTTTAATACATTCGACATTCTGCCTCACAGTGGGGTAATTTGATCCGACACTGGTTAAAATTTATTTAATGTTTCTGTGAAACCCTTTGAGAATGTCGTGCTTTGTTAAAGCGTAGATGTGGTCACCATTTAAATTTGACTAAATTCTTTGCAGTAATATTTAGATATTTCTTAAGAATGATTTTTTTAAAATGATTCCGGTACAGTGCTTTCCGATGGCGGCGCTAATAATCTTGAGCTTTGATACATGTTAGAATGATTGATTTTGATTGTAAAATGAAATTATGTAAACCTTTCAACGATTTACTTTTAAAATATGCTTTCGGCAAAGTCGACAAGCAGACGTTTATGGTTGTCGTGTCGTAACTACCCGAAATTCAATAACACAGTTGAGTTAATGGATCTGATAAATGGGTAAAATTATAAAAAAGATTCAATAAATTATTTAAAGAATATTGTTTCAGAAATTTGTAGACGACCATAAAAGCTTCTTAATGATCGGACGAAAAATATGTAGAGCTGCTGTACAGTGGGGTAATTGCACTTATTTTGGGTTAAATTTTTTAACCGTTCCTTTGATATTTTTTGAAGATGATAAAAATATCCGATGTACATTCGATTTTTATAATCTGCTGGTTCAGACATAGCGTGTGCAGGTGTTTATGATTTACTAATGCACAGTGGGACGGATTGAGGTTTTAGGAGGAAAGATGGAACTCACGCCTTCAATTGTGATTTTACGTAAAAATAATGTTCTACAAAGTTGTTTCTAATATAAAAACAATTTTTTTGGTCGGAACGAAAATTAGGGTGGCCCTATGTTAAAAAAGATAACCATTAAAACTTTTTTAATTTACGGAATATTGATATAGTTTGTTCTACAAAGTTGAAGATCGAAAAATTTCAAGCTGATTTGATAGAAAAAGTTTTTTCCTAGCTCAAAAATTGACCGTTTTAGAGCATTTTTCGCTATTGATGTAGGGTGGCCCATCAAAAATTGTTTATTTTTGTGTATAATTTTTATTATTTCAAGTTTCTTAGTAAAATTGTCTTCCCATTACTTTCAAGACTAATTGAAACACAAACATAAGAGATATAGCTAATGGAAACAAATAAATACAAGAGTCTGTTCTTAATGAAAATTTAATTTTCTTCCTTGGACATAAAGTATCATCGATACTAATACATACGATATACGAATGCAAAATGAAAAATATGGCAAAGAAAGCTCTCAGTTAATAACTGTGGAAGTGCTCCTAACAACAATAATCTGAGAAGTTTGATCTGTTCCAGTAGGGACGCGATGCCAAAAAAAAAAATATTGATACATTTTTTTCTGATGAAAAGTTAAAGACTTTTTGATAACCAAAAAAAAACATGTTTATATGTTTGTATAGTTGGGAAAACAAAATGAAATGTGTTGACATGACGATAGTGTTTGTCAGCTTAAAAATGTGAATAATCGTATTATACTTCGGCGGATCTGTTTGCTAATGATATGACTGGTTCATATATTAATAACCGTTACTAACAGATTTTTGAAGGAAATCCCAAATTTACTATAATGCTTATTTGAGGCTGAAATTTTGTACAACTCATATCGTATATTGGGTGAATAATCAGAAAATAATTCTGATAGAAATTTCGTTGCCACTGCATTACGAGGCTCATGTATAATCTCAATGTGACTGTTATGCGGTTACAATTGCCAATGTGACAAAACAAATTGGTATTTTTTTTCGAATTTTCTAGAACAATCTCACAAATTTTAGTAAGTTGATTGAAAGTATTTGTCATTTGATGACTCTCCCCGATATTAACTCGAAATTGTCAAAAATGTCGAATGTGACTGTTATGCAGTTATGGGCAGTAAATTTAGAAGATATTTTCAAAAAACTCCTTATTTATATTGCTGAGCTCCTTTGACTCTTTTCGGAAGTACGTATATAAGAATATGAAATAAGTTAGTTTTTTATTCTGATTTAAAGCCGAAAGATAATAATTGTCATGCAAAAAAAACAATCTTTTTTTGCCCCAACTACATTTACATGTAAAAAAACGTTTGTTTTTCATGAAAAATGTTTATAACTATTCACCGAAAAAAATTTATAGGCCTTAATATATGCGTCTCAATCGTCTAAAGATGAAGTAATGACAACTTTGATGAGAAATCTAAAAATAAAAAAAATATAACACAAAAACCTATTTTTGAAGGGCCACCCTACATCAATAGCGAAAAATGCTCTAAAACGGTCAATTTTTGAGCTAGGAAAAAACTTTTTTAATCAAATCAGCTAAGAATTCTCCGATCTTCAACTTTGTAGAACAAGCTATGTCAATATTTCTTAAATTAAAAAAGTTTTAATGGTTATCTGTTTTTACATAGGGCCACCCTAATTTTCGTTCCGACCAAAAAAATTGTTTTTATATTAGAAACAACTTTGTAGAACATTATTTTTACGTAAAATCGCAATTGAAGGCGTGAGTTCCATCTTTCCTCCTAAAACCCCTATCCGTCCCACTGTGTAATGGTGGCCTGAAAGATACAGAATTTTGTGACACAGGAGTGTAATTGAACCAGATATTGGGTCAATAAAATTTCAACGTAGCCATGTAGTATTTCAAGGATCATCTTTTAGCAAAATTGTTAAGGTCGTTTATGGTCTCAAAATAGTGATCTGAATATCATGGAATTCTGCCGCACAGAAGAGTTATTAAATCAGATTATTGGGCAAAATTGTGAATACATTTTAACTCATAAAATTCAGTTGCTCAATTATTCAACCGATTGTTTGAGCTTTCATTGAAAGGAAATAGTTGTACCAGATTTAAGCGTTGGCGCAATTCTTCTGAAACGTTTTTGTGACAGGTAAATACCTATGTTTTTTTTTTCTTTTTTGCACAAAGCTAATCAAATAGCTTTAGTTTCAGGTCTGTTTTTAAGAAGCGACCCAAATCTTATCAGAAAAGTGCCGGTCAGTGAAAAGATAGCCTCACACATCTTGGGAACTGATTGGCTTCAATGGTAAACAACATGGATCACTGGAAAATCCGCAATATTCATAAAAATTATCAATTTATAAAATCATCCAATCAGGACTGCTCATGGACAACTACAACTCCCTTGGAAAGATCCGCAAAACTGGGCGTAAAAAGTAATCCTAGACCACTGTGCGTTTTTTAAATACATAAAAAATCATAATTGTAGAACTTATAAAATTTGTAATACACGTATAATTGGGGGCCTTTCTTAACCGAGTGGTTAGAGTCCACGGCTATAAAGCAAAGCCATGCTGAAGGTGTCTGGGTTCGATTCCCGGTCGGTCCACGATCTTTTCGTAAAGGAAATTCCCTTGACCTCCCTGGGCATAGAGAATAATCGTACCTGCCACACGATATACGAATGTGAAAATGTCAATTTTACATCCAAGGTCCAAGTGAGGACGTAACGCCAGGAAGAAGGAGAAGAAGTATAATTTGTATTGAAATTAAAGACCACCTTGATCACCGAAGTTTATTGCAAAATTAATCAAATTCATTATTATACAACGTAAAGGATGAATGTCAACATAGATAAATGTCATGACAAGACATCCAGAAGATTTGAAAAAAAAACTACGTTTCTAAGTTGATTTTTACGAGATGACCATTATTTACGGTTGCTCCAGATCCTCCTAAGAGCTTCATAGTGACCACCTATATTCAAGAACAATTATATAAACTTTATATAACTTTTCAGGTATGTTTTCCACTGTATTTTCAATCAAATTTATGTTTTTTATACAATTCAACATATTGTCTTTCATGTTCTGCATAGCTTTGGAAATATTTCAGAGTTTGAATTTTTGATATCTTGGCGTAGATGTGCGTGGAATGTGTCAAAAGTGAGTAGATGTCACTTTATTTTTAAACATCATTCAAGGAAAAGAAATCATTGTTTATTTTTCATAAATAAAACAGAAAAAAAATGGAATGACGAGCTTAATATTTATATATTTAATGGAATAGAAATGAATTATACATTATATCATTAATTTATGAACTGTGCTGAGCCTTCATTTTTTCTGCGCTGTAGCTGATTCCATAATTTTAGCCCTGTTCTTCAACAATTCCGAGATACGATTCGTTGTTTGCAAGCTATGTGTGTTGAATTAAGCGGTAAAAAATGGTAAGAAGGTCAAATAATGATGCCATGATCTGCAGAAATAAGTAGACCAGTAATGAATAAAAATTCGCAATCTTTACATAGCAAAATATATTATTAATAGAAAATATGCTCTGTTTTATAAACAACCTATATTAATCGATGTTCTCTTTCGAAAAAAGCTTCTAGCACTCTTGTTTTCTTACTATAAATGTTTTTAAATAAGCACACAAACATGATGGGTGGATTTTTTAAAAGTTTTTGACGTTTAAAAGTGAGTCAAATATCTTTGTAGTTACTCAAAAGTAAGTAAAGTTGATTTCTCTCATGAATGAGTTAAAAATAACTCACTTTAATAGAATTATGTCACTCACTTTTGACAACTATAAGTTCAAAAGTGAGCAGAAGTTACACTCTTTTGAGTAGATTTGAACAAGCGTGTATGGCTAATTGTTTACGCTCTTCACTTGACGTTGGACAGAACAAGTGCAACTCTGCGAATTCTTTTGTTTTTGGAGCCAAAGTCATTGAAAAACAATTGTGACGCGTTTGTTAAAAGTTCGATTCACTGTTATTCATTGCTCACAAGGTATGTATTACAAGACTCGTGATAATAAATGACATTTATTGATTTATTCTCATTCATATTATGACAAGGATCAAACTGGCTCCTGACAGACTTGGATTCGAACTTCGAAAGAAAGTCATTGAAGTCTATTCTGGTGGAATGTCACAAAAAATGATTTGTGACAATATCACTTGAACAAGTCGACCATCTCAAGAGGGAAGTTTTCTGTGGATCACAGAGGTGGAAGACCACTTCCCACATCGTCCACAGATGATCCCATGATTGGCAGAAACATCAAGAAGGATTTTTTCAAATCATTCAAGGTAAGAAAGAACTTCAGCTGTCCGTCAGATCGGACAATTAGGCGACATACCGTTGAAGTCGGATTATTTAGTCGACGCCCTGCGAAAAAGCAGCTGATATTGGTCAAGACTCAGAAGAAGGGGCTCTTGTTTGCTGAATCCTATTTACCTTGGAGTTTTCAAAAATGGCCTACGCTCCTAGTCAGTGATGAATCAAAGTTTAACATTATCGGAAGTGACGGAATTTGTCGTGTATGGCGACCGGTTGGAAAGCGCTTAGATTCCCGTTACTGTCAGAAGGCTGTGAAGCATCGCGGCGGCAATGTAATGTTTTGGGAATGTTTTTCTGCTCACGGCCGTTTCATGTACAATAGCATCCTGAAAGATGTCATGCTGCCTCATGCTGAATGGAACATGCCGTTGAAGTGGACGTTCCAACAAGATAACGACTCCAAACTAATCGATAAAATTGTCAAACAGTGGTTCAAGGACAACGACATATTTGTAATGGACTGGCCACCTCAATCTCCAAATCTAAACCCCATAGGAATCGTTATGATATCAAAAATAAGGACCAGTGTTCGAAACAAATACGCAAGGCTTGAGAAGCGATTCCCAAGAGCATAATTGACAACCTGAAGCATATTAACAAATTCGATTTAATCTAATTTTAATCACGCAATTCCAAACAAATGACATCTGAATGAAAGACAAAGTCCTTTTCTGCATGCTTGGTGGGCTAGTTTACTTTATACGGAGAATGAATTTGGGGTTGCTGAATCGAATCAGCAACCCCAAATTCATTGGAAACACATACTCTTTACCATTCAAAAAATGAGCATTTAATTTTAATTTGTTCAAAATTTATTTGGATTCATAAAAAGAAACGATAATAAATGGATTCGTAAATTTCACGTCAACTGAATTGTTTTGGTCATATCTACATTTTTGAACATTGCATCAATCATTTTTTGGAATTGTCTTAGTTAGGAATCGAAGTCAGTGGCAGATATGCTACCGGAAGCAGATTCATTGCGATGATTTTCCATTGGAACCTTTTTTTCTTTGTTTTTTTTTTTAAGAATGAAGAATTGGATAAACGTTCCCGTTCATCATCTGCCTGGTATGAGCCTCCACATTTCGTTTGCGCGAAGGTCAATCCCAGAAATTGGACTGTGTTAGTTTCATAAACAAATTTTTTGATTATTTTTTCACAGGACAAAGAACTTTAACGTGAGAAGTACCTCCACTAATCATGCATTTATCGTCCATATGGCATTAATTGGTAGCACAGCATGCAGCTCTGAGTGAAGTTTTGAAAATTGCCTCCAGGCTTCTGAAAATGTTCTCATATAACATAGACAGACAACATACTTACTTACTTATTTGGCTTTACATCAATTATCTTGATAAAGCCTCGCCAACAATATTTCGCCAATTCCCTCGGTTCATGGCCGCTTCTCTCCATCCTCGACTGTGACCCACGCTCTCCAGGTCCTGGTGTACCTGGTCAATCCACCTAGCTCGCTGCGCCCCACGCCTTCTTGTTCCGACCGGATTCGTGGCGAACACCATCTTTACAGGGTTGTTGTCCGGCATTCTTGCAACATGCCCTGCCCAGCGTATCCTTCCAGCTTTAGCTACCTTCACGATACTGGGTTCGCCGTAGAGTTGAGCGAGCTCGTGGTTCATCCTTCGCCGCCACACGCCGTTCTCCTGCACGCCGCCGAAGATCGTCCTTAGCACTCGGCGTTCGAAAACCCCAAGAGCTTGCAAGTCCTCCTCGAGCATAGTCCACGCCTCATGCCCATAGAGGACTACCGGTCTTATGAGCGTTTTGTACATCGTGCATTTGGTGCGGGGGTGAATCTTTCTTGACCGCAGTTTCTTCTGGAGCCCATAGTAGGCACGACTTCCGCTGATGATGCGCCTTCGTATTTCCCGACTAACATTGTTGTCAGCCGTCAACAAGGATCCGAGGTAGACGAACTCGTCCACCACCTCGAAGGTATCTCCGTCTATCGTAACACTGCTTCCTAGGCGGGCCCTATCGCGCTCAGTTCCGCCAACCAGCATGTACTTTGTTTTCGACGCATTCACCATTAGCCCGACTCTTGTTGCTTCGCGTTTCAGGCGGGTGAACAAATCTGCCACCGTTTCAAATTTTCTCCCAATAATATCCATGTCGTCCGCGAAGCAAACAAATTGTCCGGATCTCGTGAAAATCGTGCCTCGACTGTTAAGTCCGGCTCTCCGCATGACACCTTCAAGCGCAATATTGAACAACAGGCACGAAAGTCCGTCGCCCTGTCGTAGTCCCCGCCGAGACTCGAACGAACTGGAGTGTTCGCCAGAGATCTTCACGCAGTTTTGCACACCGTCCATCGTTGCTCTGATCAATCTTGTGAGCTTCCCGGGGAAGCTGTTCTCGTCCATGATTTTCCATAGCTTTATGCGGTCGATACTATCGTATGCCGCCTTGAAATCGATGAACAAATGGTGCGTAGGGACCTGGTACTCACGGCATTTCTGGAGGATTTGCCGCACGGAAAAGATCTGGTCCGTTGTCGAGCGGCCGTCGATGAAACCTGCTTGATAACTTCCCACGAACTCGTTTGCTATAGGTGATAGACGACGGAAGAGAATCTGGGATAGCACTTTATAGGCGGCGTTTAGGATGGTGATTGCACGATAATTTTCACACTCCAGTTTGTCGCCCTTTTTGTAGATAGGGCATATAACGCCTTGCTTCCACTCCTCCGGTAGCTGTTCCGTTTCCCAGATTCTGACTATCAGCCGATGCAGACAAGCGGCCAACCTGTCCGGACCCATCTTGATGAGTTCGGCTCCGATACCATCCTTGCCAGCGGCTTTGTTGTTCTTGAGCTGTTGAATGGCATCCTTAACATCCCCCATCGTGGGAGCTGGTTGATTTCCGCTGTCCGCTGTGCTGACGTAGCCATCGCCTTCGCTGTCCTGACCTTCTGTGCCTGTGTTCTCTGCGCCATTCAGGTGTTCATCGTAGTGCTGCTTCCACCTTTCGATCACCTCGCGTCCGTCCGTCAAGATGCTCCCATCCTTATCCCGGCACATCTCAGCTCGCGGCACGAAGCCTTTGCGGGATGTGTTGAGCTTCTGATAGAACTTCCGCGTTTCTTGAGAACGGTACAGCAACTCCATCTCTTGGCATTCCACCTCTTCCAGGCGGCGCTTTTTGTCCCGGAATAGGCGGGTTTGCTGTTTCCGCTTCAGTCTGTATCGTTCCACGTTTTGCCGCGTACCATGCTGCAGCATTGCAGCCCGCGCTGCATTCTTCTCCTCTAAAACCTCCTGGCACTCCTCGTCGAACCAATCGTTTCTTGAGCTCCGTTCCACATATCCGACAACGTTTTCGGCAGCGTCGTTAATGGCTGCTTTGACTGTCCTCCAGCAGTCCTCAAGAGGGGCCCTATCGAGCTCGCCCTCATCCGGCAACGCTGCCTCAAGATGCTGCGCGTACGCATTGGCGACATCCGGTTGTTTCAGCCGCTCGAGATTGTACCGGGGCGGGCGTCGGTACCGTACATTGTTGATGACGGATAGTTTTGGGCGCAGTTTCACCATCACCAGGTAGTGGTCGGAGTCAATGTTGGCGCCACGATAGGTTCTGACGTCGGTTATGTCGGAGAAGTGCCGTCCATCGATCAAAACGTGGTCGATTTGCGATTCTGTCTGCTGAGGTGATCTCCAGGTGTACCGATACGGGAGGCTGTGCTGGAAATAGGTGCTACGAATGGCCATGTTCTTGGAGGCGGCAAAATCTATCAGTCGTAGGCCGTTCTCGTTCGTCAGCCGGTGGGCGCTGAACTTTCCAATCGTCGGTCTGAACTCCTCCTCCTGGCCAACCTGAGCGTTCAAATCTCCTATGATGATCTTGACGTCGTGGCTTGGGCAGCGGTCGTACTCGCGTTCGAGCTGCGCGTAAAATGCGTCCTTGTCATCATCAGTGCTTCCGGAGTGTGGGCTATGCACGTTGATTATGCTGAAGTTAAAGAATCGGCCTTTGATTTTTAACTTGCACATTCGTTCATTGATCGGCCACCACCCGATCACGCGCCTTTGCATATCACCCATCACTATGAAAGCTGTTCCCAGCTCGCGTGTGTTGCCGCAGCTCTGGTAGATGGTATGATTACCTCTAAACGTTCGCACCAATGCTCCTGTCCAGCACACCTCCTGCAGCGCTACGATGTCGAAACCGCGGGTCTTCAGTACATCGCAGAGTATGCGAGTACTTCCAATGAAGTTGAGAGATTTGCAGTTCCACGTACCGAGTTTCCAATCGCTAGTCCATTTTCGTCGCTGTGGTCTTTGCCGATTGTTCCGGTCCGTATTCTCTCGTTGACGTTCCTGTGCTGATGTGTTTTTACGGTTGGCTTGCAGGGCCTGACACCAACCCCCTAGATTTCCGGAGGACCATTCCCCCTAAATGTTCGGAGGGCCATAGTGCGCAGTTTAGCTTAGAGTCCTTCTCTGGCACTCGGACGATGATCAGCCGCCCCTGACAAGGGGAACAGACGCTGTTGTGAGCCGCTCCTAACGTGGAGTACAGACGCTCCAGGTTTGCAAAAGCAAACCCCCCCCCTTCCCTGTCAGCATACGACCAAAGTTCCCACCGGGGGTTGGTTACCCGATCTTCCCCAAGGTTACTCGTACCCCGGCCAGTACCACGAGGAGGTAGGGATAGGAGTTGCTGGGCAAGAGGCTAAGGACCGCACAAAGGGGTCTATTTTATTCCTGCAGGTACGCGAGGTACCAATGGTACGCCATGCCCAGCCATTTACCGCGCCAACACAGGGACAGACAGCATAAGTTTTGCTTTTTCTTAAGCTTTAGTATTACAGTCAACTCTCCATAACTCGATATTGGAGATTCCATCGAGTTAGAGAGGTATCGATTTATAGAACACAAAACCAGTGCAAATGCGATCCAAGGCTTATGAAGATAGCCATGAAAACCAACTTTTAGTTTGATACTTTACCCCGATGTGGAGATGGGTAAGGGGGTATGGGTAAGTATTTAAATCACTTTTGTTAAAGTGGAGTGAATCAAATTCATTAGCAAAAACTTTCCGCCGATTGACGGTTCGCTTTTTCACTATGATTACTTGGACTAAGAAAGGCTAAGAAAATAATTATTCCATCGTTTACTTTACCAACGATTTGGCTTCAGTTGTATCAAATATGTATAATATCTGTATCCATTTATTGATTGAAAATCAAAACATTGTGTTAAAAACAAGCTTCTGATATTCAAACAAATTTTCAGACCTGCCATGTTGTATTCTGTACCAATATGCACTAGCTGTTGTAATACCAGGAAGACAACTCTGCAGAGAATTCGAAATAAAATTTTGAAGATACTTCTGAAGCTTCGTCCCTGGTATAGTACCAATAAGTAACATAGAATATACTATGGAAACATTAGAACAAATGTCCAATAAAATAATTTATAATTTCAGGCAAAAATCGTTGCAATTTTCTATTGTCACGATTAATGCGTTGTATATCTAGGTTAAGGTAGGTTAAGTAAATTGAAAGCGTTTTTTTTCTATGAACTTTTGTAAAATGGTAATAGAGAGTAGGTAACAATAGTCAATATATAGATAAGTGCAAAGAACTATGAAGGGCCTTGGATTGGACTCATGACCCCTTGCATATAAAGCAACAGCGATTCTCAAAATAATAATAATTGCATCAAGGTGTATATTTTCTTCCAAAAAATAAGAAACCAAGGGACAATAAACTTCTTCTTGTTTACCAGATTATAGCCTTCATTGCCTCTGTAACTAACAAAAGTCACGGTTACGTGAACAAACAGAAAATTTGCACTCTGATTATCGTCTCAGCTAGGCAAATATTATCGATCCCTCCTAACACACCATAAAGTATGCACTTCAACAGCACCCTACGACGTATTTCATCACCCGTCAATCATCTCCATCTCCAAATTACGTGAAGTGCAAGCGTCCGTCAGTATTCCTGTTCATGCAAATAAACATCCCTTTAAATCCACCATTTTACTTTCCAATTCCCAACACCTAAAACACTCGCCCGCCGCTTGGAACCACCTCTAATCGATAAAAAACGACACCCTCCACCGTTCAGGATTGGTCGCTTTTTAAGCAGTTTTTTACTTCTCGGGCAAGTTAACATTCGCTTTTCCAGGCGTCCAATGCCGAAACCGCATGCCCACATGTTCGTCGGTCCCTCTTGCTAGCAACAGAGCGGCAGGACACAAAACTAGTGGCGTTTATGATCGATATTTTTCCACCCCACAAAAGAATGAAACAATCAAATCCTGCCCTTCACGCGCCACAGTGGTTCGAAGGCGGTCAAAATCCCAAAAATCAAGTCGTCTAAATCCAAGTGTTAATACAAATTCACCGCGTTTAGAATTTTATAGAAATCTTTGAATGGACCACGAACATGATTTTGGAAGGAAATTTGCATTTGAAAACCATAATTCACGATTTATTTATGTATTTGAAGAGAGCTTCATCTGTAACGGTATCTTCAGAGAATGTTCTATATGATATGGAAGATAGAAGACATAACAATTTATGACACATTTGGGATTGAGAATTTATGTTTCAATTACCAAAATTGAGGTTTGAATAACCGTATTCACCCTATCCATAACAGCAAACATGAATATATTTGAAAATGAAAGTCTATAATGTTTGTATTTAGGAAAAACACAGCCACCCATTTTACGCCCACGACCATTTCTCAGCTGAAGTCTAATCGATTTGAGTGAAACTCGATTGATCAAAAGTTAAAATTGTATCTCAACCACAAACGAGGAATCAACTTCATCACATTGACAACTGCTAAGAAATTGCGGTGGGAGAATAATGGATGGCAGCGTCTTGTAGGAGACCTGACTGTATGTTAAATGCATGAATAAAGGCAAAGCACATCAATATATATCGACTAAAAGAGAGTTTGAGGAACCACTGTGTTGCGCGGTCACCGTCGTCGTTCCCGACCTTCACGGACGACGAGCTGTTGATAGAGAGAGGGTGAACTTGCCAACAGAACAACCCTCCTGGCAGGGATTAAAAATGCGCACACGCACACACATTTCGCCGAACAGCGAAAGCCGGCCGGCATTTGTAGATGGGAAGTCACCCTCATTGTACACCCCAAGGGTGCACATGAGGGTTTCTATCGATTCTACTTACGACGAGTCAAAATTTGCTGGGTCGATCGATTTGGAGGAGGGATACCATTTCACATGTCGTCAGATGTCTTTTCAAATACAAATTTGGGTACCTCACTATGTGAACCGAGATGAATCGGTATACGGACGCAAACCAAGAAAGTTTAAAATCTTACGATTTGTGATTTTATTGATCTGAATTTTTCTATCATAAACACCAGGATCTTAGATTTTTGCTCAATTTTGCGAATTTGAACCAAAACTCCTTCAATCCCCCAGTACCGAACATTGTCGAAAAATGACTACCGACTCGGAGTTATTCCGGAGTCGGGTGAAAATGACCCTAACTTCCTTATTAATCAACTTCTATACAAATAATTGATATCAATCTGACTCCATTTTAACGTCCATCGGACGTCATATAATACTTGAATCAGACAATGGGACAACCTATGGACTTAGGTATTATTCGGATATATTTGGGACGCCGTGGAATCTGTCACAAATTGACCAAATTTATTTTTCTTTTAAACTGTCATTTTTTTGTATTTACCAATATTATTTAAAAAGCAGCTCCAACTATATGATTTTAATAGTATTGGCCACCTAGAACTAGGAAAATAGTTGACAATATTCTCCAAGCTTGAAATGTCCCCATTTTGTTAAAAAAAACTGGTTCACAACTAAGTCACTGGACCTGTCAGGTAACCAATATCTTTCAAATGATTTCCCACAACCATGTCTGGGTTAGTTTTCGCCAATAATGAAGTTTAACACCCAAATTTCGAAAATTTATAAGAAAAAAAATAAAAAATAAATAAATAAATAAAATAAAAAAATTTATGAAATCGACCTAACTAAGGTTCTAAGGAGGTCCCATATATTACCGAAAAAAATACATAAGGCCAAATCTGATCTCAGTTATTATTTAAGTTCTAACATGACGTCCGCAGTCTAAATCATAGAACCCAGTTAAGTTGATGCCGGATTTATACTAATAAGTTGGGTAAAAAATAATTGACAAGGAAGTAGGGATCATTTATACCCGACTTAACTTAGTTACTCACCCTTATAACTCCGAGTCAGTGGGCATTTCTGAAAATTCCATTCAATTGAAAAAGTCATCTAATGACATAGATGAAGACTAAAATAAAATAAGTCAACACCTTTAGTGATGAACCAATCAAAGATTTTGTAAATAGAAAAACATACATGTGTGTTGTGTTTTCATGTTACGGTCGTTTGGTAAAGAAGGGAACGTTTGTGATATCCATTAATTTTGGAGACCGAGTACACCTCTGCATCTCCATGATTATCACAGGCTTCTTTCAGTAGGCAGGATTCATAAGTAACATCATATAGTTTCGATAGATAACCCTTCATCAGTATTTAAAGAAAACATCAACACTATTAATATCGAACCTTTCAAAGTATTTTTTAAATTATAATAACAAAATTGAAGGTTTGTTTACTTCAATTTGTTATGAAAAATAAGAAGAAGAATTTGTCGACACTTGGACTGACGAAATTATCAATGTTTTTGTTCAATGACTGCATTAACGAAACATTAAAACCATTGTCTCAAAAATTTCCATGCTTAAATGTATAACTTATTTGAAATAGAAACATGAAACGAGCTCACCGATTGATTCTCCATTGTTGATAGGCCAGGTGCCAATCACCTTCAGTTTCGACACCAGCACTTACCAGAAAAACGCGAAAGCCGAACACTCCGGTAGTGAAAGCAAAGAAACCGCTTGCTAGCGCTTCCAAAGCTCCATAATATTGCATTAAAACATATTAATCATAAAAATGATGTACCGTACAAAAACTATGTAACAGAAATCCATAGCTTTGGTTGAAAAACTTTTATTTTTTGATACGTTTTGTTTTGTTTTTTTTTTCTTGGCATTAACGTCCTCACTGGGACAGAGCTTGCTTCTCGGCTTAGTGTTCCTATGAGCACTTCCACAGTTATTAACTGAGAGCTTTCTTTGCCAAAGTTGCCATTTTGCATTCGTATATCATGTGGCAGGTACGAAAAGAACCTGGACCGACCGGGATTCGAACCCAGACATCTTCAGCATGGCTTTGCTTTGTAGCCGCGGACTCTAACCACTCGGCTAAGGAAGGCCCCATACGTCCATATTTAAAATAGATTAGGAATCACATTTAATGTTTTAAGGAGATTTAAAACATTAAAAAAATCTAAATTTGAAAAGAAGTAAAATGTTCGGGGAACGAGCAAATATTACGTCAATCATTTAGGGGAGTGAAGGCAGTGTCTTTATTTTCAAATGTGATAATTTCCAAATATTTAAAAACATTCTAAAAATAAATTTTGATTGTTTCACACACTTAAATTATTTCACCGACCTCATTAAAACGTTTCGCCGAGAACCCAACAGCTGAGAGTTCAGTAATATTCAATACCGAATCTCGGTACTTATTTTACCACGATTTCGGCAATCCAATTTTTTTACCAAGATCTCAGCAAACGTTACCGAGATTCGGTAAATTATTACCGAGATATCAGCTGTTGGGCGAATCCCTTTAAGTGTGTATGTAATTTTTCAAATAGCTGGAATACTTATTACAATTTCAAAAATCATATTCAGGCTTTAATTTGGTTGATGACCTGACTTCGACAATCTTTTTGAAACGGGTTTTAAATTCCCTGTAATAAGTAACCTATCCGTGTAAAATCTAATATTACAATTACAATACTACTAAAAACTGATATAACAATGACATAAATTCCATTTTAAGCAAAATATTTGGCGTAAAAAATAAAATAAAGTACATTTGATGTTGAGGGCCAGATAGCCTTTACGGTAAACGTGCAACTACTCAGCAAGAATAACCTGCGGGTCGTGGATTCGAGTCCTGCCGATCAAGGATCCTTTCGTAAAGAAAATTTTCTCGACTTTCCTGAGCAAACAGTATGATCATACCTATCACACTATATACACATGCAAAATTGATCGATTAACAAAGAAAGCTGTCAGTTAGTAACTGAGGAAGTGCTAATAAGAAGTTGAGAAGCAGGCTTCTGTAACATCAGAAAGAAGAAGAAAAAAATAATGGTAATGTGCATCATTCTTGCTAACTAGCGTCCAAGCTGACTACAACTTATTGTAATCCATATGAAATCATGTTCGTTTTGATAGCATCAGGTTCAATATGATGGGATTGTGTCATTTTGAATTTGAATTTACCTAATTTTACTTACTCCAATATTTCGGGCACATATTATGTAAATTTACATGATTTTTTAGGAAAGTTGCCTACGCAGGCTGAATTTTATAACGTGTCTATTTAAATTCGTTGAATAATATGAATGATTCCAGTTATGAATCCTTTCCTTTCCCATATCCAAACTCCCAGTGTCTACTTTTGGAAGTGCAGAAGACTCCTCGGCTTCCATAAAGCTAGTAACAAGTCAACATTTCTCTCCCATCCCCAAATTGATCTGCATTCGGACGCAGCCAGCGCCGTTATTGTTTGTTATAAGAACGAGAGCACCAGCATGTACTTACACATTGAGAATGCTACTGATCCCGAGTAGTGTCTGTTGGTTCCCCAGTCAACTTTTCGGTGGGTATAACTTTTGTTATACATCATTCTATATGAATCAATTTAATCGTATAGAATGCATGAAAAGGCTATATACCTACAAAAGTGGAGGCTATATGCGTACTTGGCACGACTTTTTCAGACTTTCTGCAGTCAGATATACGACGCCACAAAATTTGGATAAAAATAAAATGAAAGTTTCCAGCAAGCCTCAAAAGCGGGACCTCTGAATTACGAATCAAACAGCTTACCACTGTACCACCAAGGGTTACATAGAATTGAAGTTATTATTTGCCATCATTAATGCATGTTTAATGGAGCCTTCCTTAGCCGAGTGGTTAGAGTCCACGGCTACAAAGCAAAGTCATGCTGAAGATGAAAGTTGCCATCAGTATGCATTTGAATTCTACAGTCAATTGTACTGTATAATATCTAATATTCATTTTTGTTATTAAATTGCGTCGTACATTGTTTTTCTCACGCATAAATTTTCTCACGTGGGTCTTTTCGTAATGGAAATTCCCTTGACTTCCCTGGACATAGAGTATAATCGCACCTGCCACACGATATACGAATGCAAAAATGGCAACATTGGCAAAGAAAGCTCTCAGTTAATAACTGTGGAAGTGCTCATAAGAATACTAAGCTGAGAAGCAGGCTCTGTTCCAGTGAGGACGTTAATGCTAAGAAGAAGAAGAAGAAGAATGCATGTTCAATGTACACACGGGAAAAAATCTGATCCCATTATCATGATTTACGAATCATGAAAATTATAAATTGCTCTTGGGACGAAATCATGATTCAGACTCATGATTTTTGAAGCTGAGCTACCACTATCATGATTCAGAGCAACCATTTTCATGAGCTCCAAATCATGACCATGAAAAGCGTTACGCACACGGTGCACCTGTCAAAACGTGTTTAGCAAAGCTTGTGCAAAGCATAGTTGGCTGCGCATTCACGGAAAAGTTGCCCTTTTTTTTAAAAAAAAGTTCACTTTTATTGCCGGTTTCCTGCGCCGCTGTTGCTCTACTGTCGTTCCTGCTCTACTATTCCGTTCCTGCTCCGTTGATATCGAGCTATTCCGGCTCTGCAGAACTACCGGTAAGTGAAAAAAAAACGCATGCAATTCAATACAAATGCTGACAATTTTCCACCGTCTTCTCTGTTTAGCCGTTTCATTCTGTTCCTTTCCTGCCGTGGCTGTTGCCCGTTCCGGCTCCTGTGTACCCGTTCCGGCTCCGCATTGAGGGAAAATTCTTCCGGCTCCGCTCTACTAACTACCGGTAAGTGATACAAAATTAATCCATTTTTGCGCCTGTAATCGAAATCCATTTTGACCATTTTCCACCGTCTTCTCTTTTTAGCCGTTTTATTGTCCCAGTGCCACTGTCGCCATTCCGGCCGCGGCTGTTGCCGTCCAATAGGTGCATCCGTTCCGGCTCCGCATTGAGTGACCAGCTCCGCCCTACCAACTACCGGTAAGTGATACAAAATTAATGTATTTTTGCTCCTCTAATCGAAATCAAATATTGACCATTTTTCACCGTCTTCTCTTCCGTAATAAGCTCCCGATTTTGTTGCCGTTCCGGACGATTCGTTTTCAGCCTTGGCTGGTTCCGCCCAGTAGGTGTTCCCGTTCCGACTTCCCCCACAACTACCGGTAAGTGTTACAAAATGAATCTATTTTTGCATCTGCAATGGAAATCAAATGCTGACCACTTTCCACCGCCTTCTAATTCGTAATTAGCTTCCATTTCCATTGCTGTTTTGGGTGCCCCATTCCCACTCCTACTATCCTGTCCATAATCATATAGTCGACGTAAGCACTACTGTAGTTTTCAACACAATCTCTGTTGTCTAGCAACAAATAATAGAAATTTAAATATTTTTATCAGGCAGACATTCAATCTGCCGCTCCACACATAATTGTCCCATGTTAGTTTTTGACTCTTTCTTTCTGTCTCGACGTTCCTACTAAAATTTGGCCTGCCTCTTTAACTCAGTGTTCCTTTAGCACTTCATAGTAATTAATTGAAGAGATTTCTTTGCCTGCCATTGCACGAATAATTATTGTACATTGTGTGGCAAGCACAATGATAATCTATGCCCAGGGTGTCGAGAAAAATTCTTCCTCGACCGGATCGGGAATCGAACCCGTCGTCTCCGGAATGGCGATCCAAAGCCTTAACCACTACGCTACCTGGAGACCCAAAGTAACTGCATATCAGCCCCATGATGGAATTGAACTGACCAGGAATCATCATAAGGATCTGCTTTCGAGGTCATTCTATTTTTCTATAATTTATTATAATATTCTAACTTCATTGTAACTGTAACTTTATTATCGTACATACATTATTGACCCAATTTTGTCAGCTCCTGTTTGGAGGACATGTTTGCTCTCCTTTAAAATTTAAACATATTTTTCAACTTTTTATCGCTCTTTTTTTTAGTTTTCGAAAGCAGTTTGATGATGAACCAAAAAGATTTGGAAAATTTTCATTTGTAAAATGATGACAGCATAAAGATTGACGCAAAATGGAGCTGACAAAATCGGGTCCATGTTGTATATTGGCTAATTATAAGTGATTTTTCAAACATTTGCATGAATTATGTAGTTTGAAACTTTGATAACGATTTTGTCAATGGCAACTTTTTTCATATGGAACTGTTTTGCAGATACAGGCAATACATTACACAAAAACAATCTAATATAAAGAATTTGAATGCTTGATACGACTGACAGGTGAACTGTACATTGCATCCCATTCAAGATATTTGAAAAAAAAAACATCGTTTATAATAACTCAAACATAGTATTTTATCGAAAGGCACAGAAGTTCGGAAGCATAATGGAGCCGAAGTAGAAAAAACATCGTTAAAAAGTTGAATGCAGTTCTCTGTCTTAGCCAATCAGTTCACAGAACAGAGGTGAGTTATTAAACGAATTAGAAAGTTGGTGAGAAAATGATTAAGTGAGGGACTTAGTGAGAATATGGGTAATTGGGTGAGTTAGTGAGAAAATGAGTTTGTGTAAAATTCAGGGAGAAAGTACGTTAGTAAGAAAGTAAATTGGTTGGTGGGAAATATGTTGATGAGAAAGTGAGATTGTAAAACAATATGTTGGTGAAAAATTGAGTTG
Organism: Aedes aegypti; assembly: GCF_002204515.2. Classification (NCBI taxonomy): domain Eukaryota; kingdom Metazoa; phylum Arthropoda; class Insecta; order Diptera; family Culicidae; genus Aedes; species Aedes aegypti. The sequence continues at coordinate 117,323,710 of NC_035108.1, read as the reverse complement.
ATGAGAAAGTGAGTTCTTAAGAAAGCAAGTTAATAAGAAAGTGAGTTCGTGAGAAAGTTAGTGGGAATATGAGTTATGGAGATTGCGAGTTAGAAAAATATGAGTTAATGAGAATATGAGTTCAAGTCAGTTGATGAAAAATGAGTTGGGAAGAAAGTGAGTTTGTGAGAAAATGAGTTGATAATAAAGTGAGTTGTTACAAAGTAAGTTGATGAGAAAATGAGTTGGTGATAAATAAGTTGACGAGAAAGTAAGTTGGTGCGAAAATGAGGTAGTGAGAAAGAGATTTAATGAGAAAGGTCATTGGTTCGAAGGTAAGTTTGTAAGAAGTTAAATTGGGTAAGACTAAGGTGATTTCTAACTCACTTTTCAATCTCATTTTTTCACCAATTCACTTTCTCATAAACTCATCTTCTCGCCAACTCATATTGTAACCAATCCACACTCTTTCCTATAAGCTCACCTTCGTACCAATTCACCAACATACTAGTTTATTTTCTCACCAACACGTATTTTCATCAATTTACTTTCTTATTGACTCACTTTCCACCACCAACTTTCACCAACTCACTTTTTACCAACTAATTTTCTCTTCAACTTACTATCTTGCCAACTCACATTCTTACAAAATTATTTTTTAACCAACTCATTTTACCCACAACTTACTATCTTATCAACGCACATTCTTGAGTTGAGAAAGTGAGTTAGAAAATAAGCTGGTGAAACGGGAATGGAAAAAAGAAGTTGGTGAGATACTGAGGTGAAGATGAAGTTGAGGAGAAATAAAAATTTTAGTTAAAAAGTAATAGCATAGGCATAAGCATAAGCATATACAGTGTTCGTTCGATTCTGGTACGGTTCATTTTAGGCACTGCTCGAATTTTACACGGTTATATTTTAGCAATTTTGTTGTTCGATTTTTACACGGTTAGAATTGGGCAACATAACTGTTCGATTTTGGCACAGCATCTCCACAGTCGTCTCGGGAAGGAACTTATGTTACTAAGGTAGCTCATCAAGCTTGGCTGTATACCGTTTCCATATGAACTAATTTCCGGAGACGAGAACATCATTGTTCAAGTATTACGACATGTTATGTTAGGAAAAACAACAATCAAGGCAGATTGATTACCAAACCTCAAAGCTACGTCTTCAACGAAGTGCGACATATTATTGAAAGCGATGGCGCCATTACCTTCATTGTCCATATATACCGAAACCATCTGTTCGACGAGCATCTAGATTCGTTTATAGTGGACCCGGAAGATTACGATGTTGGGAAATGTTGCATTGAGGATATAAGTAATCCTCCGTCCCATCTTCATAACCTACCCGATGGTCGAAAGGCAATTTCCATTCAAAGCTAATATGTAATGAGAAACATTGAGTAAGTATGGTTTCTTTTGCTTCATTATAAAAATATACTTCTGAGTCTAATATCCTTGTTATTCTTTGGAGAGTAGAAGTTTACACGGAATGAAAGTTGTACTTCCAGAGAAAAACAGTTGTATTGTTTGAACAATATCTATATATATAAAAATGAATTTCTGTTTCTGTCTGTCTGTCTGTCTGTCCGGCCGCTATAGACTCGGAAACTACTGGACCGATCGGCGTGAAAATTTGCATATAGGGGTTTTTGGGGACGGGGAAGGTTTTAAAGGTAGTTTGGAGCCCCTCCTCCCTCTGGAATTCTTCTAAATGAATCACTTGATTGATTCTAAATGTTTCTATATTTACCTTTGGACAAGCTGAGCACCACTCAAAGAGAATTAGTCCGTTTGTTGTATAAAGATAATGATTAAGTGTAATATAATTTTACTTGGGTCTCCAGTTAGCCTAGTGGTTAAGGCTTTGGATCGCCAATCCGGAGACGGCGGGTTCGATTCCCGGTCCGGTCGGGAAATTTTCTCGACTCCCTGGGCATAGAGTATTATTGTGCTTGCCACACAATGTACAAATCATGCAAAGGCAGGCAAATAAAGCCGATCAATTGATACATGTTAAAGTGCTCTACTACTGTAAAAGTACTCTCTACACAAGTTGAAGAGGCAGGCCAAGTACCAGTAAGGAACGTCGAGCCAGTAAGAAGAAAAAGAATATAATTTTACTTGCTTCAAATAAAACTATACCTTGTATTCATAGTGACAGAAGCCCTAATAAATGTAGTTAATCGACCATCTGCATATTCTGGATGTTACACATTCTTCTTCTTCTTCTTCTTTCTGTCACAAACGTCCCCACTGGAACTTCGCCTGCCTCTTCAACTTAGTGTTCGTGAGAACACAATTATATCAATTGTACCACATAATTTATAGCTGCACTTCATAACAAAGTTGTCTTTGAGTATAGTTTTATGCTTTATTATTTAATTTCGTATTTACTTTTTCTTTTTTTATACAGAACGCAGGTGATATAGAAGGGAGGATCGAGCGGCGACTGAACCATCTCCGCGAAAAATTTGGGGAATCATCGCTTCAACCTCAAATTGTCGCAGTGGGCACGAGCAACTCAACAAAAGCAACGATGGTTATTTTTGGCGGCGCGGAGTATATCGCAGATAATATTGTGCATGCTGTATGCATTTGTATGCATATCACTTATGTGCTAAATTTGCGTTATACTCCGGACTGCAAACCGCTGTGGCTCTTTGTTCAGTCATACCTGTTCAAAATCCCGGCGTCCATTATTGAGCTCCCGAAGAGCACACGTGATTTGCTAAAAGGTATAGATAATTAAACTGGAAGATCGTTTTTTTTTTCTTAAAATAATCTTTTTTCAAGTGAAAAGAATAGAATAAATGAATTAAACTCAAAACCCCAAAATATGTTTTAAATAAATGTTGTACTCACAAATAGCTTAAGGTGAAGGTGCAGTGCGTTTACTTTCAAAACTATGCATTTTGCCTCGCGTTTTCTCGAGCACCAATCTGAAAATCTGCCTCAATCTGAAAATGTACCACAATGTTTACTGCGAGTGAGCGAGCAACGAGTTATATTTTCAGCTTCATAGACCTGCTGGATGATCAGATTTATGATCATGGGAATTACAGCAGAATGAGAGGCGGCCATTGTGATAGCCATTTTTAGATTTCACAAACCATGTCCTTAATCAGACCGTCACACAGTAGTTTAGTCTGCAAAAAATGACAGACAAAACCTCTAGCTCAGTGCTTCCCAAACTGTGCGCCGCGGCGCCCTGGGGCGCCGTGGGCCGATTAAAAGTAAGGCCTGGCAAATCTTCTCAACTTATGTTATAATTGTATTACATTGATCGAAAGCATCAGACGAAAGTTGAATACGAAAATCGAACAAAGAAGACAATTAAGCTGCTCGCCACAAAAGTTGAATGCAACTTTTTGGGAGTGAAAACATTAAGATAGCTTTGAGATATCGCTCACCAGTTCAAAAAAAAAAAAAATAATATCTAGGTTCAAAGTTTTTCAAATTCCATGTTCCAAATTTATGTTGACAAACATTGTAAAGGTATATACAGTAGACGTTCGGTAACTGCAACATGTTTACGTTTCACTTAGCGAACGGAATTCGATAACTGCAACGACTGACAAACGTCAACAACCCATCAACTGACGTAAAATGAACGTGAAATTCATTCGACTGTTCATTTGGGCTAACAGGGGCTAACATGGCGCACCATTTTGACGTTTGGTGGTGCGATAACTGGAGAATTGTTGCAGTTACCGGACTTGCAGTTAAAAAGCATTGCAGTTAAACCGTTTGCACCGACCGAACGTCTACTGTAATAGAGTTTTCTGTAGGATTAGTTAGAACTTTCTCAGAGTTTATGTATTGATGAAGTTCTGAAACAACATCCTCTATAAATGATATCAAATTGTTATTACGCTATAGTCACAACCTTGCTGGTAGGGATCTCAGTAACAAACAAGATCTTCAGGCTGGATGGAGTTACATTGTGTTGTTAAAAGCTCCACTATGATTTTTTCATCTTGCTTGCTTGCTCTTCCTCTGTTTACCTGTGTTATACTACACATTTTCATAGAAACGGAAGAACTTATGTTATTAATTGTTTAAGAGAATTGCAGCCCTAGGCTGGCTCATTTCTGCGATCATATGTCAAAAAGTAAACTAACCTGGAAAATGCTATAATTTTTATTCTCCTTATCAAAATTTAAGTCGCTTAGTTATATCGAGAAGGGGGTTTCACAACACTGGGAGAAACAATTTAACTTTTCTTATTTCTTATTCTGATGCAAAAATGTTAACCATGTTAAAATCTTACGCAAATGTAAAGACATTTTTATAGCCTCGAATTGAAAGGAATCCTTTGACGATTTTTTTTAAATCCTGCTTCGATCAAAATTTGTTGTTTTTTTTTTCTATTTTTATGCTTTTTCAATACAAGCGGCGCAAATTTAGCAAGAATTTAAAGTTCACTACAGGATCCAGAAACACCAAAAACTGTGATAGTTCAAAATATAATTTAATATTTTTTGCAGATTCCTATTTTTGTAAAAAAAAATGTGCAATTGTTTTTCATATCAATAATTTTATTGAATTATCAAAGAACGTACTTTTTGCAAAAGTAAATTTTGTTCTAGTATGAAAAGTCTGGCAGAAACTTTGTCGAAAATATTCATATTTTTGTATAAAATGATAATAGTGCGCCGTGCTTCTGATAAAAAATGTCAAAGGGCGCCGTGATTACAAAAAGTTTGGGAACCCCTGCTCTAGCTAATCCATATGTAGTTACTAATAGCTGATATTACCAGTTAGGAATACTACAAGCAACTTCTAAAGGTACTAAAATGACAGGTAACTTCTTAAATTTAGTACCATACACTTCTAGTCAAAAGTTTGGGGTCACCTCTTGAAAAACATGTAAAAGTTTTATGGTCATATCTCTGCGAATTTACATCCGATTTCAAATCTTTTAAGCTCATTTGAAAGATAAGGAATGAAACTAATTTTGTACATAGTTGGCAGGCAATATTTTTTTTACATTTAATATATGAAAAATTGACACAAAAGTCATTTTGGTCATCGACCAAAAGTGTTGGGTCACCCCTTAGTATGAAGCAGTCCATAAAAGTTTGAGTTCATTTTCGTAAGACTTATAATGAGTACTATTCATTATCCTTCACCAGCAGTGTAGAAATATAATTTTGAAAAAAAATGATAGAGATATGAACGAAAAATTGTTACATTTTTTATGAAAGAGACTCAAAACTTAAGGATTGCACCATACTAAGGGGTGACCCAAAAATTTTATCAATGACATCAGTTGATATTTTTTGGAATACCTTTTTTCCTCGATTTTTCCGCCATGATCTCTTATAAGTGGCTGAGAGGGTATAGAACTGCTTCTATTACAACCTTCATCTCAAAATTTGGTAGGCGCAATTGAAAATATCAAAATTTTGGGTCATTTTTCCATACACTATATGGTCGATGTCCAGTCAGACCGGACCATGTATTTTTCAATGATTTTAGAAAAATGTCATTCAGGCACTTGGGATATCACATCAAACGCTTTATTTTCTGAAATACCATAGTTCTTTTATGTAATAAAACATCTCTAACAAAATAGCATCGAAAAGTTCAGAGTTGTCAAAATTGTTGGCTTGTCTACACCTGTCCAAAATATCGCCTAGTTCACTCTGACTTAACACCGACCATATGTAAAAATTATTATCTGCAAACTATGTACAAAGTTTAATTCTTTATCTTTCAGATGAGCCTAAAGGATTTGAAATCGGATGAAAATTCGCAGAGATATCACCATAAAACTTATATATGTCTTTCAGGGGGTGACCCCAAACTTTTGACCGGGAGTGTATGTAGGTACTCTATGTGTAGTAGCATTTACCAAAGAACAAATCTTCATCATTTCAATAAACAAGAAAATAATACAATATTATCTACAAATCATCAAACATGAAAAGTCAACTTTACGCACAATAATAGTTAAAATATTATTCTGTCTTTCACACTACAGTAGTTCTTTACAATAAATGAAAGTATCAACGCAATTTTGTCGTTACATCCTCCTCAGAGTCATTAGCAATGCACACCAAAAATCATGATTCCAAATTTCAAAAACGTAATTTGGTTTTATGGTGCCAACAAATTCAACCAGAATCATAAATGATGCGCACCCAAAATCATGATTCCAAATCCCAGTACCATGATTTCACTTTATGGTCCGAAAATATAATGATAATCATAAACGATGCGCACCAGAAATCATGATTTGGGATCCCAATGGCATGATTTAGCTGCATGATCCTGTAAAAAACGACCGGAATCATAAACCATGCGCACCTGGAATCATGATTCTAAAGCCTAAATATATGATTTAGCTTTATGGCGCTTGCAAACCCGACCAGAATCATAAAGATGCGCACCGGAAATTATGATTCCAAATCCCAACATCATGATTTAGCTTTATGATTCTGCCAAAAGTATAACGCACTGACTGCGTTACGGGTGCACCGAATCATGATATCATGCTTTCGAATCATGGTGTATTTTCATAAACTGGAAATACCCTAGGCTCCAGAAATCATGAGTCTTTTTTTATGATTTCGGGATCCGATTTTTACCCGTGCAGTAACACTTGCTCTGTTATTCTTTGAGGCCCATAGTCAGCAGATACCCAGTTTGGGAGGCAATTTTTGTTATTGCGATTTCATATGATGCTATCTGGAATGATATATGATCTGTCAGTTTATACAACTTAACGCGATTCTATGTTGCACACAGATTGTCGTTTATGAATCGCATTGGGGATTTATATACAACTTTTGTTGAGATTGATAACGTGTAATTTGGCATCTTGTGCGATTCTGAATATGTGATTTTCGATGCACATTCTTATACGATACGTGGTCCACTGGGTTCCTGTGTAAGTACAGCTGTTCTTGCAATAACGGAGTAGCATCTGCGGGCGGTCAATCATGCTCATGCTCATACTTTGATCGATTCAGTGACTCATCTTCTTCTTCTTCTTCATGGCATTAACGTCCCCACTGGGACTGAGCCGGCTTCTCAGCGTAGTGTTCAATGAGCACTTCCACAGTTATTAACTGAGAGCTTTCTTTACCTAAATTGCCATTTTTGCATTCGTACATCGTGTGGTAGTTACGATGATACTCTATGCCCAGGGAAGTCATGGAAATTTCCATTATGAAAAGATCCTGGACCGACCGGGAATGGAACTCTGACACCATCAGCATGGCTTTGCTTTGTAGCCGCGAACTCTAACCACTCGGCTAAGGAAGGCCCCTCGCAGTGACTCATTTTATAATTAAATTTATGGGCTCACTTCCAAAATATCCAAGAATTTGCTCCAGGAAATTCGAAAAATTTCCAATGCTACTACCTCCAGTAATTTCCTCAGGTATTACTTTGATTTTTTTTTTTCAAAACTATCCTAGAATTTCCTCCTGATATTTTTCACTAATCCTTCAACCGAGTTATCTACTTGTTGGTCTTCAAGAAATCCTGCAAGATTTTCTCTACCTGTTCATGTGGATTCCTTCCTGAAATCTAAAATTTCTTGAGAGGTTCTTCGAATAAATCTATTTTTTTCTAGGATTTTTTCTAGTATTTTATACAAATATTACTCTTATCCAAGTATTACTCTTCTGTTTAAGTCGTCAACCAGTTTGGACGCATTTGTTAATTGATCCAGCCCACCTGTGCGCGTTTTCATTTGTGATTAAATTTTTATTACATCAGCTTTAAGTATCTACAGGTGCCGTGCGCAATATTGTTTATAATCGAATCAGTTTTTTTTCTTTTGTCACGCGTAATGAGTTGCGAAATTTGTGATTGCGACACTTCTGTCGATTCGGTCTTGTGGTCATGTGTAGGCTGCCCGAGGAAGTTTCATGCAAACTGCATTGGTGTCACCTAGTAATCCTTTATAAGAGAGATTCGCGGAAGCTGACATTTCTGTCAAAGTGTGAGCCAATTGAGCAGCGAGAGCTGTCAAAGTGTGAGCCAAATGAACATGCGTTATGTTTGTTTTGAACTTTTCTTGAGGAGTAATGTAATCCGCTTGAAATTATTTCGGTAGAAGTAATTTAGCATGAGGCAAAAAAAATGAAATATTTTTCTTTCTTAAATTTTTGTCAATGTGATTTTTAGTTGTTGATATTTTCGACTGTTTATTAGTTTGGATATGTAGCTCAAAGATCTATAACGAAACAAAATATGCTTTTTAGCAATAAGGAAGTCATGTCCGTGTTAGAATATTATTCTCAACGCCGAGCAAAATCAGCATTGCTGGTCTGTCATTCTATTTTAATTCCGCTTATCTCTCTATAAAGGATCACTAGTGTCACCGTGCAGAGGGGTTCACTGCGGAGGAGAGACAGGAAGGTAGTGGACGTTAACTCTTACGTACTATCATGCTGTGAATCCTGTCAAGAGCTAATTCAGGCGAAATTGGATTTTAACGGACTATTGGAGCAACAAAAAGTTCTCGAAAAATGATAGACTTCCTGAAAAAACTTTGATTATGTTGACCGGGAATCCTGGAAGATGTCCCACGGAAATCGATGGATAAAATCTTGGAGAAGTTATGACATTCTTGAAAAAAAAACTCTCGAAGAATTGGGGGAATTCAGATGATTTCTGCAATACTTTTTAGGGGAATTATATTTCTGTTGCAAAATCCAGGTTATTAGAGAAATGTCTGCACAGATGCTATGAAGAGTCAAACCTATGAAGAGTCAAGATGCTATGAAGAGTCAAACCAAAAGGAAAAAGATGATCGACTCTTTATTTTGCCATATATTTTGTCGACGACACGTTATTCAAGTAACACTACTGTCATCTGTTGAGTCAAAAGCGCGTAAGCATTATATTCAGCTAAATTAGGGTGAAGCGGCGTGTAACTCAAAGAATCATTAGAATCATCATTGATGTAACAGTAGTAGTGTCGCCTTATTATGCATATTTTCAAAACAAACAAACAAAAAATATAACATTTGTGTTAAGCATATTTTTATGTAAACACATGGGAAATTTAGTAGATTGACGAGTATTGGAAATCGAAATCAACTGTTCAATCGTACATATCAAAAGAAAACATTACAATTTAATGAAGGGCAACGGAATTTCTCTGTTTTTTATTGGATTTATCGCATATTTTTGTTATGCATCGGTACGGTTTATGTTTGCAAGGGATGACGGTGTTGCCAGGTGATTGGTGACAGATTTTTCTAGCAATTGTTATATGCTTGTTTTCGGAACATTTGCTGCACATTATAAAAACTTATCATTTTGCAAATAGTTTACCATCATAAGATCACTGATTTAATAAAATTTCAATGATTTTTGTGATCAATCCGCAGTTGCTATTTGTAAAATCATAGCATTTAGATTTTACAAATAGCAACTCTGACATCACTGCGCTCAACGATCGCGATGATTGTGCACACACGATAGACGCGTCCCGACGCATCCCGACGCATCGCACTGTGGAGCTTTTCAATTATTTTGGGTGGTCCAAATTGATAAACACTTGGTATGATTTTATGCTTCGTAGAGATGGTTTCTGTAATTTGAGAGAATCTAAAAACAAACAACGTATGAGTTTCTAGAAACTTGCTTTGCCCAACCTTTCCGCACTGAAAATTAATACAACAGAAAAAAAGTTGGATATTTTAGACTATAAACACAGGCATGTCTCAGTGTGCGGTGGCGACGTCTATTCGCAACAAGTGAAAACCATCGCCATAATAGTTTTGAGTGATGCGGTTGATAAAACTTTATAAATATTGAAATCCCGGTGGAAATGTGTTCCTTTAAGGAAAGTGAATAAAAGATTTGTTTAGTGGAAGTGTAGTGAACGCAATATGGGATCCAAAACACAAATGCTTGCCGCTGAATTACAATCGAAAAGGTAAGCACCTTCTATTTACAAGTGTAGTTGTGTGAGGCAATGAAATGCGGCATGAAATCGGAGATTTTTTTTGAGAATATAAATCTCATGTAGATTGTCGCTAAATTGATAATGCTGTATCTGAAAGTGTTGATTAAACATTGAAATACCACCTGAAGCATTTTTCTTCGCATAAATTATCCATTAAATCAGGTGATAAGCAGTTATATTTCATCGATGTTGCAAATACCAATACTATCATAACAATTTGTTAATGATTTTGGAAGAAGCCATTTTGTGATGACGCACCAAAAGGCCTTAAAATCATCGTGCAATCAAAAAACGAAAAGTGGAAGAAATCAAAACAACCACGCTTAAAAATTGTAACACAGAAGTGAGTTCGACTCACATAATATCAGGCTTTTCTGGAACAACACAAAATTTGAGTAATTTTTATATATACCGTAAAACGGGGTAACTTTGATAGTTTTTTCGAAGAAAACTTCAATATTTATGCATACTGTTTCAAAGAATTACAATTTATATTTTTAAAACAAGTACTGACATCCCAGCTGTCGATTGCACTTGATAGATTGCCAAAAGATTTATTCTGAATGTATATATTATTTTTCATGTAATCGAAAGTCGGTTTTCTGTTTTGGGGTAACTTTGATAAAGGAATGAATTACGGAACATTTATAGGGCGTTGCATACCTCTAGGCGTTTAACGCTATATGAAAATTTCTGACTTAGATTACAAAAATGGTCCCAGTTTGTAAAAATGGGTTTCGCTAAGAGATTTGAGGCCGAATTCATGTTCTACTATAACTAGGCTGTCAAGGATAAGTGACGAACTGATTATGACTTCATTAAATAGTGATCGTAAAACAGATTGTTTGTAAGCGTTGCAAAAATGCTAAAATCTAATATTTTTTTAATATTTGCATATAAATCCTCCAATGCACTTTATTCCAACGAAAATAGCTTTGACATGAAGTGTCATACTGATACTCTATACTTTTGCATTCGTTTTGCTTAACTGATTAACGGAAACATCGTTATTTCGTTTAGTATGTCGTGGGTCTCGCACTATCAAAGTTACCCGCATTATCAAAGTTACCCCGTTTTACGGTACTAAAAATTGTTCATGTGCTGTTTTTTTCTTCTTTTTCTCACATTTTATGCCATTTACAGATGATTGGCAATGTCGCACATCCTCGTTTGTGCTGTGTACCTTTTTTCAAGCGTGAATGTCATTAACGAACACCTCAACATCTGATGGTCACTAGGAGAACATTGCATGTTAGTTGGCTTTTGACTCATCAGAGCGGCACTATTCATGTCGCCTAGAAAACACGAGAGTCGGTTATCTTTTTCCTTCCACCATCTTTGGTCAAACTCTTATCTCCTGGCTCCTATTAGATTTAAATGTGTTTTATTTTTGTTTCTGTTTGCTCTCTTTTCAAGTTCTTTTATAACTCCTTTTGGCCAGCGGTCTACTATTTTTTAGGCACTCAGTCGCTACCAACCCGACGAAAAGTTTTCATAGTCTTGTCGTAAAAGCTGACATGGAATTAGGGGAGTTTTGTGATAATCTACTTGCAAGATTTTTCATAAATTTTTCATTGTGTAAAAACAGTCTTGTAAGAATCATGCTACTTTTTAGTTGAGCTGAAAAGTCACCTGAATATATCGTTAGAACGATTGGAAACAGAAGAATTTCCTCAATTCAAATCAAAACGACCGAAATATCACTTGGGGGAACTGGGGGTAATATGCCCATAGGGGGCAAAACGCGCCATCCACAATTTGGACGATGTGATTTAGAATGCTTTTTTTCAGCCTAGGTCATAGAAAATGAATAAAAATGCTTCTACTAATATATTTTTATGTGTTTTTCTCAAGCAAATCGTTAAAAATGTATAAAAAAGTTTTTCGCTGTTTCCGTTGCAATTTTGTGCTATTTTCAAGGTTATTTTTTAGGTCGATAGATAACCAAATCTTTGAAACTATCACCGAGAGCCAACTTGTGTAGGGTCATAGTTTGTATTACATGCAAAAAATATGTTAAATTTGTCCTAAATAAGCTTAACGAATGACCTAAACTTTAATCAACTCTGGGGGCAAAATGCCCACCCCTATTTCATAACACCAAAACAGCCTAACTTTACGTAGGGGACTGGGGGTAGTTTGCCCACGTTAAGGAGAACAGCGATTTTAGATGTGAAAAACATTATTTTATGCTCTTTTTTTATTATGGTCGGATAGACAATCATGTATTCTACCAAATAGTAGAAACAGCTATCCATTATAACTTTTCTGGGGTTAATAAATTATTTTTTTAAAAAATGCTTGCTTAAGTGCATATGTATTGTTTTGCGGGGTAAAACGCCCCGCTTGAGTTCGGCGTTAGCCATGCTGTAAACGAACGCACACAATCATGCTTGTATATGTGTTGCATACATCCGGGCGTTTGTTCAGATGTTATTGTTCAATAATAGAATACATGCTGATGCGAAAAATGTACATTTGTAAGGTTCCAATTTTTATGTAACTTCAACGTGGCATTACGTTTGGTAGAATTTGAATTCAAACGGCTGTTTTGGTGTTATGAAATAGGGGTGGTTTAGGTCCTTCAATAAGCTTTTTTAGGGCAAATTTAACATATATTTTGCAGGTAATACAAACTATGACAGTGCACAAGTTGGCTCTTGGCAATAGTTTCAGTAATTTGGTTATTTATCGACCTAAAAATTGACATTGAAAATCGCACAAAATTGCAACGAAAACAGCGAAAAACGTTTTTATACGATTTTATCGATTTGGTTGAGAAAAACACATAAAAACATATTAGGAAAAGCATGTTCATCCATTTTCTATGATCTACGGTGAAAAAAAGCATTGTAAAACTCATCGTTCGCCCAAATCTATGGTGGCGCATTTTGCCTCCTATGGGCATATTACCCCCAGTTCCCCTATGTACATTTTTCGCATCAACATGTATACTATTATTAAACAATAACATCTGAACAAACGCCCGGATGTATGCAACCTATAAACAAGCATGATTGTGTGCGTACGTTTATAGTTCGGATAACGCCGGACTGAGGCGGGGCATTTTATCCCGCAAAACAATACATATGCAGTTAAGCAACCATTTTAAAAAAAAAATATTTTATCAACCCCAGAAAAGCTAAAATGGATAGCTGTTTCTACTATTTGAAAGAAAACATGTTTATTTATCCGGCCATAATTAAAAAAGAACATAAAATAATGTTTTTCACATCTAAAATCGCTGTTTTCCTTAACGTGGGCCCCCAGTCCCCCTATACCGCTTTGTGTTTGAGCCCCTCAAATATAGTAACTTTTGCCCAGGGTTAAAGATTTTCTTTGCTTCACTGCACAAACAAAAATGCTAACGTTTGTCCTACCAATGGTTTCGAACGTGGACGCGCCTCTGTCAGCAAACATATTCAATTATGCTGAACACGTCAATATTTTGAGCATGTAAATTATCAGGATCAATCACAGTATCACATTCTTTCCACATAGCGTGGAGCAGGTAGGACAATTAGACATTCTCCTGCCATCTGTGGTCTCGAACAGAAAACATTGCATATGTTTAGGCAATTGCTTTGCAGATGGCGCCCTAGTTTGTTCAAGCGTTTGTGGCATTATTTTCTTACACGCTAAAAAAGATTTCTGTGGATTGAGTAGGGGAGAGATGGGAGAGTTAAGGTGAAGCGGCGTGTAACTCAAAGAATAATTAGAATCATCATTGATGTAACAGTAGTAGTGTCGCCTTATTATGTATATTTTCAAAACAAACAAACAAAAAATATAACATTTGTGTTAAGCATATTTTTATGTAAACACATGGGAAATTTAGTAGATTGACGAGTATTGGAAATCGAAATCAACTGTTCAATCGTACATATCAAAAGGAAACATTACAATTTAATGAAGGGCAACGGAATTTCTTTTTTATTGGATTTATCGCATATTTTTGTTATGCATCGGTACGGTTTATGTTTGCAAGGGATGACGGTGTTGCCAGGTGATTGGTGACCGATTTTTCTAGCAATTGTTATATGCTTGTTTTCGGAACATTTGCTGCACATTATAAAAACATATCATATTGCAAATAGTTTTTCATCATAAGATCACTGATTTAATAAAATTTCATTGATTTTTGTGATCAATCCGCAGTTGCTATTTGTAAAATCATAGCATTTAGATTTTACAAATAGCAACTCTGGCATCACTGCGCTCAACGATCGCGATGATTGTGCACACACGATAGACGCGTCCCGACGCATCCCGACGCATCGCACTGTGCAGCTTTTCAATTATTTTGGGTGGTCCAAATTGATAAACACTTGGTATGATTTTATGCTTCGTAGAGATGGTTTCTGTAATTTGAGAGAATCTAAAAACAAACAACGTATGAGTTTCTATAAACTTGCTTTGCCCAACCTTTCCGCACTGAAAATTAATACAACAGAAAAAAAAGTTGGATCTTTTAGACTATAAACACAGGCATGTCTCAGTGTGCGGTGGCGACGTCTATTCGCAACAAGTGAAAACCATCGCCATAATAGTTTTGAGTGATGCGGTTGATAAAACTTTATAAATATTGAAATCCCGGTGGAAATGTGTTCCTTTAAGGAAAGTGAATAAAAGATTTGTTTAGTGGAAGTGTAGTGAACGCAATATGGGATCCAAAACACAAATGCTTGCCGCTGAATTACAATCGAAAAGGTAAGCACCTTCTATTTACAAGTGTAGTTGTGTGAGGCAATGAAATGCGGCATGAAATCGGAGATTTTTTTTGAGAATATAAATCTCATGTAGATTGTCGCTAAATTGATAATGCTGTTTCTGAATGTGTTGATTAAACATTGAAATACCACCTGAAGCATTTTTCTTCGCATAAATTATCCATTAAATCAGGTGATAAGCAGTTATATTTCATCGATGTTGCAAATACCAATACTATCATAACAATTTGTTAATGATTTTGGAAGAAGCCATTTTGTGATGACGCACCAAAAGGCCTTAATGGAAGTCTAGGAGTCCTCTGCACTTCCCCAAGAAAACGATAAGAGTTTGCATATGGGAAAGGACGTTTTGGTGAACGGTAGCATACGGATCTGTTTGATCCGTTGAATTTGTTGCAATCTCCTGTGGAACGAGTAATGAGTTCAATATCCGGTTCGCTTAGTTAGTAGGTCGGTACCGCTCACCGGTTACTAAGCGAACCGGATCTTGAATTCATTACTCGTTCGACAGGAGATTGAAACAGTTTTAAAGGGTCATGCAGGTTACATAACAAAACGTCATGGAAGAATAGTAAATTGCAAAAAAAACCTCCTGATTGGCGAGAAACGCCCTCCCAAAGCCGTCCTTTTGTTGATTAGACTCTTATTAGCGCATAAAACCTTAAACCGGCCTTTAGGGTAGTGAGTGGAAGCGCAAATTCTTTGAAATTGATTGCTTTTTTTTTGTAGAGAATATTTTTTCGGATAACATAATAAAGTCTGAACGCATCGTAAATTCAATGAAGATTTTTATTTTTATAAAGAGTTTTGTCCATAGCATTGCCGCTTCAATAGTTATTATCGTATTTGTTTTTAACTGTTACTGTTAAAGATTACAGATTATAATTAGGGTTTTTCTTAGTCCAAGATTAAGTTAATTTTTACTTAATTGTTTTTTTTTTACAAATTCAGTACTGTTTCTGGTTTGTTTTGGTTCCTACAAGCTATTGATGCCTTCCTAATAGTTAATATTTGCAGGTTTGAGAATTTTCCAATGTTTCCCACCGTCTATCGTATCTCTTGCAGTTGCGCTCTCTATTTCACTTATACACTACGAATAGAAACGAAGTTTAAAAAACGAGTCTCATCTGTACAACTCTCCAGTTTGCCAAGCGGGGCTGCCAAGCGTAGCAAATGTTTTGCCAATTTCTTAAAAGCTACATATTCAATATTTCTCTAACGTGTGAGTGCTGACGTGATTTTCGTTTTCAAACATATAACCAACGTTCGAGATTAGGTCAACTAACAAGAATACTTTCATCTTCGGATGTTTTCAACTTATCTAATAAAAAAAAAAACACGCGCCGATTTCGTTTAAAACTAAAAACAAAACACTAATCAAGAGCTTGGGGTTTTCGTCTACTATACATATTCCACTAAGTTTAATCAGTCGATGCTCTTCTCTCACAGGAATTTTTGCTTACAAGCGAATTTAGGTTCGGTTTGCGACGTTTGCTTTTTTTTTGGCTTTTATTCAACTAAGAGTACTAAATCCTAAACAGTTGCCAAATAAGGTCGTTCCGATTGCTGAACCGAAAGAAACCCAAAAAAATCAGTCATGATTTGCTAACAGGCGAAAACTAAAACAAAAATTATAACAAAAGACAAAAAAACTGGAACCGATTGCGAAACGATCAACATTTCCTCGTGTTTGTTTAATCCAAATCAAATTTGTCTCTTTCGTAGTTGGTCGAAATTTGAAGACAAAAAATAGACCACAACTATAACTGGTTCGATTCACTTTTCACTGTCCTAGCGCCGCAAATATCGATTTCAATAGAAAATTTCTTATCTCTTAATACATTTCTTTATTCTCTCCAATGTACACAGTACACAATTTCACTTACTTACACTGATTTACAACATACAAACAAAACTAATAAGTTTTCAACAGACATTACGTGCACGACGAGAACTGACGTGGATTATTTAGGAGTTAGAGGGTTAAGGGGATGGTGCATGAGCCTCAAAGTAGCGATTTGCCATAAATCTAGAGTTTTCCTTTTTTTAACTGGAGGGAATCAACAAAAACGGTGGGTTATTGCATTTCTATTGCAGCTCAGATTAAAACAACGGAAATCGACATGTGGAACAGAATGACCTCTCTTGGGATCTGCTAGCTACTTGCTCAAGGTTATTTCATCATATCACTATTTGTGCTTCTAGGTTTGTAGTCAAAAGTTTCTTAGTTGGTTAACTAAACGAACAATCGCTGCTGAATGAATGCTTCATTTTTTGAGTTCGGAATTCATTCAGCATGAAATGCTCCTGTAATGGTAAAGTATTGACTTTTCAAGAAATCCGAAGCTGATGAGAAACTACGCACTCTTCCCGTTGTTCCAAAATGGAAACGGGGCTACTCTTGCTAGAACTGCTCGAGGGTTTGCGCAAAAGTTTTCTATCAAATACGGCTGAGAGTCTTCGAGTTAGTTGCTTGCAACTTTGGATTTTTGGCCACCGTAAATCGTCCCTTCTGATTGCTGCTAGATTCTGATTCCTGTAGATAGACTATTCTTGGGAAGTAAAAGGACAACTTCCTTAAAATATTGCATCTCGTGCTACCTGTCCTTATCAAGTTTCATCTCAGTTTCACATTCTGCGTGTTGCTGTGTTTGTTTGCCGTTAATTTTCGTTTTTTTTTTAATTGTATTTGATTATTCCTTACATCTGAGTGAGATAAAGAGTTAAACTTTTGTGTCGAAAAATCCAGTAAATATAGTTTCGAGATTTTTCGAAGTTTTTCCCTTGTAATCTGAAAAAGCACCGATCTTCAGCTAACTTGTTTTTTTAAGTGTTACTTTTTTATTATTCAAAGTAGTTTTACTCGATTTGTTCAGTTTTTTGTATTTTTCAATAGTTTTAATAATCTTTCTTAATGTACAATTTCAAACGATTTGCTTACCATGGTTCGGAAAGATTGTTCGAAAATTTGTCACTTTTCTTTGAACTCATCACGGTTTTGGGCTCACTATTCTATTTATGTTTTCAATTCAATCTGCAACAGACAGCTTTTGAGTAATAATTTAGAAGCTTCAAAATTGATTATCGTTGTATTTCACCATCCGAAATCTTTCCACAGAAGTTTCAAAATATTTCTGTTATATTTGTCGTTGTGCTCATTTTTAAAGTACTTTGATCTTAATGCGGAAGCTGTGCAACCTTTCTATGGGAGATTCTCAAGATTTCTATGAAATCTGCTCAAATTTCAGTTCGCAGGTCGCTCAAATTTTCGTTCGACTGTTGCTCAAATTTCCGTTCGGAAGTTGCTCAAATATCCTGTGCAGTTGCTCGAAATTCCTGTGTAAGTTGCTCAAATTCTCTTGGAAGTTGCTCGAACTTCCATGAACTTCCGTCCGAAGTTTCCTAAAGTTACGTTGGGAAATTTTCCGTTGAGAAGTTTCCCCAACATCCACTGAGAAATTACCCAATCTTTTGATGTTCATACCCTCTAAACGGTCACATGTTAATAAGAAATCCAACAATCATGAGACTGATATGCGATTATGGACTGTTCAAAACTTGCTAAATGTTGCTCTTCAAAATTTATCATCAGATGATATCAGATGGAAGTACTCTCAATAGCCGAACGACAGCAATGAGAAATAATGTAAATGGTGCCTCATTTTCCAAGAAAATGCATTTTCAAAAACCAAATTGAGGTTTTCTTGTGAAAAGGTTTTAACATTTAGAAAACGATTTCCCTTTAAGAAACTTATAAAACTTCTCAATATTAAAGTATAAAACTCTACTTTATTTCCTAAAATAAAAAAATCAGTCTGTTAAACATAATTACTAGTGTAAGTGCATCTCAGCAGAAGCTTGGAAGCTTCTCAGCAGAAGCTTGGAAGCTTCTCAGCAGAAGCTTGGAAGCTTCTCACCAGAAGCTTGGAAGCTACTCAGCAAAACTTGGAAGCTTCTCGAAAGAAGCTTGGAAGCCTCTCGGCAGAAGCTTGGAGGTTTTTCGGCAAAATTCCAAGCTTGGAAGCTTCTCGGCAGATGCTTGGAAGTTTTTCGGCAAAAGCTTGGAAGTTTCTCGGCAGAAGTTTGGAAGCTTCTTAGCAGAAACTTGGAAGCTGCTCACTAGAAGCTTGGAAGCTACTCGGCAGAAGCTTGGGAGCTTCTCAGCAGAAGCTTGGAACCTTCTCGGCAGAAGCTTGGAAGCTTCTCGGCAGAGGCTTGGAAGCTTCTCGGCAGAGGCTTGAAAACTTGTCAGCAAAAGCTTGGAAGCTTCTCAGCAGAAGCTTGGAAGCTTCTCAGCAGAAGCTTGGAAGCTTCTCAGCAGAAGCTTGAAAGCTACTCACCAGAAGCTTGGAAGCTTCTCACCAGAAACATGGAAGCTCCTCAGCAGAAGCTTGAAAGCTTGTCAGCAGAAACATGAAAGCTTCTCAGCAGGAGCTTGGAAACTTTTCGGAAGAAGCTTGGAAGTTTCTCGGCAGATGCTTGGAAGTTTTTCGGCAAAAGCTTGGAAGTTTCTCGGCAGAAGTTTGGAAGCTTCTTAGCAGAAATTTGGAAGCTGCTCACTAGAAGCTTGGAAGCTACTCGGCAGAAGCTTGGAAGCTTCTCACCAGAAACATGGAAGTTCCTCAGCAGAAGCTTGAAAGCTTGTCAGCAGAAACATGAAAGCTTCTCAGCAGGAGCTTGGAAACTTTTCGGAAGAAGCTTGGAAGTTTCTCGGCAGAAGCTTGGAAGTTTTTCGGCAAAAGCTTGGAAGTTTCTCGGCAGAAGTTTGGAAGCTTCTTAGCAGAAATTTGGAAGCTGCTCACTAGAAGCTTGGAAGCTACTCGGCAGAAGCTTGGGAGCTTCTCAGCAGAAGCTTGGAACCTTCTCGGCAGAAGCTTGGAAGCTTCTCGGCAGAGGCTTGGAAGCTTCTCGGCAGAGGCTTGGAAGCTTCTCGGCAGAGGCTTGGAAGCTTCTCGGCAGAGGCTTGAAAACTTGTCAGCAAAAGCTTGGAAGCTTCTCAGCAGAAGCTCGGAAGCTTCTCAGCAGAAGCTTGGAAGCTTCTCAGCAGAAGCTTGGAAGCTTCTCAGCAGAAGCTTGGAAGCTTCTCAGCAGAAGCTTGAAAGCTACTCACCAGAAGCTTGGAAGCTTCTCACCAGAAACATGGAAGCTCCTCAGCAGAAGCTTGAAAGCTTGTCAGCAGAAACATGAAAGCTTCTCAGCAGGAGCTTGGAAACTTTTCGGAAGAAGCTTGGAAGTTTCTCGGCAGATGCTTGGAAGTTTTTCGGCAAAAGCTTGGAAGTTTCTCGGCAGAAGTTTGGAAGCTTCTTAGCAGAAATTTGGAAGCTGCTCACTAGAAGCTTGGAAGCTACTCGGCAGAAGCTTGGGAGCTTCTCAGCAGAAGCTTGGAACCTTCTTGGAAGAAGCTTGGAAGCTTCTCGGCAGATGCTTGGAAGTTTTTCGGCAAAAGCTTGGAAGTTTCTCGGCAGAAGTTTGGAAGCTTCTTAGCAGAAATTTGGAAGCTGCTCACTAGAAGCTTGGAAGCTACTCGGCAGAAGCTTGGGAGCTTCTCAGCAGAAGCTTGGAACCTTCTCGGCAGAAGCTTGGAACCTTCTCGGCAGAAGCTTGGAAGCTTCTCGGCAGAGGCTTGGAAGCTTCTCGGCAGAGGCTTGAAAACTTGTCAGCAAAAGCTTGGAAGCTTCTCAGCAGAAGCTTGGAAGCTTCTCAGCAGAAGCTTGGAAGCTTCTCAGCAGAAGCTTGAAAGCTACTCACCAGAAGCTTGGAAGCTTCTCACCAGAAACATGGAAGCTCCTCAGCAGAAGCTTGAAAGCTTGTCAGCAGAAACATGAAAGCTTCTCAGCAGGAGCTTGGAAACTTTTCGGAAGAAGCTTGGAAGTTTCTCGGCAGAAGCTTGGAAGCTTCTCAGCAGAGGCTTGAAAACTTGTCAGCAAAAGCTTGGAAGCATCTCAGCAGAAGCTCGGAAGCTTCTCAGCAGAAGCTTGGAAGCTTCTCAGCAGAAGCTTGGAAGCTTCTCAGCAGAAGCTTGGAAGCTTCTCAGCAGAAACTTGAAAGCTACTCACCAGAAGCTTGGAAGCTTCTCACCAGAAACATGGAAGCTCCTCAGCAGAAGCTTGAAAGCTTGTCAGCAGAAACATGAAAGCTTCTCAGCAGGAGCTTGGAAACTTTTTGGAAGAAGCTTGGAAGTTTCTCGGCAGAAGCTTGGAAGCTTCTCAGCAGAAGCATGGAAGCTTATGGGCAGAAACTTAGAAGCTTCTTGGCAGAAGCTTGGAAGCAACTCAGCAGAAGCTTGGAATCTTCTCGGCGGAAGCTTGAAAGATTTTCAGCAGAATCTTGAAACTTTCTCGGCAGAAGCTTGGAAGCTTCTCAGCAGAAGCTTGGAAGCATCTCAGCAGAAGCTTGGAAGCTTCTCAGCAGAAGCTTGGAAGCTACTTAGCAGAAGCTTAGAAGCGTCTCAGCAGAAGCTTGGAAGCTTCTCAGCAGAAGCTTGGAAGCTTCTCAGCAGAAGCTTGGAAGCTTCTCAGCAGAAGCTTGGAAGCTACTTAGCAGAAGCTTAGAAGCGTCTCAGCAGAAGCTTGGAAGCTTCTCAGCAAAAACTTGGAAGCTTCTCAGCAGAAGCTTGGAAGCTTCTCACCAGAAACACGGAAGCTCCTCAGCAGAAGCTTGGAAGCTTCTCAGCAGAAACATGAAAGCTTCTCAGCAGGAGCTTAGAAACTTTTCGGCAGAAGCTTAGAAGTTTCTCGGCAGAAGCTTGGAAGCTTCTCAGCAGAAGCATGGAAGCTTATCGGCAGAAACTTAGAAGCTTCTTACCAGAAGCTTGGAAGCAACTCAGCAGAAGCTTGGAATCTTCTTGGCGGAAGCTTGAAAGCTTTTCACCAGAAGCTTGGAAGCATTTAACCAGAAGCTTGGAAGCTTCTCAGTAGAATCTTGGAACTTTCGCGATAGAAGCATGGAAGCTTTTCGGCAGATGCTTGGAAGCTTTTCGCAAGAAGCGAATTTGCAAAATTTTTGTTTTTAAAAGTATGATAACTTTTGATCCGCTTGACCGGTTTTCAATTCTTTAAGACGAAATGAAAGCTAAAGCTTTTGACTTTTCAAGATAAATATTTCACAAAAAAAAGTTTTACATGAAAAATAAATTAAAAATTTTCGATTCCGGCCTCGGGACCTGCTGTTCTCATTTTTCTTGGAAGTTCAGGAAATTTACTGTCAAATTTTCAGCAATGTATGTTTTTTTTTTATTTTTGAGATATATATTTTTTAAATCATAAATCAGTCATTTTTATCGGCAGACACTGCAGGTCTCAGCGCATTAGATTTTTTATAAAAAAAGATCATAACTTTTGAACAGCTCAACCGATTTCTAATCTCCGTTTAATCTATATAAATAAAAATGGAATGGTGTTTGTATGTCACGAAATGGCTTACGAACGGGTCAACGGATTTGAATGATTCTTTCTCAGTTTTGTTCGTCAGGGGTTCCGACGTGTTCGTGTGCATAAAAATCCCAGGATATTCACCGGGAAAGTTGAAAAAACGAGTGCGAACGAAACTGTCATTTTATATGGGACGATCAAAAGCGTTTGTCAACAGCCTACTTGATGGCAACACGAAGTTTGCCGGGACCACTAGTATGGAATAAAAGCTTAAAATTTCAACTTTTCAGAAAAAAAAATGTAAAACTCTATAAAAAAAATTACATAAAAAAATATATAAATTTCCTAAAAGAAATAAAAATGTTTGTTCAATTATTTCAAACACACGTTGGAAATTTTTCCGAAATCCCGTTAGGAAGTTTACTGATTTTCCGTTTTCAAGTCTCTTAAACTTCCGTTGGGAAGTTTCTCAAATTTGGATTGCCCATAAACTCATGATTGTCCCATATTTAAAAAAAAATATAAAAAAACGGATTAATATGCGAATATGGGCAGTGAAAGACTTGCTAATTAATATTTTTTAATAATTTATCATCAGCTTCTCTCAACAGTCGTACGACAGCGATGAGGAAGAATGTAAATGGTGCCTAATTTTCCAAGAAAATGAATTTTAAAAACCCAATATAAAGTCTGCTTGACAAAAAAAATTTCTTCTCAAGATTGTATCAATATGAAACCGAATTTTATTTGTCTTAAACCAAGAGAGGAAAAAATCAGTCTGTAAAACATAATCACTAGTGAAAGAAATTTTCTTAAAATTTTCACACTTTTCCAAATTAGATATTTCAGATCATGAAATAAGACAGCGAGTAACATCCAAATTTCAGTCAAAGTTGCTTTTTCTGAAGTCCAGTAACAGCCCATTAATCACAGAGAAACCACTGACTTAGTGCGCTATATTTACAAAACGATCGCAATTTCTCAGTGATTGCAACGGTCCCAAAGAAAAGTGACAAATTTCCTCGCCTTCGTTTCGCAAACTCATGGATCGTATAACGCTAGAGTTTATCCTTAAGAACACTTAACCTTATGCTTGCTTGTTTTTGCGGTTTTTTTTTGCGAATTTTTTCATCCTTATCTTAATAGCGCTGATAATAGGTAAAAAATAAATATATAAATTTATACTCCTCTTAGCAGCTAGCTGTGTGTGTATGTTTGGGTGAGTGTGTGTTTTCAGCTTTCTTTCCTGCGTCCTACGTTCAAAGTGTATGTGTGTAACTCTTACAAAACTAGTATTCACAGATATTCATTCCCTCAGATCTTACGCGCCATCTCCGCGCTCAACAACCGATCACCCGGATGACACTGTCCTGCCGGATGGGGGGCGGAGGAGGTCCCGGGCCCATCTGCAGCGGAAGCTACGTGCACTCGATGATCATTGGCTGGCTGGACTCGATCACGCTGGGTCGGCTGGTTGGCGGTTCCGTCGAATTGGGCGGAGCCGGCCCGCCTCCATGGTGCCCCATAACGCTGATCTGAGGCGGTTGATGTTGATGGGACGCGGGATGGTGATGGGGGTGATGCTGTAGATGTGGCAGAGGTCCCTGAGGTGGCAGGGGGCCTCCCAAGTAATGCACGTTGCCATTCACCATGGTTGGGTTGTTGTTGTTCGTGGTGGTAGTGGAGGAAGGGCTGTTGCCACTGGAGGGGTGCTTGCCTACTTTTTGAATGATCGCGTCCGATCCCGGGTGAACCTGGATCAGATGGCCTGGATGTTGCGGAGACATGCCGAGGAGAGTTGGGGGAGAACCGTGACCTACTACAACGTGCCTCAGTTGATGAGGAGCTACTGGAGAGGGCGGATGGTTCTGCAGTTCGTAGTACTCTCGGTGATCATTGCTGTCCGGTTGATCTTTGTCTGTGGTGATAGGGTGAAAGGGTTAGTCTGGTAATACGAGACTTCCGCAATAAACGACTTACCTATACATTCGGAAGTGGCAGCAGCGGCCAGCGCCAGCTCCTCCTCCAGGTTATTTGGCTTGCAGCTCGTCGTCTTCCAGTGGGTTCGCAGTCCCGAAGCACTGATGTACTTCTTATCACAACCTTGGCATACGTACGGCCGATCGTTGGTGTGGAGTCGCTTGTGCAGCTTCAGGTGCACAAACTGGGTGAACTTCTGCGGGCACAGATCGCATGCGTAGGGTTTCTGGCCGCTGTGTAGCCTCAGATGGGTCTTCAGGTTCGACGTGGAGGAGAACCGCTTCTTGCAGATATCACATTGGTGCGGCTTCTCGCCGGTGTGCACCAAGTGGTGCTTCTGTAGGTGGGCAAGCTGGGTGAAGGATTTGGTACAGACGTTACACTTGAAGGGCCTCTCGCCTGAGTGAGTTCGCAGGTGCACTTTAAGGTTGGACAGCTGCCCGAAGGTCTTGCTGCAGACGTTGCATTCGTAGTGCATTTTGCCGTCTCGTTTGCGAAGTGGGTATGGCAGACTTCGATAGCCTCGGGATCCTGGACTTCCCGGACTCATTGGGCTGCCACTTCGCGAGTAGGAACCACCATCCGGGCTGAGGCTGCTGGGCGGTGAACACCTTCCGGGAGACATGTGCGTCAACGGGGGAAGTGGCTGCATCAGCGGATGTCCCAGAGGAAGTTGTCCCTTGGCTTGGAGTTGCACGAATCCGTGAGGGGACTGGATTGTGTGCGTTGTCAGTCTCTCGTAGTGGCCACCGTTCAAAGGTGGCGAGTAGGTCGAACTGGAAGCATTGTTGATCACTGTTCCGTTCGGTGAGGGATAGATGGCGTAATTATGCGGGGAGGGCTCGTAGGGACCAGGCGAGTGCGACGACTGCGGCCGATGTTCGCTGCTGTAGATCAAAGTCGGTGACTGAGATTCACGATGATCTATGGAGATGATCTTGGTGTCCTGTAGTATTTGTGGTTCGCTTTCCCTGATCTCGCGTTCGGCATTCTGTGAACTCGAGTCTGGACTGCATGCGGTACCATACCGATGTGATTTTTTGTACGAATAGGCCATTTCTGTTGGGGAGGTTGGAGGCGGCGTAGCGTTCGGTTGCCTTCGGTGAGGATCATCCACCTGTGGTCGACTGCCGGTGAGGATTGTTTCAAGAATACTTGAACTTGGCGGAGAGTATCGGATGTAAGTTGCTGGAGATGTGGAAGTCTCCGCTTCGTAATATGTTTTGGTTAGGGGGACAATCGTCGTTTCTGGAGTGGTGTCTACCACAATAACTGTGCTTGTGGCCGGAGTAACCTCCCTCGTCGTGACAACTTCCTCTTCCTCCACTATGTCCTCCTTATCGCTAGGTGATTTGAAGTTTTTATTGTTCTTGAACTCATACTTCAATGGCATTTTCATTTTGACCTTCCGGTACTCATTTTTATCACAAATCTCAGCCTTCTGACTAACGCTGGTCTCCTTAGGTTCGATCGCCTTCTTCGAGCAATCCAGCACGTAGTTATGCTCACTCTCACTGTCACTGGAGTCTTCCGGAGGGGTGAAAGCATCCTCGTGGTAGCCATTGCTGTGGTATCCTTCGTCAGACCTTACCGAACCATCGTTCGGCGTCAATTGGTGCTCATAGTGAGCCTCTTTGCCGTTGTGTGAGATCGGTGAGTTGGCATCGACCTCTTTTGCACTTTCCCTCAGTGGACTTTGTTCCCGGATGATAAGCCTGACCGGCGATCGGTCCCGGTGGTGTTCTACCGCTGTCCTCGGCTCTCGCAGCACCGTCTGATGCATCTGGTGCTTGGAAGGAACTACAACTGTTGTGGTGCTGGGTACTGCGGCAGGTGGCGAAGGGCTAGGCGTTGGGGCGTTCCGTATCGCCGGCATGTACATCCCAAGGCCCATAACGTGTTTGACGTGATTGTAGGCCACTTCGGCCGGTACTGGCGCCTTAGCGATTGCACCGTACGTCTTCTTGAGCGTCTCCTCCCGACAGATGGAGTAGGTCGCCCGCTCGGGATCAATATCGTAGCCCAGCCGTTTGGCAAAGTCCCGGCAGTACCAAACCATCAGTTCTTCGTTGGGCATGATGTCCCGGATTGTGTAGAAGTAGATGTGCTCCTGGTGCTGACAGGCCACCAGGTTCATTACCGAGAAGCTGTACGCCGATGCGACGTACCGCATCCAGTTGGACTGCGCTGGATCCGAGCCATCCAGGTAGTAGAAGTCGCTGTCTTTGAATATCTGGGTGATGGAGAGAAGAGCAGAAATTGGAAAACATTCGAATGATTAGTACGTTGATCGAGAGAAGTTTTCGGGGAGCTTGAGGAGCAGTCGTTAGGATAGATACCTTGATATTCCCATAGGAAACGTGTCGCAGCTCTTGGACCTTTTGAGTAGTTCCAGGTTCGAAAGATATTTACAGTTGAGGACAGAAGAGAAGGGTAGGCCGTAAAGTAATACGAAGAGGAGATAAGAACAGAACGATAATTTGATGATTAGTAAAGCGATTTGTAGAGTTACCATTGTTAATGGAAGTTACACTGCTGATATATGTTTAGGTGTTTCTTTGATTACATTCGTCATTTATTTCACAATTTCACACTCATTTGCGTTTTGTTATTCTTTTCTTGTTTCTAAGCATTTTTGTATTTTTTCCGCTGACTTAATTTATTATTATTGTGTTTCTATCATTCTGTCATTGTTTTCTAATTGTAAAGCATTTTTGCATTTCTTTTTTCTTGTTTGTTTGGCTTTGTATTCTCTTAATTTTTTCCTGTTTTCTACGCTTATTGATCTCTTTTTAAACTCTTAGAATCCTAGCCTTATGTTATTCAGTTTTGAAAATTTTCCGCTCTCTTTGTCACCTTCTTTGTTCAAGCAAACATTGATTGCACTTTTTACTTTCCCCAATAAAAAAAATGGATCCATTGAAACGCAATCCACTCGAATCTTTTATCGCCCAAACAAAGCCACAATCGGAAAACGATTCGAACTGCTCTAATATACGATTGTCTCATTATCGTTGTTATCGGTCGTAATTCGCCACCGTTAATGTGTGTACGTGTGCAGTCGGTGTGTATCCTTGACATCGCCCATTGGATTCGATTCGGAATTGTGACGCAATTAAAATGCTTCCTCTCCCGCTCCTCGAATTAGAACTACGAGGGAAGAAGACCGGCAGACAGACCCAAGGACAGACACGCCAAACCAGACCAGACCAGACCAGACAGTAAGGCAGGCAGGCAGGCAATCCCCTTTTCACCACTGTGTGGTGCTGGTGCCTTTGAGGGGCTTCCCAGTCCAGAGCGTTATCATTTTCTAACGACGACGACGCGATGGCCACCCATATTAACAAAGGAAGTGCTCGACGACTCGACGGAAAACAAAAGCGTCTAGGAAAATGAGGGGGGTGGGAGTAGTGGGAGATGGAAAGCGGAAAGGATAGGGGGCCATCAATCTTGACTCAATTCGAAAGAAAAAAAAAATGATGAAGGGGATTTGAATAAAAGCCATAAATTTCAGCTGCCAATGTGGGGAAATTCGGCGAAGGAACTCAACGCGAGGTTTGAGTTACCTCGATTGGAGAGAGTCGCAGACTAGGAGAGCGGAGGGATGGGAAGCGAGTCGCCAAAATAGCTTTCGGCAGATGCAAGGAAAGCTCAATTGAGGCAGGTCGGGACTGTCTGGTGCTTGAGTCATTTATATTCGATTAGAGTAGGTGGGTGTCATCGTCGTTATCGTCTGTTGGAGACATCAAGTTTCGAAAGTCGTTTCGATTGCAATTAGCGATACTGGAGAGAGTTATGGGAACAAAAGATATCTGTCTGAGAGAACAGACTTCAACAATCAAGTGCTATTTTTGATATTTCATTCATATTTTTGTATTTCTGATTCTCTGAATCTCGGATTCTTCAAGCATCTGCCCAGAAACTTCCAAGCTTCTGCTGAGAATCTCCCAAGCTTCTGCTGAGAAGCTTTTAAGTTCTTTCGATAAGTTTCAAGCTTCTGCTTAGAAGCTTCCATCCTTTTACTGAGATGCTTCCAAGCTTCTACTGAGAGGCTTCCAAGCTTCTACTAAGGAGCTTCCAAGCTTCTGCTGAGAAACTCACAAGCTTCTGCTGAGAAGCTTCGAAGCTTCTGCTGAGAAGCTTTTAAGCTTCTTTCGATGAGTTTCAAGCTTCTGCTGAATAGCTTCCAAGCTTCTGCTGAGAAGCTTCCCAACTTCTGCTGAGAAGCTTCCAAGCTTCTGCTGAGAAGCTTCCAAGCTTCTGCTGAGATGCTTCCAAGCTTCTACTGAAAAGCTTCCAAGATTCTACTAAGAACCTTCCAAGCTTCTGCTGAGAACCTTCCAAGCTTCTACTGAGAAGCTTCCATGTTTCTACTGAGAAGCTTCCAAGCTTCTACTGAGAAACTTCCAAGCTTCTACTGAGAAACTTCCAAGCTTCTACTGAGAAGTTTTCAAGCTACTGCTGAGAAGCTCCCAAGCCTCTGCTGGGAAGCTCCCAAGCTTCTGCTGAGAAGCTTCCAAGCTTCTGTTGAGAAGCTCCCAAGCTTCTGCTGAGAAGCTCCCAAGCTTCTGCTGAGATGCTTCCAAGCTTCTGCTGAGAAGCTCCCAAGCTTCTGCCGAGAAGCTTTTCAGCTTTTTTCGATAAGTTTCCAAGCTTCTGCCAAGCTGAGAAGCTTCCAAGCTTCTGCTGAGAAGCTTCCAAGCTTCTGCTGAGAAGCTTCCAAGCTTCTGCTGAGAAGCTTCCAAGCTTCTGCTGAGAAGCTTCCAAGCTTCTGCTGAGAAGCTTCCAAGCTTCTGCTGAGAAGCTTCCAAGCTTCTGCTGAGAAACTTCCAAGCTTCTGCTGAGAAGCTTCCAAGCTTCTGCTGAGAAGCTTCCAAGCTTCTGCTGAGAAGCTTCCAAGCTTCTGCTGAGAAGCTTCCAAGCTTCTGCTGAGAAGCTTCCAAGCTTCTGCTGAGAAGCTTCCAAGCTTCTGCTGAGAAGCTTCCAAGCTTCTGCTGAGATGCTTCCAAGCTTCTGCTGAGAAGCTTCCAAGCTTCTACTGAGAAGCTTCCAAGCTTCCAAGCATCTGCTGAGAAGCTTCCAAGCTTCTGCTGAGAAGCTTCCAAGCTTCTGCTGAGAAGCTTCCAAGCTTCTGCTGAGAAGCTTCCAAGCTTCTGCTGAGAAGCTTCCAAGCTTCTGCTGAGAAGCTTCCAAGCTTCTGCTGAGAAGCTTCCAAGCTTCTGCTGAGAAGCTTCCAAGCTTCTGCTGAGAAGCTTCCAAGCTTCTGCTGAGAAGCTTCCAAGCTTCTGCTGAGAAGCTTCCAAGCTTCTGCTGAGAAGCTTCCAAGCTTCTGCTGAGAAGCTTCCAAGCTTCTGCTGAGAAGCCTCCAAGCTTCTGCTGAGGAGCTTCCAAATTTTTGCTGAGAAGCTTCCAAATTTTTGCTGAGAAGCTTCCAAATTTTTGCTGAGAAGCTTCCAAGCTTCTGCCCAGAAGCTTCCAAGCTTCTGCCCAGAAGCTTCCAAGCTTCTGCCCAGAAGCTTCCAAGCTTCTGCCGAGAAGCTTCTAAGCTTCTGCTGAGAAGCTTCTAAGCTTCTGCCGAGAAGCTTCTAAGCTTCTGCCGAGAAGCTTCCAAGCTTCTGCAGAGAAAATTCCTTCTCGGATTCTCGTATTCTCGGATTCTCGGATTCTCGGATTCTCGTATTCTCGGATTCTCGGATTCTCCGGTTCTCGGATTCTCGGATTCTCGTATTCTCGGATTCTCGTATTCTCGGATTCTCGGATTCTCGGATTCTCGGATTCTCGGATTCTCGGATTCTCGGATTCTCGGATTCTCGGATTCTCGGATTCTCGGATTCTCGGATTCTCGGATTCTCAGATTCTCCGATTCTCGGATTCTCGGATTCTCGGATTCTCGGATTCTCGGATTCTCGGATTCTCGGATTCTCGGATTCTCGGATTCTCGGATTCTCGGATTCTCGGATTCAGTTTAAATGTTCACAGATTTGTGAACACGAAACATAGAAGTTACTCCTGAAATTCCATCGGAAGCTTCTTTAGTAGTTCCTCCAGTTGTTTCCCTAAAAATTCTTATGATAGCTTTTCTAGGAGTTTGACCAAGTAGTTTTTTGCGGAAGTTTTGCTAAGTGTTCCTCCAGAAGTCCCGCAATATTTCCGAGGAGTTCCTTCGAAACCTAATTTAGAAGTTTCTATTTGATTTTTTTCAGAGGTTTTTTTCCGGAAGTTCCCCTAGGACTTCCTCCTAAAGTTCTTGTAGGAGTTCCTCCGATAGATCCTGTAGGAGTTCTTCAGAAATTTTTGCAAAAGCTACTCTAAACGTTCCTGTAGCATTTCACCCAAACATTCCTCTAGAAATTCTTCCCAAAGTTCCCCGGATTTCTTCCTAAAGTCTCACTAGGAGTTCCTGCGGAAGTTGCACTAGGTGACCTTTCGAGAAATCTTCTTGGATTTTATCTAGAGAACTCTTCTGCAAGTTGCTGTAAAATTTATCCCTAAACTTCCTCCGGAATCTTCCTGACAAGAGTTCGTCCAGCAAGTATTCTAGAAGTCCTTCCGGAATATTCTCAAGGATGTTTCCTGGCAGTTCCTCTACAAGTTCCTCTAGGAATTCCTCCGACAGTTCCTCTTAGAGTCCTTCCGGAAGTTTCCATATGAATTACTATGGAAGTTCCTCTAAGAATATATCCAGAAGTTCTTGTAGCAGTTCCTCTGATTTTTGCAACGAAATACACCGGAAATTACCCAGGAGTTTATCCGGGAATTCACCAAGGGGTTCTTCTGGAAGTTTCTTCGCCAAGAGATACTTTGGAAGTTTAGCTAAGAGTTCCTCCAGGAAGCTCCAATTGGATTCCCTTCAGAAGTTCCCTTAAAAGTTCACTCCAGTAGATCTGATAAGAATTCCTCCAGAAATATCTCCAGTTCTGGAGTTTCTCCACAAGTGCCCTAAATGTTCCTCCGCAAGTTTTTTTTTAAGAGCTCCTTCGGAAGATCCTATAGAAGGTGCCTCACAAGTTTCCCCAGGAGTTTTTCCGGAAGTTCCACTAGGAGTATCTACAGACTACTTCCAGAAGTTACACCAGGATTTCCTCCGAAAGTTCGTCCAAAAGCTCCTATAGAAGATTCCCTGAAAATTTTTCCGGACGTTGCACTAGGAGCTTTTAAGGAAGTTCCCCTGGTAGGTCTTCCGGAAAATTTTCTTAGTTTCTCCAATTCTGCAGTACTTCGTGAAGTTTCTTCAGGGTGTCTATTGAGTTCCATCCTCCACAAGTTTTCCCAGGAGTTACTCTGAAAGTTCCACTAAGAGATTCACCAGATATTCCACTAGGAGTTTCTCCAGAAGTTTCCCTAAGACTACTTCCAGAAATTTCACCAAGATTTCCTCCGAATTTCATAAGCAGTTCCTCCAGAAGCTCATACAGAAGATTCCCTGAAAGTTTCTCCGTACGTTGCATTAAGAGTTCCTTCGGAAGTTCCCCTGGTAGGTCTTCTGGAAATATTGCTCAGAGTTCTTCTGGAACTTACTCTAGGATTTATTCCAGAAGTTTCTCCGTAAGTTCTTGTCCAATTTCTTCCAGAAGTTTCTCCGAATTCGGAAAAAGCTAACATAGAAGCTGGTTCATAGTCGAATTTTTATATGGAATCCAAAATACGCATTGAAAAAAAAATGAATTTTGGTTGATGTGAAAATAAATAATAATGTTTGTTATTGTACTGGTTGCGTAAAGTAAGCTAATTCGACGGTAGCTGGACGCACCCTAAGAAATTTCAAAATCAAAACTTTTCTCGCGTAAGTCTAAAAAAGGAGAGATTCTTTTATCTCTCGCTCTCTTTCGATAATTACAATGCAATACTGAAGCTTTTGGGAAGTTCTCCACTATGAATCGAAAGACATTGGCTAGCTTTACAAAGAACGTAACAGAAGAGGTTAATGTGGCTCAGTTAATGTTCAATGAGAAAGTAAACAATAAAAGCCTCTCATTGTTAGATGAGCCCTTTTGAAAAGTTACGCGAAATTTATCTATTATAATCTATAATTGGAAACATTTGTTAAATGTTTCAAGTAAAGACGTTAAGCATTTTTTTTAAAGTAACACAATGAGGAAGCTAAAAAATATTATTTAGGGAGATGTGTAAACCATCAAAAATCACTTTGGGTCAAACGAGCAGGTAAACTTGCATGCAAGTTGGCTGAAATGGTCAAATTGTTCATTTTCAACAGCCAATGTCTCAAAAACTGGACGTGCTATGATATTTTTGAAAACGGTAATAGATTCAAATTCAGTGAATGGTTCCGTCACGTATTCCGTAGTGTAATCGAGCAATTTGTTAATCGATAAATAAAAAATGTTAAACATTTTACCTACAGCATAACGGATGAGATAAACGTTTCCCGACCTGTGGATTTTAACAGAGTTGAAAAGATTTTGTTACTCTAACGCGTTTTTTCTAACAAAATGTTATAATTTTAACTCCCGTTCATCTGTTTGATCCCAACCAGTGGATTACTACAGAATTATTGCAGAGTTTGTTACTAAGAAAGGACGTTTTTTGTGACAAAATATGTTATCAGTTTAGTGCTTAAAATAACAAAAAATATTACTAAATTTCCTCTGCAATAAACAAAATTGAAACAAAATATATTATAATTTAAACAAAACATAACTCGTGAACATGAAATGAAACTGACCTTGTATGAGCAATTACTCTCAGATTCATTATAACAAATTGTGTTATATTTATGGTTATAATAATTGAAACAAATTTGAAGCAGCTTTCGTTATTATAACCGATTTTGTTTCATGTGTGTTATAACTTCCTCAAGTAACTCAGAGGGCTTCTAATAAAAACATAACAAAACTTGTTGTTGGTAACAAAATTTGCTGCCAGCGAACAAATACAAATTTACATAATAGACGTTCTAAACACTAAAAGTACGTTCACAAATCATGCAATTGGCGACTAAGCGGTACTGTTTGGTACCATGGTCCCACAAAATGTGACAGTCTCATTTCTAAGCGATTTGTAAGCAAACCTGCATTCCCCTTATGGAACTAAACATCTCCTGCCTAAAAACAAAAATATCGTATATACTTATCACGATTGTTTCCTCACGTACAAAACATTATCTGCTTCTCATATTCTTTGATTCTCGCATTCCCTGTTTCTCTATTTCCCTGAACTACCTTTTCTTTGATGCTCCAATAGTCTCATTGTACAATAGGTTGATTTTCCAATTCGTCATAATTTCCATTTTCAGCTAGTTATAACCATTCACCGCAAAAATTACGCCACACCTCCTACACGGCACAGCAACCCGGAACTTCAACTTACCCTCCAGAAATACCGCCACAACTGCTTGTCGCTGGGATGGCTGGGTGTCCGTACGCCCTCGAAGGGCCCAAATCGAGTACCGCGGGGTATCACTCCGGTGCTCCATACTCCTTCCGTCTGCAAGAATTCAAGTTCAAAGAAATCGAATGCCACGGATTAGTCTACGCCAGGTTCTCGTTCGTAGCTGCCAAAGGGATACCTACCGTCGCGGTTGGCGTCGACAGGACCAGCGAGGGTTTGAGCGTGAGGCTGCGGGGCAGGGTTTTGTCCGCCCGGCTGGGGATGCCTTTCTCGCAGGGCACATCCGGCACGATGTAGACGGCCAGCCGCTCAAAGTCCTCCTCGCGCATACGCGTCACGTCGTAGTCCTGCTGGACAGTCGGCGTCACGCTCCGGGGTGGTTGCGTTCCGGCCATGGTTGTTAGCTGCGGATGAGAACGAAGGAGAAAGCAGGAAAGGATTCGTTAGTTTCTTTGTTGTCTCAAGGTTAGACGGGCAGTGGTTCTCAAACTTTTTTCGTAGATAAATTGTGTAATACGCTGGGAGTTCAGCAAGAACAGCGATTTTCTCGACTAATGAAACTCAATTGGTAAAGTATTTTGTGTGCGACGAGGAGTGCAACGCCGAAGTGATAGAGAGTCTACGAGACTACCTCCCTCCCGGCAGACGGTTCTGGAGAAAATCAAGGTCAGCTCGAAGGGATTATGCAACCGTTTCGTCGTCGGTACACAACGATAGTCTCTCGCGCTCCTGTGCCCTACTGCGGAGAATGACGGCGTAGTGATGATGCCATATATGCAATGCATGCATCACCGTCGTTGCATCGTTCGTTCATGGGGCTGACCTTTGCACGAGTTTTTCCTAGACCTTAACGAGAGGTAATTTATTGATTCACCGCGGACCGCGGAGTGAAAGGAAGCACTTCCTCCAAAGGCCTAACGGGGAAAGTTTTCCAGGAAGGTTTTTTTTTCACTGAGAACACACACAGTCACCATACTGCACATGCAATCGAAAGTGAAATATCAAAGGTCGTGTACAATTAATGTCCGAGCTGTATTTCACCGTAGCGTTGTTCGCCCACCTCGAGGACAAGCACACGAACCGCACAAACCATGAACCGAGTGACATTTTCGCTCACCATTTAGAATTGCTGCTGCTTATGCAACCCGCACTGCACCACCTACATTGGGTATTAGGATTCCTACTTGCGATATTCCGTAATTGGTCTTCTAATCACATCGAAACAAGCTCTAATCACTCAACATTTGCAACTATGTAGATGGAAGACACAGAAATTAACACCTAGAAAATCAGATTTCTGAAGACAGAATCAACATCAACCGCCTTTTTCCGCACTGAGGCCATTGCGAATGATGGCTATCATCATCACTGCACACTGACTGGATACTAGAGCTTCATTCACAGCGGAGAAGCATCCTGCCAACAGGATCCTATGGGAAGCACCAGCATCAACCGAACACACATACAGGCCAGAGGTTGAGGAGATATCCTTTTCCTGTTTCGGCACCCCCTAACCCCGACGAACTCGTCTCCGATCAGTGGGTCGGTGGGTGGTGGGTGGAAAATGCGGAAATGCCACCCCCCAGAAGACGACAAAAGCCAGTCACAACCTTACCCAATGTGGATCGCAGTGGGGTACGAGAGGTGGAGAGTGACGGCGACAGTGAGAGTAATTGGGGAGCGTGGAGAGCTCGAGAGACAGAGAGAGAGCGAAATGGTTTTTGAGTGTGAGAAAGGATGCGTTTTACTACTACCCACAACATGCATG
This sequence comes from Aedes aegypti, assembly GCF_002204515.2. Lineage (NCBI taxonomy): Eukaryota > Metazoa > Arthropoda > Insecta > Diptera > Culicidae > Aedes > Aedes aegypti. Next base: position 117,288,593 of record NC_035108.1, on the reverse strand, counting down.
GTTGATTGATGATGGAATAAATTAAGCAGTTTGAAATTGAAATGAAGATTTTCTCCGCAGTGGGACATTATGTCCGGATGACGGGCCCTACTTTATGTAATTACTTTGGAAATGAAGAATGATGGGAAAAATAGTCACAAAAATTAATTCAACAATTACGGAAGTATTAAGCAAGATACATGAGATCCTGTACAGATTTCTACAGTTCTTTGATTGTACTTCGAACCACCGCTTCTGATCATTTCTTATTTCGGGATAAATTCTTGTCGGATTCCTGGCCGCACCACTTCCAGAGTGATGGATTTTTGAACAGATCTTCAGAGAGTTCGCGAAAAGAAATTTAAATCGAAAGTGTAATTCCCATATAAGGTGAAGTAGGCCGTCATTGAAATTTGTACATGTCGTGGATGGTTGCTGCTAAACCATGTCACAATTTGGAATTAAAGAAAACTAGTTGGTTTTGCATTGATGCATCTGAAAAAATAGCATACTTTATACATGTCAGCGCATATAATGATACTTTTCCAGATAAATATGATCTATCAGGACTGAAATTTATCACTTTGAAATTGCAAGCTGCTATGTCTACATGGCTGCTAAAACAAATGATAGTAAACACTAAACTCCTTGAAGTATGCAACGAATAGATTTAAACCAGCAAATGTAAGCATTATTCACATTTTTTTATTGTTAACCGTCATTAATCCCTTTACTATCAGCATAATTTGTACATTACACAATAAAATCCTTATCGCAAAAACTTTTTTTTTGTTTTTCGATATCTTTGCACCATTTCTTCACAGATTCTCTTCTACTCTTAGAATCTGTGTCGATTGTGATCACTGGTCATCTGGTCTTGGAAATATTCCGGAATTCCTTGGAGGACCGACGTCTAGCTATAACCCACGTAAATATCTCAGGCCATGCTCTTTTCAAAACAAATCTTTGATGAGAGTCTGTTTTGAAAAAATGCATCAATTTAGTGTAACCGTTTTTGAGTAACCATCAATTATGATTCAGATACCACGCTGATCAAATAAAGATTTCAATAGCTTCAAAAATATCATATCGCAATTTAAAGATTTCTCTTAGAATACTTAACTGATTTGTATGATTTTTTTCAGAGATGTTGCTTATTATGTGACTTTGTATAGCCTATTTTTATATTTATTTTTTGAGAAATTGACTTAAAACGAAATGGCAGTCGAAAAAAAAATATATATGCGAAGAACCCCCAGAAATATCGGCATATCTTCAAAACCATATGACTGGTGGTCAATATCGACACAGATTCTGAAAATAGAAGAGTTGAAAATAGAGGGCTTCTGAAAAATGGTGCAAAAATATTGAGAAACAAAACGATATATTAGACCATTTTTTGTAGTGAAAAACTGATACTGCTGGTAGAAAGGTTAATACGTGACGCATAGTGTTGTAATTAGATTATTCAAATAAATTTTGGCAAGAAGCTCCCTTGATTCTTCTTTCTCAAAGTCTAAGCAAATTCATCAAAATATCCCAAAGAGGTCACGACCAAGGTCATGTTTATGTACTTGTGAGATGACTCCTGTGAAAACCTCCGAAAAAATCAAGTTGTTTGATTTATTGTGAGAACTATAGTTCATATGGATTTTCAAAAACTACAAAAGGGTTCTCACAGCGGTTCTAAAAAGGTCTACAAAGATCCCAAAGAGTTTAGAGGAAATCATTTTGACTTCCAAAGTATTTGTTTGGATTCTCAGTATGTAAAACAGGACTGACGAACAGGGCCGTACATTTTCAATTTCATTGAAACTGACTGACTCAAGCTTGCCTTTCTATTGAAATTGTACTGTTTTGTTTCAATCCGACAAACCTTTCCTTCTATCGCAGCAAGCGTAGTCTCTCATTTCTTTCGCACTGCTTGTGCATCGCGCGTCATAAATCAGAGCCTCACCGCAGCGAGCTGGTCTTTCAATCGGTGGTCTCTAACTTTGGGAGCTGATTAATTCAAATAAACGACGTGGTGGCCCGCATAGTTTCTCTATCTTAATGTATAACCTAACAAGTTACTACGTTACTATTGCTTAAAATAGGTAAAAATCAATTTCAATCATTTTAATAAATTTCAATGAAACGAAATTCTTACTCTTTCAATTCACCTTTCTTGTTCGTTGCTTTCAATCGGGTAATGAAACGAATGAGCGTGGAATGAAGAACGTAGCGACGTAGTTGTTCGTCACCATCGTGACGCCGCAACCAAGCCTTCGTGTTTTACAAAGTGCTTTCGAAAATGCGATATTTCAGTCATCCAGGAAAAAGTAAGCTCTTTACCAACTGTCTGTTCGACCAAATGTCCATTCGAGCAAACCTCATTCGACCAAGTATGATACGAGAAAGTGTTTACAAGAATTTCGATCAAATGTTTTTCAGCCAAGTGTACTTTCGACCAAATGACATTCGCCTTACTGTCCTAAAGCCATTTTCAGGAATTACCATGTGTTTGCAAGGGTTCTTCAGGTATTCCAGAAGGTTCCCAAGGATCCTATTTGATTCCAAGATGTGTTGAGCAAATTTAACCCTCGTAATCCCAAGGACCCTTTAAAGTTCACAAAAACCCATCCGAATCTCTTGAGGACCTTGATGGTTTTGAATGCTTATCAATGCCACTAAACTGAAGAAGTCTTTGAAGCCTTTGGTGTAATGGTGTAAAAACTTTAAAGAACCCCTTGTAACTTCATGGGCCTATCAACACTTTTTGTAGTCCCCTGGGATCTATTTGAAATCCAACGGAATGCCATGAAATGTATTGGTATCCTTTGAAAATACCTTGGACGCCCTTGATGTTTTGCACGAAACTCTTCTCAATGTTACAAGGCTGCCTGGAAAACCCTATAAATACTCTATGAACCCCTGAGAGACGTTTTGAGCTCACCAGAATCCCACAAAAAATCTTGGAATCCCTTAAAATGGCTTTACAAGCTATTAAACATTACCAAGCCTTTCTAAGAAGCCTGTAGCCTGTAAACTAACCATGTCGAACTCATTGGTATCTTTTGAACCACAGGAAAATTCTTCGGTATCCCGTTGAACACACCAAGGAACCCTCATGAAAATTATCAAAGATACTTTAATGGCCACTATGAACATTATTAAAATCCCACGAAACACGATGGAACTCGTATCAACTGCATCTGCTGCCTTTGAAATGTTATGTAACCTTTGTTGAAATCTTCTAAGACCTAGAAGATTTTACAAACACTGCTCTCGCGATGCACAAAAATAGGTTCAAGTGGTTTCAGACCAGCTCAGTAACATGGAAAACTTTTTTTTTTGTAGATTTCAGTCACGACTCCATTCTGAACCAGAATCTCCAGTGATCTCTAAAATTCTTTTCTCAATCAAGACTAAGACTAAGGATGTTAGATCTAGTTAGATACCAACTATACAACTGATTTAGATTTGTTCAATCTATTTATATGTTCTTTCTACATTTTTGGCAAAACAGTGCGATAGGCGAATCAGAAGGGATGGAGCGATATTCAAAACTGAAAAGGCGATAGATGGCTTTTTTTCAGTGGTAGTAAAAACGAAATCCTGAAGCAAATTAAGCACCATGGAAAATAAACTAAACAAAAAAAGTTATGTATTCACATTACGCTTGATTAGTAGTGATTTGACTACTTTTTTGATTCAGTTTCCTAATTGCTTGTAATTCTGGTTTTTTATCATTTTCCGTACATTTTGACAGTTCTCCACTACCATTCTTCCATTGTGGTGGAAGTTTGAGAAATTTGAGAATCCAGCGTTTAAGAACGAAATAAATAGTCGTTATTCTATTCTGTTTGCAAATTTTTTTTTAAATATGATTTGCACCATCAATTAGGAGTCCATATCCTTACTAAAATGATAAATCAGCGCTTGGTCAAATCTATGAAGAATGAGGAGGAGATTGTTACAATAGAGTAACGACGGTTGACATCGTGCTTAAACACTAAAAGTTGGCGCCAGCAGCAAAAAGTACGGACAACAACATTTCAAACATTAGGTTTCTCTCACTGATCGTCGAGCAGCGACACTGATCGCGCTACGCTGGATTCTCAAATTGCTCAAACTTCCAATACAAGCGCATAGAAGAACGGTAGTCATGTGTCCAAAAGGTTAGCTGCGACTCAAATCTCTTTCGGTGCTGCATACTCTGCTGCGACACAGCATCTTAAATTCGAAAGAGACGTGCAGGAGTAATTTTGCTGACTCGCACTATACGATGGACTGCGTGGTATAAAATTATCTCGCTTGCTCTCTCTCTCTCTTTGCGTTTCGTACACGTGTCAAACATTCCATTCGAACTCATATCACTAAAAAGTGACTGTCAAAAATCTTAAACACAATGAACATAATTTATAACCACCTTATGTTTCTGACTTCATCAAAAACATTAAGATCCACAACTACAATCATTCGCAGAGCACTTAGGGGCTGTCCATTAGCCACGCGGACAGTTTTTTTTGGGATTCCAGACCACTCCCCTCCCTCATCGTGGTCATTCATCCATTCACAAATTTTAGCATTTGTATGAACCGTGGTCTTTGGATAGACCCCCTCCTCTCAGGAATGGCCACGTGGTATATGGAAGACCCCTTATTAGGCTCGTCCGATTTTAAAGCATATCTTGGTGCAATTTACTTAGCGTGCATTTTTCAACTGACATGGAGGGATTGAAAGTGTAGTGAATTGCTTCGCTTTGTCTCGCACAAAAACAAATGCTCTTGCATCTTGCCTTAAGTTACTCGCAAACAATGGGAGACGCACAATTAGTTTCGGAGTTCTAGGTATGCTTTTTGTACTACACTGAGAATTCAGAGTTGGATGAATGTAAGCAAAAATCTGTTTTTGAGTTTTTGTACTTTGCTGAAAAGTATAAAGTTTGAATTCTATGGAAAATTAGGCAAATAATCTGCCATATAAGCTGGTAAAATGCATGCAAGTTTGCTGAAACAGTAAAATTTTGCATTTTTACCAGCCAGTATTTCAAAAACTTGAAGTGCTATAATAGTTTTGAAAACGGCAATGGATTTTGCAACTCCGAATTAAGTAATAGCAGTGTAATTGAACGACCCTCTGCATCAATGTTTGCAAGTTTCTCTACCCCATGCAGCGATTACCATCATATCGCATTTGATATAAGGGATTCGCGTTGTTTGTTTCACGAACCGTTGATTGTCATCGGGATGGGATGGCTAACTACCGCAATAGAGATTTTGACCTTGCACTTAATTATACATCGGACACTATATTACTGTGATGCTCTACTAGTGCCACTGAGGGTCACCACTAGTGGAGGCGCGTTCGCAAATGATCGTTGGGAGAGATGGAAGGAAAGCCAGGAGAAGTTGTTGATTCAGAACTATTTAAATGAATGGAAGAACAACTGGACATTGCTGGATGCTTTAGTGTGCTAGTGACATCTTCTCGTCATCACATTGGGGTGCCATCGCTTTTAATCAAATGATGTAAAAGATGCACGTTGAAACGGGTGAGTGATTCCAGACGACATAGGGACTGCGAGTTTAAGTGAATTGGACTGTTTTCGGGGGACGAAATGAGGAAAAAAAACAAGCTCGTACATTAGCAAGATTAACCGACTACGTTGCTGGATAGTTAGCATATTTCATCATGGCAGGAGTGAAGTCATTGCTTTAGAATTTATTGTGCTGGAAAGCAATGGGTTTTGTGATAAATTTCCATTTATTGCCCTGCATAATTTCATTAAATTCCATAGAATTCTTTTTCTTATATTTGACATCATATCTTCACTAGAAACCACATGATAATATAGTTTTATTCATTCCCCATCGAGTAGACATGCTTGGTGGTAATAAAGTCAAATCAGTTAAAATTCTATTTGTTGTACTGTTCGTGTACTAGACTTGACACCGAAGACGGCCTTAGAGTTAAGGTCGAAATACACGTATCTGTCAAAGGATACAAACTCTAGTGGAATTGAATGGTATAGTACCACAATCGGTATTTAATTTATTTATAGGTATTTCAATAAACAGCTCAAAGATGTATTATGTTCATGAGTCTTTCTGGAAAGATATGTGTTGAACAGCATGTTAATGGTCCCTTGTTGGAGGAATAAAGGAAAATCCCTGGGCTCGTTGTGGGAAACATTGCTGAAAAGTTTGTGGAGCTGCTGCAAAAACCTTCAGAAAAAATATGTGAAGTTTTCTTTTGAGACCACCATGAACATTCCTGTGCGACTTCTGTGAACATCAATTTATTTTTGAGACCTCTTTGAAATTCTTTGTTGAGACCTCATTCCTGTACATCGGCTCCATCCCATTACCCCGAACGCCACTACCCCGAACGCCACTACCCTGAACGCCATTACCCCGAATGGGTCACTACCCCGAAAGTCATTACCCCGAATGGGTCATTACCCCGAAAGCCACTACCCCGAATGAGCCATTACCCCGAATAGTATGAGATACAGTGCAGTATCTATTTTTACGGGTAAAAATGCGTCTCTAATGAAAACTGGCAATTAGTGGCGCGTAAAATTCGTCGGTAAAATGTTCATCATATATTTTCTTTTCTTTTATATGTCAGCTATTCTTTCGAAATATCATGTTGGCAACTATCTTCTTCTCATTCTTTCTGAGACAGTTGCTGTTTATCAGCTCAGTGGGCGCTTTCGCAGTTCAAGGGTTCATTAACAAATTTCTTAACGCCAAAAAATGCCATTTTTGACCCTGACCCACCCCGTGCACCATGTTTTGTTCTACATATTGTGTATGGGCTGTAACATTTTGAGGACAACCACCCACAACATGTTTTGTCCCTTCAGCGCTACGAAATTTATGAATAAGCTTTTAATGAAATAAGCATTTTATTGACTGAGAGCTTTCCTTCTCAATTTACCATTTTTGTACATGTGCCTCTATGCCCAATAACGTCAAGGAAATGTTCAATGCATAAGATCCGCCACCGGAGGAATTCGAACCCATAACCCTCAAAATGGTCTTGCTGAACAGCTGCGTGACCACCGGTATTTGAACTTTTCGGTGGTGTTCATATTTAAATTTTGTTTTAAACAAATATTTTCTTTTCTTATGAATATAGATTATGCCATACCATCACGGTGTTACAGTGATCATTCACATCATAGCTGCAAACATTTCACCAAAAATTTGCTCTTCTTCTTATATAGGCTGTTCTTTCACGTTTTTGTTGGATAACCTAGTCACTAATATTTTCATATAGAACAGCTTTTTTTAAAGCAAGGCATTCACCAAAGTGAATTCTGCTATAATTCTCATCAAAATTTTTCCTTTATTTTATGTTCTTGTATTAAACAAACAGGTCTCTTATGGATTTGCATACCACTCTTCTGCCATCATCATTTCTTCATTGTCTTGAATAAAAAATATATTATTTTTATGGTTATCTCATCGAAATTCAAATTAATGATCCCATAAACCAACAAAAGCTTCTACTGTAGCGGCAATCAGAGACCGCCGTTTTTCTAACATGTACAAGTGTATTAAGGTTTCCTTACTACAGCGGAACGGTTGTCTATCAGGTTGGTCTTTGGGCGGGTTACATAGAACAACACTTGCAGCGACTATCTCAGGTAGACAGATCTTCCATTACCACCGTTTACGAAACAAAATCTTTAAGAAGATCTCAATGCTAGTAGCCGGACACCTACAAAAATGAGTAAAGAAAGTGGGTACCGTCGTTCAATAAGAGACTTTACTACATCCTAATGTTGTGCATACTATAACTATTCATTTCATAATAAATTCACCCTTCTTTTCGAAATAGGCTGTTCTTCAGAGCATTGCATTGTGGCTGTGTGAATCTCGCCAAAATTAGAAAACAAATCCAAACAAAATTTAGTATGTAAAACTATTTGCTGAAAAACTAGCTGCTTTTTTATATTCTTATATTTGAAAAATACATTGTTGAGTTAAACTCGTTAAATACTCATAAGGAATTGTACTATTACCTCCCCAATCTCTAACTAGAATAAGTCTCAAAATGTTATGCATTCGGGGTAGTGGCGTTCGGGGTAATAACTCATTCGAGGTAAAGGCTTTCGGGGTAATGGCGTTCGGGGTAGTGGCATTCGGGGTAGTGGCGTTCAGGGTAGTGTCATAGAATCCTGTGCATCATTACTAAGAAAACTTTGATTGAACAAATTTATATAAAACTTCTAAATTTGAATAGCGCTCTAATTTTTACGTACATAATATTATAGTTCGACCATTTAGTGTGTAGGCTAAAAGAGGGTTTTCTTTTTTAGTATACAGAACTGGAAATTTTAGAACCAAAAGTTGGGATTAAACACCCGAAATTCTGACAGTAATTTCGATTTAAGGCATAAAACCTAAAATAATTTGACAAAATCAATGAATTTACGTTTTAGTATTCTGGACGTGAATTTTGAGTAGAAATAACTAGAATTCACTAAGAAACTAATTTCTTTCAAAATATTTAAACTGCTGTTGCAAAATTTCGAACACACTCAACTAGTGGAATTCAGATTAATACTTAAAAGTATGATTCCTATTCGAGTCTCGAATTACACATTACTTTGATGAGGCTTCTGATAATTGTTAAATTTTTTAGAGAGACAAATAATATTTTTCCTAGCCATCTCAAACCATGACGATGAGTGACTATCAGTACACTTCCAAAATTTATGTAAAAGCTATGCTTGTATGTGGATCACAAAATATACAAAAAAAGCATCTTATAGATGCATCCGTATCTGAATTTTTGGGAAATTAACGATTTAGCCTCTCATCGTCAATCGATGATCACCCACCAAATCATGCCGTGTCCGTATCCATTGCTCTGATGATACTCTTCCGCTTATTATCATCCACAAAAAATACTCTCACTCGCCCACATAAACAACCCCCACCCATCCAACTAAAAGACGCCTGAGAGAGAGAGAATCCGAGAGCGATCCCTCATTCAGCTGCATTCCGGATGCATCCTTCCACCAGCGCACGTGCATCCAGCCGTAGACCTCCCCCACAAGCTCCAGAACGACTGGCTGGTATTTGCCTCTACTGACCTAGTTTGGTAACGCACTCTCCGGCACTCTTCCCGCACTACGATAAGCACATAGCCGCAGACTCAGACCTATCCCAAGCAGATCCTTGTTTCGCTGGTTGTTCGTCCTTGCCAAAGAGATTGAGAGCGAATGCGCGCTATGTATCCGCAACAGCATCCTTCTCGCCGAAGTGTAGGCGAATGCAGGACATCACCAACGACAACTACCGGAACGAGAAACTGAAGCCGGAGCTCTTCCAGTTTAATTCAAAAAGACTGGTAGAAAACGAAAACCCTCGAATCGATATTTCCTCGTTCATTGTAGTGAGCATCGGGCTGCGATTGAAAGGAAACTTTGTCGTCGAGCTTAATTTAACTTTCGCAGGGTTAAAATTATCTCGCGCGGCCGGTCCAAGCTAGACAAACAAAAAACAAAATTATTGGCACGGTCGGACCCATGTTACCACATCACGGGGTGCCGCATCAGCAGGTTAACGCATTTCAGTAATTCACCCTTCGTTGTCCGAATGCCAAGTTCAATCTCACGACGACGATCAGATTTCCCTCTCGGGCCAGGCTCGCAATCGCTACCGTTGACTACGTCTTGGCAGTTGCAGTTCACCGACTCGTCGCCAACGAAAGCCAAAATGATTTCCCAATAAACTAATCCCGCACGACCACGCTTGAACCCCACCACAGAATGGGTGATGCGAGTGTGTACGCAATAGCAGAATTAGTGCAAACTGCAAAATTGCACCCGGTCCTAAAAATAGTCGGTCACATCATGAGCACCGAGAGATTCGCCCCGACTAAGATTAGTTGGACGAAAATGAAAACGGCCAACCAGATGCGGTCCCAGCCCTAAAAAATGAAAACGATCAAATTTTAGGGGGGAAAGTCGGTTTCGAGAGGGAAGAAGATGAAGTTGGCAGCCAGAGCAAACAGGAAGGACCTTCATCGCGATCGCCCACTTCTTCGCCCAAACAGCACCCTACCGGTGTCATCTTCACCACAATTTCGAGTATCTTTCGAGCGGAATTCACCTTATTGCCAGAGGGGATGGGATAGTTTTTCACTGAAAATTTCAAGGCTGCATCGTTGCACCAAGCGAGCTCACTTGCTCGCTCGGACGTTGCGTTAACGATGCAGTCACTTATATATTCGTGTTGTAGCTAACTATCCATTGACTGACTCGGGTAAACTATCATCTGGGAAGATTTATGGCGGCCAGTGTCTGGGATATGTAGATTCGATCACTGTGAGGGTAGGTTGAAGACGAAGGAGGACATATTTTAGGTGGAGGAAGATGCAGTTTTGCTCAGGGTCAATCAGTGCAAGTAAACAGCTTGTCGGTAAACTGTCCGGGCTTGGAGTACTTTTGGAAGTTTTGAATAACCGAGCGTCTCCATTTACCCGTGTCTGTCCAGCAAATGGAAAATAAATCAAATTGATGTCATTTCGACAATTCTGAACGGATTGCCTCTGTTTTAGTTTGAATGGAATCGTCAGGAAGTCTATTTTTTCGAGGACCATTGGTTTTTTTTTGGAAAATGTTCACCGGTTCGGAGTTGTTGAGTCACTGTGTCAAGTTGGGTAAAAATTACCTCAACTTCTTTTACTTCCTTACCTTAATTTTAACTCAACTAATTGATTTAAATCTGACTTCATTTCAATATGTTCCAATAGTTTCCACTACAGACGACATGTGATAACTTAATTAGACAATCGGACCAGCTTTGGCTTTGGGTATTCAATCGGTTTTTTTATGGGACCTCCGGAGAACCGGCCCCAAATAAACCATTTCTAGTTTGCCTGATTTACAACTAAGTCACTAAACATATCATTTAGGTGGCCAATATCTTTCAAATGATACTCGACGACTATGTCTGAGTTAGCTTTTGAAAATGCTGAAGTTCGATACCCAGATTTCGACAATTAAGAAAAAAATAAAACTGACCTATCTTCTGTCGATTCTAAGGAGGTTCCATAAATAATCGAGAAACTACCCACGGCCAAAGCTGATCATATTGCACAATGGTCCGAATTGACAAATTAGCTGTAAAAAAGTGTTTTCATTGTTCTCGTCGAATTAAGATGTATGATGTCTTCAGAGAAGTTATTATTAACTGAGTTATGCATTTTCTAAGAAAAATGTTAAATAGGGTGGTCCTTATTTAGGTTTAAATTTTGACTCAAACTTTTTTGTTTCAGAAAATTTGTGGCTGCCCTCTTTTGTAAACTTTTGAAAAATGTTATTTTGATCAACCTTGTCGAAGACAATTTTGATCTAACTCTTTATTTGAGCGATCTAAATTGATTCTGAAAGTTTTAACTACAGAGTGGACCCGAACAATTAGTTATTTTGGACATTTTTGTTTTCAGTTTTACGTGAATTTGGTTCTCCGAAGAGTTGTAGAAGAAGTAATAGATAAGTTTTGCTGAATATTGAAGGTTTGTATTTCTTGTGATTTTGAAGTTTTATAAGTGAATTTAAGTTAAAAACCATGAAATCTTTAGACGCCCATAACTCACGGAGTTGCCTCGATCAAATTTTTTTTAGCGGCATTCAAAAGGCCAGACAATAGGCAACTTTTGCTGCAAAAACTGTGATAACGTCAATTTTATAAATTGAGAGAATTCACTTCAAAAACACACTGTAAAAAAACTCGAAATTCGTTTGTAACTCACAAGATTTTAAATTTAACGGCATGCTGCCCTTAGCAAAGTTATAGGTTTTAACTAGATCTTGTTCAGCAAAAATGTGTATCATTAGTTCCTCTACAACTCTTCTGAAGACCACATCAACGTAACACTGAAAACAAACAAAAAAAGTTAGACAAAAAATCTGATTTTTCATGTCCACTCTAAGTTGAAACATTCAGAGTCAATTTACTTAGCTCAAATGAAGAGTTAAATCAAGAGTGGCTTCGATAAAGTTCATCAAAGTAACACTTTCTAAAAGTTCGGAAAAAAAGCGTAAAAACAAATTTCCTTAAAAGAAAGTTCGAGTCAAAATTAAATCTCATATCAGGTCCCCCTAATTGAACTTTTTGCTTTGGAGATGCTATCAGTTACGAACAATTTCTTTGTAACTTTGAAACGAAGGCAATCCGTCGAGAATTGCCAAAATTTCTGTATTTTTTTCCATTTGCTTGGCAGATACGGGTTAAACGTTTGAAGAATTTATTTTTTCGAGGCATCCATGGACATCTTCAAAAGAACAGTGCAGTCCATTATTTTAGTTAAAATTTTAGGTTTCATTTCAAGCTTATAGTGGACTTGAATTCAAAAGTTTTTCTCTTATAGCTGTTAAAACCTCAATTGTTACTAGGATATCTACCGTGTTGATTCCAGTGTCCGGATGCTTCGAATCCCGGTCCCTGGCCTCAAACCACCCGAAAAAGCATGTTCTTGCAAAAAGAGCACAGTAGCCCAGCAAGCAGAAGCTTTAACTTTAACGGAAACTGTCTGCTTTTTTAAGTTTTTTTTTGTATTAGTTAGGTCTATTGGTTGGTATTATTTAAAATTTGAGTCGTTCATATTATCATTGAATCAAAATAGTTAACTTTTTCTTATTTATAGAAATGACTGACTTTAACAAATTTGTAGATAATTCAATTTCAAAAATTTTTGCAAAACACAAAATTGTGTAGCTGTTTAGAGCATTTTTCCTATGTTGACACAGGGTGGCCAATAAAATGGTTTTCTAACTCCACTTTTTCCTATCCTAATATCTCATAAAAGTAGTCTAGAATAAAAGATCAAGAAAAGGGGGAACGCATTTCTCGTAGCCACTATATTTTATTTAATATGTTTTGAGTTACCCCTCGAAATGCTCATTATGGCCAGTAATGATTTAAGACTGGAAGACTAATGTTCAAGAACAAACTGCCATTTGGCCGAAAAGGTCGTTTGATCGAACCAAAATTGCGAACCAAAAAATAATGAGCTTGGTACAACGCCGATGAGTAGGATATATAAATGCGTTCGGATATCATATCTGTTAGTAGGCCTCCAAGAGAGAAAAAAAATCAGAATGCCAGGAGGAGCGCCCAGTTAACATTTTGGTTGGTATAACTTTTGTTATACATCATTCTATATGAACCAATTCAATCGTATAGAATGCATGAAAAACCTATATACCTACCAAAGTGGAGGCTATATGCGTACTTGGCACGACTTTTTCAGATTCCTGCGACCAAATATACGATGCCACAAAATTTGGATGAAAATAAAAAAAAAAGTTCCCAGCAAGTCTCGAACGCGGGATCTTTGGATTAGAAATCATATACCTTACCACTGTACCACCAAGGATTCTTTCTGGGTTAATATACGATCTGTAAGTTTATACAACTTGACGCGATTTAACGTTGCACTATTTACGACATGTTTTGTTGTCAACACAGATTGTCGTTTATGAATCGTATCAACTTGTGTTGACATTGATAGCGTTCAATTCGGCATCCTGTGCGATTATGACTTTTGACGAACGAATATGTGATTTTGGATGCACATTCTTATACGATACGTGGTTCACTGGGCGGCTTATTTTTCAAAAGTTCTTAAAAACGAAATTTCTGGTGCTCTTCTGAATTCAAATAAAATTAAGGCGCAAGAAAAAATGGCACAAATGTCAGAATTAAAAAAGCAGTTTTCTCCATTTAAAACAACAAAATGATGAAAATAAAAACACACAGCCTTTTTATTTGGCAAATCAAAGAGCTGTGTGTTTTTATTTTCTTCGATTTGTCTTTTTAAAAAGAGAAAACTGCTTTTTCAGTTTTGACTTTTGTGCCATTTTTTCTCGTGCCTTAAAAGGAAAACTGTTAGAGGTTTATCATCAAAACTTTGCAGAAGCAAATCTCTAGTTTTAGTGAACCGATTAAACTGAAAATTTATTGGGTTGTGCACTACATATGTATAATTATAGTGATACACACTCCGAAAAAATCATGTGATTTTAAGACGTAATCTTTTGGATGCACATAAAAGAAGCGAGCCAAATGACGTGAATTTGTGTCACATTTTAAATACGATTCATTCGGCATTGAATCAAATGGAGAGGATAATTAAAACACCGTCCCGTGCGGCCTTAAGATTTAGAGGTGGCGCTAGCGAATTGAAGGTGAATTTTCAAGTCATGTGGAGTCTTCATAACATTGTTATTTCCTGACTAATTTTGAAGCTTTTAGCATCATTTATTCAAAATTAAATTTATAAAAAGAAACAATGAATACTTTACCGATTCCAACTCTTTCTAGCTACTTTTAAAGCAAATTTAGTATTTTTAAACAATGGGTGCAACAAATTAGTTTAGAAAAAAATTGACTAAGTTATATAACAAAAACTACCCAGAAGCATGATTTTTTAACGAAAAATACCTTTTTTCTTTCAGTTAACCCTTAAAAGGCGTAGACGACTTTGTTTCACTACATTTCCGACCATTTATCCGGATTGGCCACCGGTATCCAAGTTCATGTGAATGCATATGAACTAATCTCCTTCACAACGCCATTAAAATTTGAGAATTGGTCTATTGAATCAAAAGATATGATCAAAAACGTGAAACAAAGTGGTCCACGCTTTTTAAGGGTTAAACAATAATACTTAAGCTAAAACTGGTTTCTTATTTGTTGAACCTTCGAAAAGGTCCTAGAATCATTTTTATTCAATTTAATAAATTATCTAACGCAAATACTTTTGATTTAGCACTTTTTAACTTGCATTTATAACAAGATGCTTTTTAAACTTCAGTTTAACATTAAAATGTAATTTTTAACATAAAAAGCAACAATGTGAAGTTTTTTTTTTATTTTTCATTAAGGTCATGTTATGGGTATCTCTTGTTAAATAATCGAATCAAAACATTTTTTTTTTCAAATTTGTGGTACACACAGTTTGAAATAAGTAAATTAGCTTCAAAAGCAAGTAAAAAGATGGGATGACTGTTCCTGAAGTTGTGGTCAAACAGAGGTATTTTTTTTAGTAAAAAAGAGGAAAAATTTGCAGAAAACAAATTTTAACTGAGCCTAGTTTTGATATTAGAAAAATTCGATGTTCTGCAAACTTTTCATAAAACTGATTTTAAAAAGATTGATGCTAGAAGCTTTGGTTTCAAAACTGGTTATGAAGACTTTACTGAAGGTTTATGACCTGAGAATTCTCCTCCATGTCGCTTACGCCACCTCTAAATCTTAATATTTTTAGCTCGAAACTTGAGGTTTCCCTCTGAAGTCTGATTCGTTTTTAGAATACCAACGGTACGGTAAAGTTGATCAAATTACTATTTAAATAATTTTATCAGAAATTTTTGTTCTTCCAAACATAGGCTATTTTTCGAGTTTTGTTGATAAAAATACGCTCATATTTTGTTTGGTAATTTAACCTTCTTCCAGTCATTTGCAGCTTTTTGTAGTTATACTGATGTTTCGATTACTTCCTCAAAACATAAGTTTCTCTTTCGACTTCTGTCCTTAACGTGAATGCTGGGAAAATGATAACATATCCCAGACAACCAAAATGTACGTATAACAAAATCACCTGGAGGCTTTGTTTGTGCAAAATTTCATTTATAAGATGTCGCGAAAAGGCCTTCTACGTACAAAAGTGGAGGCGATATTCGTGTATATATTATGTGATGAATAATAGCATACAATGCGAGGGTATAAATATTCTACCGAACTAAGCTATGATCTTATGCGACTTAACTTAAAAAAAAATGTTGATTTGACGGCTGTTACGAATTGATTCGACTTACTTTGTACGAGTTTACGGGATGAAACTGAAATGAACTCAGAAAAAAAAAAGTTTTATGCGAGGAAACTCATCAATCTGACGATTTTATCCACCGTATTTTCCGGGTTTGATATAATTTGTATGAATAAAAGATTTATTAAATGAACTTTTTTGCGACTTCTGGTTGTCTGGGATATATCCACAATTTCACCTTGTTTCATAAAATGGCTATTCTTGCCATTTATGCACTTTCAGCACTGGTTAGTTTTTCAAACAAATAATTCAGTATTCCTGCAAAATTCCTTAGGCTGAAATTGCCTAGAAATAGACAATTTAACGGTGCAATATATTGAAAAAAGGTTATTTGTATATGAAAGATGAATTAGTCTTCGGTCCTATGCAATGTAGCTCCGGAACTCATTGATAGTATGCATAATATAGTTTATTAATTTTTCATTATTTCGGCCAAACGGCATTCAGCCTAACGTCATGCGGCCAAATGACCCTTTTAACCAAATGAACCTCTTAGCCAAACGGCATTCGGCCAAATGACCCGGAACGTTCTAGAATCTGCTTCCGGTGAAAGGGTACCGTAGGCTTTTTAGAAGCAACTGGAACGTTTCTAAAGAAGCATTCACAATGACACTGGGGAATGCTTTTCGGAGGCTCCCAGAATACTTCTCGGAAGCACCCAGAGCAATATACGAGGTGTTCCTAGGAAAGCTACCAAAATGCTTTTCGGAAGCATTACGAATGCTTCTGAGAGGCATAAGAAACAGGCATTGCAAAATTTGTTCTAATTCGATAGAGAAACATGATCAAGACAAACAAAGAAAAACATTCAATCTGTATTGGTTCATGATCAGCAAAGTTGGCAATGTGTTACCATCTTGATTGATAATAGCAGAGGACGAGAGCCCAAAGAAGAGAGCGATGATAAACCCCATTTTTCAGATCAATTTACTGTAGAAGTGAGGTGTTTTATTTCACTGGTTTGATAAATAGTCATGCATCACTAGCCCCCTAATCAAAGAACCATAGCTGCAGATGGAAAACAGCTTCTCATGATATGATGCAAGTCATGATGATTACAGAGATCGATAAATGAGAGATATTCTCATTTTTCTCAATTTCCATTCCTTGATATGGAATGTTTTCAAGGAAGCATACAAAATGCTTCTGGAAAGCATTCGAAATGCTACTAGAAAGCATTCGAAATGCTTCTAGTAATCATTCAAAATGCTTCTATGAAGTAACCCGATTACTTGTGGGAAGCATTCCGACTGCATCTGAGTAGTTTTTTGACTGCTTCTGAGAAGCACTCCAAATGCTTCTAGAGAAGCATTCCGCTTCTGGAGAAGCATTCTGAATGCTACTAAGGAAGCATTCTGAATGCGACTAAGGAAGCATTCAGAATGCTTTCAGGAAACATCCAAAATTATCCTGTGAAGCATCCAGGTTTCTTCTGGGGAAGCATCCAAAATACTTTCATGGAAGGATCCAGAATGCTTCTGGAAACTCTTGTAAACTTCCATCACATACAAAGAAAAGTTATCCCCCGATCCAGTGTCACACTATTCAACGGTTCACTCCGACTGATTGCAGCAAGTCGCAATAAGCTTGCACCACAGCAGCTGCTCCTATCTGCTGGACCGACTAGTGCACGAACCCGCAACCACGCGCCTCCATCGTCACGTGTTACTAATAATCGCGTAATTATGTGTGTGCATCTTCCCGCCCGCACCACCTTCGTCATCGACACACGCCTGCATTCAACGGGAGGCGTCCACTAGAACTTTCAGTAGCCTTCAACAATTCGAAGCCCTTTATCGGCACTGTCTCCCACGATCCCCAAGTCGTCGTCATCAAGTCGGGTCCGGTCGGGTCGGGAGTGCGAATGCGACAACTAACGAAGTGGGAAGGCGCGACACGCAAAGAGAAGGAAGTGTTCACATCAGTTCAAGTGGCACATTAGAGTTTAGTTTGGATGAGTGTGTTTGTTCGAGCGCCGCCGCCGAGAGGCAGATGATGCATATTTGCAGTTGCAAGCTGGCCGCGAAATTTATTGATTGCCAGCTTGTGCGAGTTATGCCGAATGGAGCGGGGAGGACGCGATGGCAGGTGACGGAAGGCGTCCGGCGCTTAGAACACACATCGGTTTTGCGATAAACGCAAACTGTGACGTAATATAGGCGATGCGATGCTGGAGCGAGTAGGATTTGATTGTGCAACGCGCTTCTGGAGGGTGCCGAAGGAAAGGCGGTTGATGATAGATATTGTCATACTATGTTGGCCTTGTTGTTTTCACCTCGCTGAACGTACTCGACGATAGCGAGCTTCGTCAGTCTTCATGGTGTTGAACGCAGATAATCATATGGAGTATCATTCTTTTCCCAATTGTTTTATAAGAAACATTTTAAACATTATAAATTCTACTTCACAGGACAAACGTCGTTAGCGTGAGAAGAACCTTCACAAATCATGCATTAAGTACCCATACGGCAATGTTTAGTACCAGGACCCCACTTTTGGCACCGATGACACTGAGTGGACTTCTGGAAATTTCCACTAGGTTCCTGGAAATGTTCCAATATGTGTACGCACTGCATGAGGATACGATTCACAGAAAAACTACAGGAAAACTTTGAATTGGTACAAAACTACCACTAAACGTTTGACCAAAGCAACTCCACCCTACGGTAACGCATAGTTTCTCTCGCAAACTCGAACTATTCTCTCTCCCAACCGCTCTCTATCCAACTATAAAATTTTGCAGGAGCGAGCGCATCATGCTAGGCCCTACCACCCCCTTCATCCACCCTGAAGTGCAATTGCAACCGTCAACCGATGGGGGGAAATGCGCGTTTTCCATCTATGCCGTCTCCACAGCCACACTCCACAAAAGTGTGGGCGCCGGTTCCACGCCTGTCGCCTGTGTGTATGTGAGGAGAGTGGGCATTTGTGTGCATGCGTGGGTGGGTGGGAAGCGCATTTGCCGACTGCTGCTCCACTAACCTTGAAAATCGGGGAAGCGCTGCCGACTCCGAAAGCGGGGGACGACGGGGGATGCAGTTGCACTTTTTGGACTTTTTCGGTGTGGGTGTGCGTACGGTCGATTCCGGACCGGGACAGACGATGAATTCTCGAGTTGAAGAAATAACTTACATTGTCTTCTGTTGGATGACAAAGAAACTGCTCAAATCGCCCCCAAAGGCGGACACCTCACTCTCACTCTCGATCCGTTTCCGGTTCTGGGTGGATACCTGGGGCGAAATTCCACAACCTCTCACTCGCGCGAACTTTCACTAGATTCGGTCACAAAGAAGACCAAGTTAGGCGGGGGCGTTCAATAGCTGCCCGAAATAGGGACGCTATTTCAATCCGGGATCCGATTCGGTCACTTCCACTCTATTTCGGTCCGAAAAGCACTGGAATCAAGGCACCTTCTGCACTGGTTTGAACAATTTCTAAAAATGGTTCATTGAGGATTTCCTTTTCACTACTATAACCGTTGAGCTATGACGACGGCGACTACAGCAGCCGTGGAAGATCTGCTTTGTGCGGAACGACGGTACTGCTTCATTGAGAACTTCGTTCGGTAGCATGTCCTGCTCTCGCGCGCGCGGTTGGAAATCGTCTCTCAAAATCCGAAAGGGTAGTCGGGGGGTCGGGAAACGGTCCTTTTCCCGATCGCACGCGGATCAACTCTTTCACGGTCGCGGTCTTCCTCGACACTGAGCAGGAACTCGCTCACGACGCTCGAATCAGGCCAACCGGGAGGAAAATATTGCACAATTTTTCACCACCACCACCATCAGCACTATCGCCATCAACTATCAGGGGTGGTGGCGAGTGAATGTCTTCTAACAATAGGGACATTATAGACCTCATGCTTCGCAAAAGGAACCAAGCAGGAACTGAGTGATTTCATATGGATTTGTTAGAGTATCCAATAAAATTTT
This sequence comes from Aedes aegypti, assembly GCF_002204515.2. NCBI lineage: Eukaryota > Metazoa > Arthropoda > Insecta > Diptera > Culicidae > Aedes > Aedes aegypti. Next base: position 117,268,845 of record NC_035108.1, on the reverse strand, counting down.
GCTCAGACGTCATTTCAATAATTTTGGAAATAAGACATGTGGTACTCGTGACATAACGACAAGTTTTACTGTTTGTCTTACTGCATGTGTTTTCGAAAGATTTTTTCCAGAAATTTCAACGAATACTAATTCAGATAATTGTCCAAAATTTCCTTCAGGTATTACTCCGAAGATACCTTCAAGAGGTCAGATAGTAATTCTTTTACGGTTTTACAAAGAATTTCTCCAACATTCTCGCTCAAGAATTTACCCGGAATTTATTCTAGGGAAATCCTAAGAATTTTCTCCAAAGTTTCTTCCAAATCATTCGAAGATTATTTCATAAATTCCTCAAGAAAGTCCTTGATCATCCAGAAATTTATCCAGTACTTCTACAATCGAAATCAATAGGGTTTTGTCCAAGACTTTCACTCAGGACATCTTCCAGAAGCTTAATCTATGGTGTCTGGATTCGATTCTCGCTCGTTCTAGAATCATTTCCTTATGGAAATAAGGGATGCTTGTGCCCACCACAAGATATACGAATGTAAAAATGATAACTTTTACAAAGAAAACTCTCAGTAATAACTGTGGAAATGTTTATAAGAACACTAGGTTAAAATAAGGCTCTGCCTCAGTCAGGACGTTCATGCTAAGAAGAATTCTTTAGAAAATTTTCGTTGGGAATTTCTGTGAAAATGCCTTCAGAAACTACTCCAGAGATTCCTCGTAATAATCCTTCAGGAAATTCTTCAAATATACTTCAAGACATTTCCCAATAATATTTTCAGATTTTTTTCTTGAGAATTATCAAAGGTTTTTTTTTTGAATTTATCGAAAAACTTCCTGAAAATCTTCGGGGTGGCATTCCCTAAACAAATGCTACAGTAACTTCTGATCAAACTTCTGTTGAAATTTTCGATTAACTTTCTCAAGGACCTCAGTAAAAACTCGTGGACTCTTGATGAAGTCTTGGTAGGTTTTCTAGGTAAAATGTTGATATAGTAATCGGGAAATAATCAATTCAATCTCTGAATAATTTCTAGCATTTCTGTGAAAATTAAACCCCTGAATCAGACGGAATAGCTTCAGAGTTTTTGTGATGGTGTTTTGGAACGATTGTTGTTCTATTTTCTGGGGATACATCATATTTTTTTCTCAGAATCTGTGAAATCTAAATTAAAATATGTTTAAAGAACCGAAAAATCTTTGGATGAATTTTGAAGCAATCATTGGAAGAAACCATGGATGAAATCTTGAACCTCACTGGAAGAATAACTGTGGAAATCGACGTAGTAATTCGATTCCCGAATCTCTTCCGCGAGAAATCTCAGTAGAAGGTCCTGAAGAACCTGTTGAATATTCTTTATCTCTAGGGCATCTAAAATTCCCTCATAGGATTTACTGCAAGGAAAATAGTGACTTTAGAAACCATTTTGATTCAAAAGAGACTTATTTTTTCTAGACAACTTTTCGAAAAGAGCCTACCCAGACAACCAGAAGTCTCATAACAAAGAGGAACAAAGTCGTATATTTATGCAAATTGGATTACACCCGCACTATATGGTGGATGAAATCGTTCGATCGATGAATTTACTCGCATAACATGCTATTGTACATTTCGATTTGTCCCGTGTACTCGTGCAAAGTAAGTCGCATCAATCCGAAGCATCTGGCAAATAAACTTTGTTATCATAAATTAAGTCGCATAAGGGCACAGATTAGTTCGAAATTGAATCTACAAACTCGCATTGCATGATAATTTTTATCATAAAAAATATACACGTATATCGCATCCATATTTGTACATATGAGGCCTTTTTGCGACATCTGATACGAGTAGCTTTAAATTTCACCGGAGATTATTTTTTTAGGCATTCATTCGGGGATTTTCCCCAAGAACTCCTCTTAAACTTTTCACAAAGAATTCATCCCGGATTTCCTTCAGGCATCCCTCAAAGTATTCCAACAGCAATTCCGCTGGGGATTTTGTCCAGAAACTCTTCTGGGGATTTTGTCCAGACATTCTTCCGAGCTTTCCTCCAGGAATTGCTCCGGTGATTTCCCCCAGAAGCACCTCCGGGGATTTCGTCTAGGCATTCCTCCGGACAGTGCTCCAGAAACTACCTCCAGATATTCATCCGGTGATTTGCTACAGGAAGTCTTCTGAGGGTTTCTCCCAGGAACTCTCCTTCACAAGGAATTTCTCCGGGGATTACCTTCAGAACTTCCTCCGGCAATTTTTTCCTCCGAAGATTTCCCCCAGAGTTCCTCCGGAGATTTCTTCAGATTTGCTCCGGCCGTTCCTCCTTGAATTTCATCAAAGTTCTATCAGGAGTAGTTGTGGAGTTTCCCCAGGAATTCCTTTAGATTTTCGTCAAGAATTCTTTCAGAATTGGTGCTGGAAATCCTATCAGAGCTCCACTGGGAATAATATCAGAGTTCCTCAGAGAATTCTATCATAGCTACGACGGGAATTCCATCGGAGCTCCACCATGAACTCATTCAAATTTCCTCCATTGATTCTCCTGGAATTCTTTCAAAGCTCCTCCAGAAATTCCTCGGAGCTCCTCCCGGATTTTATCTAAAGTTTCTCATGATATTCTTCCATAGTTCCTTCAGGTATTTTCCGGTATTAGTTCCGGAGTTTCTCTTAAAATTCGTTCAGAGTCCCTGGAGGAATTCCTTTGGACATTCTTCAAGAATTTTGAGTTCTGCATGGAATTTCCTCGGAGTTCCTCTGGGAATTCCTTCAAATTTACTCTAGGAATTTTGTTTTGGAGCTTCCCCTGGAATTCCTACGGAGTTCCTGGAGGATTTCCTTTGGAGATTCTTTGAGAATTTGAAGTTCTTAAAGGAGTTTCTTCGGAATTCCTCTGAGAATTACTTCAAATTCACTTTGAAAATGCTGTTCTGGAGCTCCACCAGGAATCCCTTCGGATTTCGTCTATGGTTCCTCCTGGATTCTTTTTTCGGAATTTCTTTACGAATTCCTCAGATTTCCTCTAGTAATTATTTGGAAATTCTTCTGGATTCCGTCAGGAATTCTTCTGTAGAACTAGAGGAAAATTCCCTAGAATATCACCGGGAATTCCTCTAGACTTCCTCCGAGAGTTCTTCCAGAGTTCTTCGAGTAATTCCTCCGGAGCTCCACCAGAATTTTTCTTTCAATTACTTCAAGATATTCCAACAGGACTTCATCCGGTAAATTCCTCAGGGTTCTATCCCGTTAGGCCGAATGCCGTTAGGCCAAAAGGGTCGTTATGCCGAAAATAGCCGATAGTTCTAATGAATCATAAGGTCGAATGTGTAACTAATAAGGGTAGGTCAGGATAATTTGCATTACCTAGGAGCCATCGAATGAATTCTTAGGTTAAATGGATTGTTTGTCGTTACATCAGAATAATTTACACTACCAAGAAGCTTGCATTATCCACTGTGAAGTAGTATAACTAGAAAGAACATACTTCGATAAAAAAGAAGGAATAATACTGATGAATGTGTTAGCCATTTGAAATAGCAGTTCATGGTAAAGTTTTATTTCGGTCTAATGACCCTTTCGTCCTAACAGCATTTGGCCTTATGGCCTTCGGCCCTGCATTTTTTCATATAGCCCAAAAAGTTTTTTTTCTTTACATATTTTTGATGATTTGCAAAACTGTTCAAAATAGCAGTTTTTTGATATATTTGTTCAGATTCCACGCAAGTGTTTTTTATCAACTTTTACAATAACTTTTTTCTCTATCTTCAACCGTTTTCAAGTTATTGTGACTTTCAGAATAAAATGTGCATTTTTCAAAATTGTAGCCCATTTTGATTGTAATTCGAGGTTTCCAAGTTTGTATAATTGTAGTTACTATTCAATCATCAAAGGCTGTATTTCAAAATATGAGTCTTATTGTTATTGAGGCCTATTTTTTAAAGTTCGTAAAACCGAAAATTCCTGTGATCTTCTGAATCTAAACACATGAAAAGAGAAATCTTACAGTTCGAGGAAAAATATTAAGATTTAGAGAAGGCGTATGCGACTTACATAAAGATGAATTTTCATGTTATAAAATATGACATTGAGTGAAGACTTCATTGCTAATATCAACGTAACCAACTTTGAAGCTCTCAGCATCATTCTCTTCAACAATAAATGCATGAATAGTTAGTAGGACATCAAATTTGCCTTAAATCAGAACTTGCCTCAGTTAAAAGTAGTTCTCTTCCAATGTTTCCTTTTTTACTAAAAAAAAACATCTGTATTTGACCATTATTTCACGAACACTTTACCGATTCCAAATATTTTTACATGCTTTTTAAGTTTATTTTCAAACTGTGTGTATAATACATCAAATTAAAAAAAAATCGTTTTGTTTTAGTTATTTTACAAATACTGCCCAAACACCCGATTGTTTAACTAAAACAACCAAATAGCACTTTAATTCACCTTTCGTGCTATTGAAAAGCTATTAAACAGCTGGAATGCCCCATATTAGTCGCAGAATAGTTTAGTAAGGCCAATGAGGCAAATTAGCGGGCTAGTGATTACTTGGGAATACCAAATTTTTCAAATTATTGACAGCTACATGGTTATACTTAAACTAAAATCGGTGTTTCTCATCTTCAAGTCTTCAAAAAGTCTAAGCAATAATTTCTTTAAAATATATGCAGTTTTTATTCCGTAATTTTAACAGATTGCCTTATAAATTTCAGTTAAAAAGTAGACATGGAATTCCCGTCAAAAAAAAATTAACGATCCAAAAAAAAACTGTGTTTGTTAAAATGTCATATTTTTGGCCGTTTTTATTGAATAACTAAGTTAAAGCAATTTATCAAATAGGTGCTATCTTGTTAGGCCGAATTCCGTCAGGCCAAATGTCGTTAGGCCGAAAGGGTCGTTAGGCCGAAAAGTTCATTAGGCCGAAAATGGCCGATAGTTCTAGTGAACCGTAAGGTCGAATGGCGTATGCGTAATATATAACTAGAAATAACAGCCTTTAATTAAAAGGAGGAAAAAACACTGATGAATGTGGTAGCCATTTGAAGAAGTAGTAAATGATCAAATGTTATTTCGGCCTAACGGCATTCGGCCTAACGATTTGCACCCATCAAATAAATGTGCTGTAGACACAGTTTGAACAATTTAATTTGCTTCAAACCCAGGTGAAAAGATTAGGATTCGGTCGAGTATTCATTAAGTTATGGTTCGATAAAGAAGAATTTTTGAGTAGAAGGAGAAAAAAATTGAAGAAAACTTCTTCTAACTAAGACTTGTTTAATCTTTATTTTCGACAAATTTCTCAAACTTCTTATAAATTCAATTTCGAAGAAAATGATGCCAAAAGCACCAGAAAACAATTAAGTTATGAAGGCTTTACTGAAGGTATTATAAGTGGAAAGCTCATCTTCAAGTCGCTTGCGCCACCTCTAATTCCTAAAATTTTTGGCTCAAACTTTGATTTTTCTCTTTTTATGTTCTAGGAATTCAGAGAAATACAGGAATTTTTGATTTTGAGAACCTTTGAAAAATTATTAGGTTTCTACTGAAAAAAAAAAAAAAATAACGCGGAGAATATGGTGTTGAATATCTTACTTTTTAATACCCTTAAGTTTAATTTTCCCAAATTGTTCGTATATATAAGCCTAAATTTCATAAAACGGCATAATGAAGCCGACAGCCATTTCGATAATTCAACAAATACATCAAGTTTATATATCATGCACTTCGACTTGAAAACTCGAATTCAATAAATTACGTAGCATCTAAAGGATGGAAAGAGTACAGCTTATTTGGAAAATTTATCTTAAACATGCATTTGTTTTCTAATAGTAAGATGTTCGTATTTCACGTTATGAGCTGGAAAATTATGTAATTTCTGAAATAGAAACTATGGGATCTTTTTTTTTCTATATATGACCAGTACTAACTTGGACATTTCGTTTAACATATGAAAAGAGCCAACATCCTAAAAATATGCACACATTTTATTAAAATTTAAAATGATTTAAACTGGCGAGAGTTGAAAGAGAAATTATTAAATTAAACTGCAGAAAATGTTGAGTAGTTTTTGATACCAAATATATCCAAGATGTTCAGCAAATCAACAAAAATTAAAAAAACATACATTTGACCAAACTTAAGGCTAGAGAATATAAAAAAAAATCATATTGAATAGTCAATAATATATGTGCACTGTTCCATTGAATTCAGAAAAGATAGTTGGAAATGATTTAAAGGGAGCTTATTTCAAAATAGTTACCAAGTCTCAATTACTTTTTTAAATCGACGTAAGTAACTTTCATACGGTTTTGAGAAAATTAAATAAAAAGTACAACAACATGTCTGCTAGAACCGTTTTAAAATGAATCACTTGTTTAACATTTTTCGCCGTGTACATCGCTTAAATTTTGCATAGGATCAGCTTGCGTTCAAATACTAGGTTGTTTCTATTATCTTCCACAAACATTTTATGAAAAATGATAGGCTGGTTTATTCAGTTACTTACGACGTTATTGTACCAGTGTAAAATCGACTCAAGTAGTGTTTTGTTTTGATTCGTGGTTCAGTCACTTTACCTCTCCATATAACGGAGCGGTGAAAGTAGCGGTTAGGTTGCGTAAGTCAAAAATCTTACTTACGTCGTTTTGTAGATATCCGGAAATCAAACGTTCTAAAAGTGAAAAATCGAGTTGGTTTCGAGCGCAACATGTAAAATTTCGTCTGGGAAACACGTAGGATCGACAAAGTAAGTTTGTCTACTTATTTGATTTCAGACTGTTTGATTGGGTTTTCGAGAAGTCTCCTAAAAGAGACCCGCTACCAGCCCTGTCAACTGCACCGAAAACGCAACCTCACCGCTAGTTCTAGCTCTAGCTAGTTTGTCTCATTGTACGATAGTTTCGAGCCGTGTGCGCGCGGAGGAGGCCCGAATGTGCGGAGCGCATTGGGAATGTAGTGCACATCACAGTTCCTGGTGTGACCGCAATGGCGGCCATCTTTCAACGAGCGCCAATAAAGTGCAGTCTGTCAAGACGACACACAAGACACCGAACGGAGGGTGCGCGTGCCGCAGTAGTTTTCTTCCGGCTCCGACGACGACGTAGCCGGGAATGGGAAATTTCCATCATCCCCCAAAGAGGTGGCGGAAGTGGGTGGGGTGTGAGGTGGGTGGAGATGGGGGTGAGGATGTACAGGACAGTCAATTTCACTTTTCTTCACACTCACGAGAGCCACCTTCGGCGGCGGCCGTTCGTTGAGTTGAGAGAAGGATTGAAACTGGAAAATACCTAGTCCAGCACGGTGCGATGCGGTGGTCATCGAGCACTATCAGTGGTGATGATTGGCTTGTTTGTTCATCTTCTTTTAAGCGTTACGTTTCAACTGGGACAGAGACTGCTTCGCATTCTTTTATGAGCGCTTCCCCAGCTATTAATTGAGATAGTTATTTGGGAGATTACCATTCATTTTTGCATGCGTATATCGTGTGGCAGGTACGACGATATTCTATGCCTCGCGAAAAAATCCTCGACTGGTGGGAATCGAACCCACGACCCAGTCTTGGTCTTGCTGTGCGTTTAGCGCTAAAGCTATCTTGGCCGTATCGGCTCGCTTACAGCAATTGACGGCGGCGGCGCGGTAAACAAACGGTGCTTTGTGCCATACAGGAATATGCAGTTTACATTTGCCAGTAGGTGAAGTGGGTATACAATCCAACGATGATAACCGGGAGATGCGCGCTAATAACTGCATTGCGAGAGGAATATTTGTTTGGGAATTGTGGGAAGGGCGACAGAAGTATCTTCTTGTTTGATTTGAAGTTGTGCAATTCGTCAATATTTTGCGCCAAAATGAAGTGGTCATTTCTGTCAATCATAAAAGCATAGTAGTTTACGCAAAAAGTCGTAGAATGATTTACAGCACGAGCCGTAGATTTATCCAACGAGGCTTGCCAAGTTGTATAATTACGACGAGAGCTGTAAGCCCTTCCTTAGCCGCGTGGTTAGAGTCCACGGCTACAAAGCAAAGCCATGCTGAAGGTGTCTGGGTTCGATTCCCGATCGGTCCAGGATCTTTTCGGAATGGTAATTTTCTTGACTTCCCTGGGCATAGAGTATCATCGTGCCCGCCACACGATATACGAATGTGAAAATGACAAGCTTGGCAAAGAAAGCTCTCAGTTAATAACTGTTGAAGTGCTCGTAAGAACACTGAGCTGAAAAGCAGGCTCTGTCCCAGTGAGGACCTAATGCCAAGACGATGAAGAAGAAGAATGCTACATATGACCTCTAAGGAGCTGGAAAAACCTAGAAACTTATAAATCTTCCGAGTTGCCATCTCGAAAGACAGCGCAAGCAACCTTGATCATGTGACATCCCGCTGAATTGACCAGCCACGCGCCACCGATTACATCGCAATGCATTCATCGTTGTTTACTTTATTGAGAAAACATTTCCAATAAGAATATTTATTTACTTTTCCGGTAGACTCTTAAGAGTTCAATATGTCACAATCTACGGCGGCGGTAGTTGACGCAATAATGCTGTTGATTCAGCACTTCATCGGAAATGTCTTTGATTTGGTTTGATTACACCAAATGTACACATCTATATTATGTGATACACAAATTATAAGCGAAATTTTGACCCTGGGTTACGGAATACTACCCAGCACGTGGCTCCAAACATCCCCTCGGTCTCAGTTCCCGTGTTCCAGCTTGCTCTAAATAGCAAACCACACAATTCATCCAATTCAACGGCTCAACTGATAGCGAAACCAGTCACTACCACTAGTCTAGTGCTAGCGCAAATTGCAAAACAGTCCGGGATCCAAACAATGCACTTCAATTGGATCCCTCTTCCCGCCCGCTGCAGCCGCCCCCACGCATACCGAGCTGCTGTATCACTTTCGATGACCGCCCTCTCCGGGCCACTTTCGATTGCATCTCTGTTGATGCAATGCATCCCCTTATCAATGGGCCTTGGTTCGGATCGGCGAAGGTGACCAACGCGTTCGTTGAATAGATTTGATCTATCCGAACGGACTTGCAATGGATGCTGGTAATCCTAGATGGACACGCGAAGCAGTTTCCCGCGCATTTACAGAGACGAAATAGGGTTTGCTTTGCAAATTAATCGGGATGGATTCTTCTGCTACTGTTCAAGTACCGGATCCAATTTGGAGCGGGCAATTCAAAATATGACGGTCGAATAGTTTAATTGAGTGTTGAAAAAGTCTACTAGAACTTCGGAGTTCATTCTAAATTCGTGAATAATTGATTATGTCAACAATAAAACAATGATTGCAATAGTAGTTTACGGAACAAGTTGCAGAATGATTATTTTGACAGCACAAGTAGAGTAGGATAATTACGACGAGTGCTGTAAAAATCAAGTTCTGCAACGAGTTACGTACAACATTTTTTGCAGTTTCGTAGAAGACCACTTGAGGATATCAGAAATTATATCGGAATGCATTCACCATTATTTTACAATTTCTGAAAAAATGATGTGTTATGATTCAGTACGCAACTGAAAACAGTTGCGTAATGAAAAAGCATTGCGTAATGAATCATCACAGCACTGGTTTCAGTTGCGTAAAGACTATTCCCGCACTGCATACTTCAGTGCAGGAAAGTACGTCATTTCGTGACAGATTAGCGTGATGAAAAACAGCCTATTGAAAAATAGTAGTTTACGGAACAAGTTGCAGAATGATGATTTTTACAGCACGAGTCGTAAATTTATCCTACGAGGCTTGCCGAGTAGGATAATTACGACGAGTGCTGCAAAAATCGAGTTCTGCAACGAGTTACGTACAACATTTTTTGCAATTTCGTAGAAGACCACTTGAGGGTATCAGAAATTATATCAGAATGCATTCACCTTTATTTTACAATTTCTGAAAAAATGTTGGGTAATGATTCATTACGCAACTCAAAACAGTTGCGTAATGAGAAAGCGTTGCGTAATGAATCATTACAGCACTGGTTTCAGTTAGGTAATGACTATTCCCGCACTCCATACTTCAGTGCAGGAAAGTAGGCCGTTTCATGACAGATTGGCGTGATGAAAAACAGCCTATTACGATGAGAAATTGCAAAAATAAATTTTTCGGCACTCAAAATCAAAGGCGCATCAAAACAAAGGCACCACTGTATATGGGATTTGACATCGTGACAGTATAGCTGTTCTGTCAAACACAAAAGACTACGCTGGCGCTATCCATGATACACTTGTTTCGTAAGCGTTTACCTCCATGTTTCGCACAACACAGAAAGAAAGACGTAATGATTAAGGAAAAATTATTTCAATTCCATTGTTTGTCTGATTTTGTATTACACCATTTTGAAGGCGTAATCATTGATCTTTAGAACATTAATGTTGAATTTAAATATCGAACACCATCTCTGTTCTGTGGTCTGCTCATCTATCTGTCTGTCACTCTATAAGCAATGCTTTGCAAACAAGTTGGAAGAACTTGCATACAAGTCCTAATACTTAGGCGATAGTAATGGATCAATAAAATAATCAAAACAGCCATAAGAGCATAGGCAGCGCCACCGTAGTCTTGTGTGTTTGACAGAACAGCAAAGCTGTCACAATGTTAAATCGCATATACGGTGCCGGCGCTGTTTCGATGCGGTAAGTTGCGCAAGAGCTTCAATGATCCAACAAGGTATTTAAATCTGTGCATGGAGAGAATTAAATGCTTAAAAATGAGTTCATTCCACTTAATTCGGTGGGTTTGTACGTTAACCTAATATTGAGTGAAAAAATGCGAAAAAAAATGCGGCTCGGCTAAGTTATTTTCACTCAACCAGCAGATAAAATAACTCAACTTCCAACTATGCCGCTTACTCGCACAAAGGTTCGGTTTTTTGGGTTGTTTTGCTCTTCGCTCTCTGACAACTATAGATGGAGCGAATGAAAGAGGGAGAGAAAAGTAACTCAAAAATAAGTTGAAAAATACTCAAATATGGGTTTTCCGTTTTCTCCGTGTAATGCTTCGCAAACAAGTTGGCAGAACTTACATACAAGTGGAACAGAAGATGATATACATACTTGTAAGCAATAGTAATTCCAAGGTCTTTAAATCAGTAGGTATACTAAAATGCAAAAAGTGGATTGGCAGTTCGTTTTGCTTACAAACATTGCCACGTGCCAACCTTCCTCTACCTTCCGGTGCTTTTCTTCACAAACTGAGTAGAACAAACCACCTACAAATATATACACCTTGGTAATTACATATAGTTTGAAGGTATGTAAAGGAATGAAGAAATGTAGAGAGACGTTTTTCTACCAGTGTAAAATTGGCTCAAGTAGGGTTTTGTTTTGATTCGTGGTTAAGTCACTTTGTCTCTCCATACAACGGAGCGCTGAAAGTAGCGGTTGGGTTGCGAAAGTTGAAATTCTTACTTACGCCTTGTTGTAATTTCGGAAATGAACGTTCTAAAAGTGAAAAATCTACTTGGGTGAGAGCGGAACGTGTGTAACTTCGTCTGGGAAACACGTAGGATCGATGAAGTAAGTTTGTTCACGTTTCTGACTTGAGACTATTTGAATAAGTTTTTGAGAAGTGTTTTTTATGGTTTCAGGAAAACCTACCCCAGACAATCGAAGTGTAGAAATATGGGCATCATTTGCTGTAATAATGTAACTTATCTATTTGTTGATACATCTGTATCACAGTAGCAACGGAAAAATCAAAAGTTTTGGAGTCCCTAACGTATGGTCTGATTACCGACTGTAGGGAATAGATGCCATTGTCGTAATTTCACGTTCGATGTCGCATAAATCCGCTTCAAAACTGAATTATTTACGAAATTTGTTCGCATTCCAACCACTACGGGCCTTGCGCGCATTTAAACCCTTGCGATCCCAAAAGTACTTTTTCTACACTCTGGTTTACAAACACCCAATATTGGAAATAAGTTACTTTTTCACACTTCACATTTTTTTTTCCTTCTTGAATGAGAAGGAATCAAATCTTGTTTTTGTACACTATTACATCTATTCCCTACATCCACCTTCTCCTCTTCTCTCATTGACAATAAGATTGATAACACTCTACAAACATCATACTCTGATTTACTTATGTCAATCTGGATTGAGCTTACCAGACTCAAAGTATCCCTTTAGCAGCAAAATCAGAGAATTTTCAATAATATCCTAAACTCATCTCATTTTACATGTTCTATCACACTTCCTATAGCCCACTCTGATTATATTTATGCTATTTTTGATTGATTTTGGCCTACACTGAAAAAAAGTTTTGAAAATTCTTCAAGTCCATTTGAAAAAAATAGTCATTTTTTATTTTGATGAAATTTTGTCCCAAGATTGTTTGTTTGCAAGCTCAGCATTTTGATGCATTACGGAGCCACGCATTTCACGCTAACTCGAGCAGATGTTGGCAGCACCCTCTCAGATTTTAATGAAACTTTCTGGATGCGTAGGCCTTGACTAACCAAACCACTTTGCATACTTTTTTTTGACAAAATATATCTGGACTATCTTTTAAAAAAGGTTGTTTGGATGACTTGTAGATAATTGTCTAATTTTTTGAATAAAAATACTACAAAAGTCTTACTTAATGCCTACACTGAAAAAAAAAAGATTAACAAAATTTTTAGTCGATCCACAAAATAAATATCATTTATTCTTTTGATGGAATTTTGTCTCATGATAGATAATAATGTCTATCACCAACCGTCCATACACCGCGAGATATGCATTTTAAGGGAAAAAAGTTTTTCTAACACCAACTTTTTCTTGACCTCAACAAAAAATTTTAGCGTGTTGTTACACTAAACTAAACAAGGGAATGTCACAATTTTCTTAGAATTCAATAAAAATCAACAAGCGAGTGAATTTTGTATAATCAGTTTACTTTCAATTATCGAGAATTTCGCATACAAAATGTCTTATGAGTGGCCTACACTGAACTAAAAAATATTTATGAAACTTAAAGTCGATTTAACAAAATTTTGTCTCAGGATAGGTAATTATGTTTACTACCAATCGTCAACGTTTTGCGAGATAGTCACTTTCAAGGAAACAAGTTTTTCTAACAAAAACTTGTCGCCAATTATTTTCTAAGCTGTCATTTTCATACAAAACTAAACTAGCGAAAGTCACAATTAATTCAGAACTAAATGAAGCTCAATAAGCGGGTCAATTTTGTGTAATCAATTTACTTTAAACTATCGAGAATTCCATATAAAAAGGGCTAATGACACGTTTCTCATCAAACTACATTCGGAGTTGGCAGTACTCTCTTAGAAATCATAAATTACTGATCTTTAGTCTTTCCTTTCTTTCGGAAGCCAAACTATCATCTATCACTTGATCAATGCTATTTCAGTGTAAATATTCAATTGCATCTATTTTTTTTTTGCGTCATACCGAACAAATCATACATACGAAAAATCTAAAAAAAATAATCAGACCTATAAATCTCGTATACGTTTTCAAACAGTCTTAACTCAAACAAGTGAACAAATTTACATTCATCGTATTCCGTAGACAAAATTATACAGGTTTTCCCTTCTATAACGATTCCGGAATGACAAAACAACGTAAGATTTTTAACTTTCAGAAGATAATTACTAGAGACAAAGGGTCGTCAGCACGAATCAAAACAACTATTTTGGTCGATTTTACACTGATACAAAACTGTCGTTAGTAATTTAATAATGTAGTATTTTATTATAAGTAAGTTTTTGTGGGAAAATAGTTGAAAATTCAAATTTTTAAACGCAAGTTGATTGTGAGCCAAATTTAGCAAATGCACCTGACAGAAAAATCTTAAACATACTTCTCTCAAAACCTTATTGAAACAGCCTCAAATCAGAGAAGTAAACACACTTTCTCACGTAAAGTAGATACAGATGAACTGATTCCGGCACAGCATTGGCCACGAGCACAAAGTGCCTTAAAAAAAACCAACGGTAATTTTACGTGAATTTTCTTTCCAATAGGATATTTTTTTTCTCAAAACTTGGTTTTTGTCACTTACACCCATTTGCTTCTAACCCCATCAATTGGATTTTTCACTTTTAGAGCATTTAATGTTCGGATTCACAAAACGACGTAAGTAAGATTTTAAACTTTCGCAACCTAACCACTATTTTAACCGCTCCGCTACGACAGAGTTTATGGAGAGACAAAGTGACTTAACCTTGAATCAAAACAAAACACTACTTGAGTCGATTTAGCACTGGTACAAAAACGTCGTAAGTTACTGAAAAAACGCTGTATCATTTTATCATAACATTTTCATGGGAAACAATAGAAATTTCCGCGTTTCGAACGCAAAATGATACATGCAAAATTTAAGTGATGTAACAGCAAAACAATGTTTAAAAGGGAATTCATTTTACAATATTTTTAGAACACAGGTCGTGATTTTTCTTAGTAAATTTTCTCAACACCTTATGAAAGTTACATACGTCGATTTGAAAAAGTTTTCGAGATTTTTCAAAACATTATAATAGGTCAAGTTTTGATTCTTTTGATTAAATTTTTCCAGAACCGTATGAAATTGAGCTTTATCTAATTGAAAAAGTAAAAGGTAAACTATTACAATGGGAGAACCGGCCAACCTGACTTATTGGCGTTCTGTAAAGCCTGACAAATTTGTGTAAAATTTCTCTGCTTTCAGCAAACAACAGTTAGTGTGCTCGTTTAAAAGTAGAAAATTTAAATGTTCTGCGCCTATATGTAGTTTTTTTCACCACTGCAATTTCAGTTTTGCGGTTTTACTGTTTCTATACCTTATTTCTGTCCTTACCATATACCACTTATAATGAATTCAAAATGCTAACAAAATTTGATTTCACTTTCAACTAACGTTCAGTGCTTCACTCTTAGCATCTGTTTTCAAGTTTAAAAAAAAACTTGGCACAATAAGCAGACCAAAAAGAAAAGCCAAATTTAACACAAACATTATTAATTCAGACTTAATTGATCTAATTATCTCGTAAGTATTTTTGCACTCATATTCTTAGATTATTCATACTGTGAACCTTTTTGTGTTTTGAAGTACAGTCAACTCTCCCTAACTCGATATTGAAGGGACCATTGAGTTAGGGAGGTATCGACTTATAGAACACTAAACCAGTGCAACTGCGATCCAAGGGACCATCGAGTTGACCATGAACACCAATTTTCACTATGGTTCTCTAATTCGATATCGAGATACGGAATATCGAGTAAGGGAGAGTTAACTGTAATAATTAGATATAATTCTACAATGCAATCGGTTCTGTAATGCCTCATATTGTTTAAGCCTCCCAAGAAAAAAAATGGTGAATCCTTACATTTTTTTTTGTAATTTGTAACATTCAGCAATAATGTTTTGTATTCAACTATTTTGACGGTTTTGTCTTCAGCTGGGGCATTATTCAAAGTATCGTCTAACGATCTTAAGGATCAAATTATGTGTCTCTAGTAGATTTGGGGTTGTTGAATCTGATGCCGTTCTCAGAAATGTTGCAGCACGTTACAATGTTTAGCTACAGGTCACCAAAGTCCTATAAACACTAGTTTCGTTGATGTTTGCACAAAATTTAAAGTATGATTAATTAAACTTTTTTTTTGATCTAATCCACCAAGCTTGTAAAATAGGACATCATTTTTCGTTCCAGATAAAATTTGATTGAAATTGTACGACAAAATTAATATTAATTCGATTTTGTCAACACGATTGATTTCTCCATTAAAAATTCTTCGTTTCTCATATATATCAATAAACAATACATTTCGAAACCATCCAAAATAACTTTTGAGCATCGGAAGTATTATACACTTTGTTGATAAATATTCTTACACACATTATGTGGCAAATCAAGCAAATAAATTGGCATACAAGCTGTCAAACTTGCATGCAAGTTGGCTGAAATAGACAATTTTTGCATTTTTAACTGTCAACATCTCAAAAACTAACCCCGACATAGTCACTTATGACGTAAAAAGTTATAGTGACGACTTCCTTCGGAAGGGAAGTAAAGCCGTTGGTCCCGAGATGAACTAGCCCAGGGCTAAAAATCTCGTTAATAAAGTCAAATCAATCAATCAAAAACTAGACGTGCTATGATATTTTTGGAAACGGCAATGAATTCACCAACCCTTAATTAAGTAAATAACGTGCTTGAGACAAAAAAATGTTCCGCAATGAAATCAATCCAGAGGTCTTGAACTTATACAATTAATTGGCGTTAAAAGTTTTGATCGCTTGATTTATAATAACGATAATTGAAGCATTGTGCTCATCCAACCCTGCCAAGCTCCAGCAAAGTAAACCTCAATAGGCGAGAGAAGCTACATCTTCCTTCACAATCTCAAGTGACAAACAACAAGTGCGCTTGCGGGTGGCGGTGGCGGCGTCCTCCACATCACAAGCTAATAAGGAAGCGCGCCACTTGAAGTCACGTTTCTACTAGAGAATCACGTGCCCGCGCTGGGATCCAAATTCCGATCTTCTCAAACGAACATATATTGGGACACTTCAGCAAGAACCTTCCTGATGAGCTTGCCACGCGTGGAAGCTCATCCAATTCGAAATTTGAACTCCGTGTCTTTTTAGCGCCAGAAGCGTGCGCGTGTTGCATTGGCCGCCCTTCGCACGCGCCACTGATCGATCCGGGTCCACTGCGGCTGTGTAGGTGAGCATGCTCTCTGGAACAACCCATTTGGAGCAGATCTGGATGATGGGCTTACATAACGGACTCGGGAAGCGTGCGGACTGTTTGCGGGGTGGAAACGGCAGAAGGGGTGTGCAACGAAGGGTTAGGGCTGTTGTTTTGCGTTCTGTGTTTGAATGAGACGAACGCGATCAGAGAGGAATATCAACATAATAAAAAATAGAGGAATATTAATTTCAAAAATGTTTTTTTTAACAGAATGTGTTTTGAATCAGAGACGATTAGGTGTTAAAAAACATAAATTTACAGAAAAATCACTGTAGTCATCAAATCAAAGACGAAATAAAGACCTCCATGTTCCTTGCAGTTGTCCAAAATTCTATGGCATATAAGGTAATAGAGCAAATGCCGTGAAAAATGAACTGCGGTGTGTCAAACTTTGGTACCTTTTGTAGTACCAAGGGGTTAAATGCAGTACTAGAATGGGTACCACATTCTGAGCCCGACTACTATGTCTCTATTCGTCTCTGACCAAAGTACGAGATAGGTAACAAATGTTGATATGAGTAGCAAATTCGGAAATAATTCAGTTATTTTCCTGATACCCTCTCCTGATCGGGATTCAGCGGAAAAAATGTATTCTAAAAACGCCTCTAAAAACGCCGCGCTAATTAGAGGGTAATGAGATAAGGATGAGGTGCCTAATTGGTGGTCAGTCGTCGTCATCGTCAGCGTTCGTCATCGTGTTGTGATCGAGATGAATGGTCATGTGATGCACATGCAGGCAAAAATGATTGCGAGGCGGCAGAAGTTGTCACTTTTACGATACAGCTGACAAGGTAAACGAGAGATGCATTGTGATGGCTGATGGGGGATCGGGGCGCTAATCTTGGCCGCCGGAAGACAAAGTTTGCGTGGGGTAAATATCGGTTAGAATGCGGGCTTTGCGTTGACCAGTTCCACTCTTGCTTGAGATTTGTCTTGGAACTGTTTGAGCAAAACAGTTGGAGACTTGAAATTGCAATGTTTGGAATTGAGAGGATGATATATCTTCTTCTTCTTCTTCTTGGCATTAACGTCCTCACTGGGACAGAACCTGCTTCTCAGCTTAGTGTTCTTATGAGCACTTCCACAGTTATTAACTGAGAGTTTTCTTTGCCAAAGTTGCCATTTTCGCATTCGTATATCGTGTGACAGGTACGATTATACTCTATGCCCAGGGAAGTCAAGAAAATTTCCATCACGAAAAGATCCTGGACCGACCGGGAATCGAACCTAGACGCCTTCAGCATGGCTTTGCTTTGTAGCCGCAGACTCTGACCACTCGGCTAAGGAAGGCCCCTAAGGATGATATATCACAACTTACAATTTGAGGATAAGGAATGATGGCTTCACATTACGTCTGATGGAGATTTGCGTACCTGGAAATTGAGAAAAAGAAAATAATCGATTAAAAATGGATAAAACAGATAAACGCATAAGATAAATCTGAGATTTTGGACAAAACAAAATGCATAATGCTCTGCATATATGAAGGGCTATACAATTCATAGTGGCTTTTGTATTAGTGAAACAAAATAAGGATCTGTGAGTCTTCTTTGGATTTAACGGTGATAATACTCGATCATTATAATACACACAATTGCCCATCAAACAAGCTTGATCCTGATTCGCTGCTTACGAGTTGTAAATTTATCCTACGAGGCTTGCTAAGTAGGATAATAACGACGAGTGCTGTAAAAATCGAGTTCTACAACGAGTTACCTACAACATTTTTTGCAATTTCGAAGAGGATCACTTGAAGAAATTATATCGGAATGCATTCAACATTATTTTACAATTCCTGAAAAATGGTTGAGTTATGATTCATTACGCAACTCAAAACAGTTGCGTAATGAGGAAGCGTTACGTAATGAATCATTACAGCACTGGTTTTAGTTGCGTAATGACTATTCCCGCTCTGCATAGTTCAGTGCAGGAAAGTAGGCCGTTTCATGACAGATTGGCGTGATGAAAAACAGCCTAGAAAAGAGCCTTATATTTGAGCAATGGATCAATATTAGACTTTAGTAGCCTTTGAGGAAGAGCGTATAAACTAAATCTCGAACAACAAGTATAGAAGCGTCAACTCTCCATAAATCAATATTGAAGGGTTTATCGAGTAAGGGTGGTATCCAGTTAGAGAACACAAAATCAGTGCAAATGCGATCCAAAAGCCCATCGAGTTGGCGTAGTTTAAACGATTGAAGCACAGTGCAAATATATTTGCTTAATTTTAAAACTATCAGCCTATGTAGTACAGATTACTTAAATTTCTGTTTACTTTTAGTTTTTAACCTGCGCCACCGAATTGTATTACGCTAGCTTAACTATTTATCTTTACTACAGAGAATTCGTATGGTGTACATACTACGTACCCAACGGTACGCAAACTTACTGTGAATTCATTTCTGTGTCAACACTACTTACAAAATATTTCGCTTCTAAACTACCCTCAACCAAATATAATGAAAGATTCATCTTAGGTGTAGATATAGGTAGCTGAATTCGGTTGCTTCACCACTTCTATCTATTGCGAACAGTGGTTGCGGCAACAATCCCATGAATCAAATTTATAACAATTGTAAAGTCACGCCATCTAAAACCGATCGTGGCACTTTTGGAAAATGATGTTTTTCCTCAAAAATCATGAATCTATAGTCAATAAACAAATGTCTGTATAACTCATTAAACTAGATTTTTTAAGAAATTGAGATTTACAACATGTAGTTTTATTTTCCAAACATAGAGAACTGAGAAGTGTTTCAAAAATATATATGTAAGTATGTAGCTTGAGTCTCGCTTTGCTTGCGGTTCCACTCAGCAATAAAGTCAATAAATCAGCGATCTGAATTCAACATACTCTTGTATGAAGGGCCAAAATGGGGGTGGCGGACCCGTAAGCAGAGACACTTACGCGAAACCTGCGGAAATAAAAGAAAAACACGTCTACTTTGATTGTGATTATCTCTGATTGGGACAAACATGAAAATATCTGTTGACGGTATTTGAAAGACAAACTGATTTTTTTTTTCTGAAGGCAGCAATGTTGATTAAAATTAGGCCATCTTTAGCCGTGTGATTAGAGTCTGCGGCTACAAAGCAAAGCCATGCTGAAGATGTCTGGGTTCGATTTCCGATCGGTCTAGTATTTTTTTCTTTTCGCATTTTCTACATTTGAGCGAAACAATTTTGTAGAAGACCGTTTTTCTCTTACACAATACTTACAATAATAACCTTCAAAATATTTGATTACTACACAGTTTTTATTGGTGAATGGTTGGAGAAGTCTACGAACGACTTTTAAAACTTAAGTTATTGAAGATTTTCTGACATTTTTAAATTAATTAACTCATTACGCGTGGTGAAGATGGACAAATTATGGGTGAAATTATGAAAAAAATCCACGTGCTCGGCTGGGATTCGAACCCAGGACTCTTGTATGCTAGACGAGCGCTTTACCAACTAAGCTACCGAACCACTCGATTTTTTTCAAAATTTCACCCATAATTTGTCCATCTTCACCACGCGTAATGAGTTAATTAATTTAATAACCATGCGGATTGGATTACCGAACAGCTCAATATAAGCGTCAATTTATTTGACATTTTTAGTTTTTCAAGGCATTTTATAAGAGTCACATAAAACACATCTATAATTTTTTGATATAATATACAATTTTATTTCCTATTTTTAATGCCGTTAAAAGATTTTTTCATATGTGTCCCAATCAAAGGTATTCACAATCAAAGAAGGCATGTGTTTTTGAAGAATAATTAAACAACTATAAACCACAATCCGGCAATCCGACATGAGCACGTGTATTCGTAGTGATATATGAGGTTCATAAGGCGGAAAGACGGGGCCGTAGCGGTAAACGCGCAGCTATTCAGCATGACCAAGCTGAGGGTCGTGGGTTCGAATCCCACCGGTCGAGGATCTTTTCGGGTTGGAAATTTTCTCGACTTCCTTGGGCATAGAGTATCTTCGTACCTGCCACACGATATACACATGCAAAAATGGTCATTGGCATAGTAAGCTCTCAGTTAATAACTGTGGAAGTGCTCATAAGAACACTAAACTGAGAAGCAGGCCCTGTCCCAGAAATAAGAAGGCGGAAAGACAAATGGTCCAAAGGACAAAAGGGCGAAAGGAAAAATTGCGAAAATGATTTGCTTCGTGGAAATGTTTTCCTTCTTTGAAAACAAACTTTCGACTTTTGATTTGTTTTCCTTTTCGATCTTTTGTCCTTTTGAAGTTGTATCCTTCGAACCAGCGTGATGTTTTAACCCTTAAAATCCCAAGACAGACCTTGAATTTTTAGATGGCCATAACTCGAAGATTAGCAGATCAATTAATTTGAAATAAATTTTGAAGTAAATGCGGTTAGTCGATCTTACCATTCTTGGGTGAGACATTCCCCCTGACCCCTTCCCCTTTCCTAGGTAACGGAAAAAGTGTGGACACGAGGGGTCCAAAATTGACCCCAAACAAATATCTGAACATCCAAATGAGCTACAAGGTCGAGGACTATCTGGCAGTGAAGGATCTACCGTGATCCGGGGTAACATTGATCATTTTTTTTAGTTTTTCTTAAATTTTTCATTTCACAATACAAATGTTACAAGTTTCATATTTTTAAAACAAGTACTGGCACCCAGGGCTCCTAACTATGTACTTTATTTTGTTTTTCGAAAGATTTAAACATGTTTAAATAAATGTTTTAAGTGATTTATTGATTCAGCTGATATGTGGTAACATTGATCACCCAAGTAAACAACGTTCGCTAATATTGGAAATGTCGTTACTTACTAAAATCAGAGCCCCTGAAGCCGAATATGAAGACCAAACTCTTACAAGTCATTTACTTTTTGAGTTATTTCAAAATTAAAAACACCGCCTAAAAGTAGGCAATTTCCTCAGGAAATTCTACATTCGTAATAGTAATTAGTTAATGTTGCCTAATTGAATAAACTTATGAAAGATTTGACATCGGAATCGTTTTCGGCGATGCTATTTTTAGTAACACCCGCATTTTCCTTGATCACATCGTCTGCAGAACTCATGTGAGACATGAATTTTCGGTAGTGTCAGTGAAAATGATAGAAATCATTGTTTCAAAAAGTTGACAATTTTGCGCATGAACTAAACGCAATTTTGGCAAAAACCTTAATTATCATTAGCTTATGAATATACGAAAGAAAGGCACCATTCTTGGTTCGAAAATGTTTCATCAATAAATATTTATTTGAACGTTTAACAAGATGAGTCATCCCGATCAATGTTACCCCGCTGATCAATGTTACCCCGGATTACGGTACTTGAAAATTCATCCGCTAGGTGACGCCAGCAGAAAGAAATCTACAATCATCTCTACCTTCAGAGCCTTATCAGATCGAAGGTTGATGTCTTCAGTAAAAATATTCAGCAAATCGAGAACTATATGGCGATAAGAAATCGGATTGAGAATTCATCCGCTAGGTGGCGCTAGTGACAAATTTAATTCAATCAACTGTATCTCAAGATCCCTCTCAGCTAGAAGGTTAATGTCCTCGGCAAAGCTGCTCAGCAGTTCAAGAGCTATCTGGCGGTCTGATTAAACATTTATCCGCTAAATGGCGCTAGTAAAAATAAATTTTCGATTGTCTCTACCTCAAGAGCTTTAGCAGCTACAAGGTGTCTTCGGCAAAGTTATTCAGTAGATTGAGGGCTATCTGGCGGTAAAGAGTCTGAATGACAGTTTATCGGCTAGGTGGCGCTTGTATCAAATTATCAACTAGAAGGTTTGTATCTTTGGCAAATCTGTTCAGCTATCTGGCAGTGAGTCTAATTGGCAAATCATCCGCCAGGTGACACTAGTAAAAAGAAATCTTCAATCTTCGTTACCTCAAGAATCTTAACAGCTAAAAGGTTGGTTTCTTCAGCAAAGATATTTAGCAGATTTGGGGCTATCTGAAGGTGATATAATGTATGGCCGACCAGAAATTATTATCAATACTCAAAAAGTTATGATGCATGCCAAAGCCTAAAGCTGACTACCTAAAACGCGAATCAGATTTGGAATGGCTGTTCAAAACCGTACGGATACAGGACCAAATTCAGAAACAACATTGAACAGCTCAAGATCCTTACCAGATGGAAGGTTGGTGTCTTCGGCTAAGATATTCGACGCTTTTGTCTATCTGAAAGAAGAAACCTTCAACGTTTTTCAGATCATGAGAGAAAGTTTCACTAGTAGCGTGTAAAGAATTCAACAATATCATACTGAAATTTAAAAAAAATCAAACCATCTTCACTCTAACCATCACTTACATAATTATTGTAAGGTATTATTCGACTTTTGACACTTTTTCAAGCTGAAATTGAACTATGCGTTCCTCAAACACTGTGAATAACTTACACAAAGTAATAATGAAATTCATAAATCTACTTACTAACTACTACTAAGTTCAGATCAAATGGTAAACCAGAAGCACTGATTTTAATTTCTAAGCTTGACTACCCGAGGAGGAAAGAATAACTCGCAATAACTTGTGCATACCATATTTTGGTATCATACCATAATTAGGTATTGTTCAGTTGTCAATACCTCATTTTGGTATTATAATGGTATTGAAAAAATGTTTAAAACAATTAAAAATATTTCATTTTGGTATTCGATAAGTATTGAGGACTGCTGGAGGTATTGAACTTTTATTGAAAAAAATCACTTTTATATGAAAATCCATCAAGTATTATTTAGGTATTACAATACCTGATCTAGTTATCAGCTTGGTATTAGTAGAATATGCTGAAGGTATTATTTGAGGAATTTTACCTCTTATGCAGAGCTCATTCATACCTAATCCAGGTTGTAAGTATTCGAAATTATCTGGTATGGAATACCTCAATTTGGTATTCAGTAGTTATTTTCTTCTGCTCGGGTATGCTACAAAGAAGATGACGTGTTGGTGGTCTAATGACCACCGTTTCTGCTTCATAAGCAGAAGGTCATGGGTTGAATCCTAGGACTTTCCCTATCCTTGTACTTTGTAATTGTATCCTTTCATTTGCTTCTATCTTCCATTATTAATATATAATACTTAAACTATTTATTCATAGCTATCGCTAGAACCAGAGACAGACAAGAACCATTTCTCTACGCTTCCATTCTTTCAACATCATACCACGTCTTTCCATATGCCTGATACATGGGCAGTCTGATGACCAAAGCATGCCTCTCTGCCATAAAATTGCCTTACCCCTATACCTTCCCGCATGAACTGGCGTAGACGCAGTGGTATATATGGTCTACCGTAGGAGCCAGTTGCATGCATCATCAACTCCTTCCCCTTCCCATCTTAGGTCTGCATTCTGACGCCATTGTTGCCTAAAATTAGAAGATCACCAGCACTCATACACTGAGGGTGTCTGTTAGTCCCAACCAGTCATCTGGTTGGTTGCTTACGTAAGTGCGACTGGTTTGGCGATACTGGAGTTATAACCAATCAAGTTCAAGCTGGACTATGTTTAGAAGAAAATGATCAATATTCGATGTTTTATTAAGTGTAGTCTAAGTAGCGTCTTCAAGCAGCGTTTTCTCGAAAATGACCCAACAATAATAATTTAAAAAAAAATAAGTCATAATATTATCACAAATGGGCTGTACTGTAATAAGCTTCATATCCAGACAACAAGAAGTCGCATAAGAATCCACGTGAAAAGTCTTTTACTAGTATGAATTACATCACACCCGCAAAAAACGATGTATGATTCATTAGCGTGTTTCCTCACTTAAAACGCTTTTTCCTGAGTTAATTAAAGTTCGCAGAATCAAATTAATCAAGCCGTGATAGCTATCAAATTAATTAAGTTCACAATAAAATCTATATCTCGCATTGTATACCATTTGTATGACATTTTTCATCATATAAAATATGCACGTATATCGTGTCAACTTTTGTACGTATATGACCTTTTGGCGACATCTTATACGGAATCATTGCACATATAAGCATCGCATAGCGCAAAAGGTGGTTACGTTGTACGTACAATTTGGTTGTTCGGGTAGTTTAGCTCACAAACTTTACAAAAGTACTGTGCACTACTGAAAAGGTACGATCCAAACCATTTTCAAGAGCTGAATGTTCCCTACTACTCTTACACAATCGAAAGCAAAAGCGCATCCCCGCCCCGGAAGTAAAAGTAATTCCATAGCACCACATCATCGATCTGCTCTAACCGATTCTCGATTCCTGTGCTACTATAAACTTGTTCTCCCTCTCGCAACATGTAAAGGTGTGTAATCCCGAATGAACTCTGAGATGTGTATTACTTTGATGTGAAATATACAGTTTTCAAAAATTTTCATCACTACTTTACTATTTGAATGTATCGTTAGGATTAAATCCGTTCCATATAAAAGTTATTGCCGATTCTGAAGAAAAATTTCCAATCGATTGCAATCCACTCCGCAGCATCCATTTCGGAGATGGAGACGCATCGTGTTTCATCTCGTGGTCGCAGCGGAGCAGGAAGTCGAAAACGGAAAATGCACTTACACTTTCGCTGATCGCTCCGCACTCAGCATCCTCACTTCGATTCCCCCACATTTCTGATTTCTGTGCTCACCACCAGATGGCAACTACTTGTACACATACCCCCACATCTTTCACTCGAGATGCAGGGAAAATCGATAACGAGATTGAGGTAGGTCCTGGTTCGGAATTTCGGGAAATTTTCCCATCGATGATGCTAAATTGGATTATGCTTCCAATAAGGCTTGAGAATATGATTGAGAGTTTTCCAAACTGAGTACGGGCAGTCCTTAAAGACAAAATTTGATAACTTCGAAGTATTATAAAGTATAAGTATAAATGTGTTTTCCTAATAATCCAAATCCGTTTTCACACCGGATCCACGTCAAATCATACGTACTTGCTCTCATATCCGCCAACAACCGTCACCAAGATCCGGAACCATCCAACGTCCAGGCCCGGTCGGAAAATCACTCCACGGAACAAGTCCTTAATTTGGATCGGTTCGATAATATGAAAGTGGCCACACAGGCCCTTCTGTTTTCACTTTCCGATACACACCACACTCGTAGCAAAAACTCACAACAGAGCTTCTCTTCCTTTCTCACTCTGATCTCGCTGAATGCCTGTAGCAATATCCCAAATGCTCCACACTCGCGGTTTGTGAGTCGCTTTTCGCCAAATCAACCGAAAACGATGATGACATACGAAGACTTGTGCAGGTACCTCATCTAAATATTACAACTCGGCGCCGGTCGTAAAACCCGACAATTACTACAACTATCGCACTCTGTTTTCCTCGGCTTGTCGGTTACACGACAACGACGACGATGAAGAGCGCGAGGATGCACTCGTTTCGGGATGCGCTTACGTTGTTGCAATATTTGTAAACTTACACACCCCTTTTTCACTTCGGCCCAACAAAAAAAAAGCCCAGGTACTTCCTCTTCCTGTTTGCGCAGATTGGAAAATTTTCACCGATTCAGAATTTTCCCATTGATTGTGGAATCAACTAAGCACCTTCAATATCGTAATCGCGTTCAACCGTCAAAGAAAAAACGCGTGCAGAATCCTCTAGTAGAGAATCCTTCCAACTTCACCGCCGTCTCACTGCTCAATGTTTGATGGCCCGTTTCGGTCCGGACCTAAGACAACAATATTTACAGTGCCGATCCTTGCTGGCGGTAGCCCGAAGTCGTTCTAAAACGGTTGCCACCACAAGGCTTACATTGTTGGGCCACTTCGTAAGGACGCGCTCGGAGAGAGAGTGCACGACATTCCACCGAGAGTGAGTTACCACCACCCATTTCTGTATTGCGGAACTTGCAAAGGGTGGTCGTTCTGTTTTGATGCATGGGGAGGAAAAGTGTTGCGCTTCCTCTGACCGCAGACGGCGAGTGAGTGCGATACGGTTAAAAACAGAATGGTTTGTTTGGGGAAATTGGCAAGCTTTCAGCTTTCGACGTTCGATCGTCTGTCTGCCCGGTACGAGGGGTGATTGAATGTTGGGAATTGTGCAACTCGTGGTGCGGATGTGTCAGAACGGGTCATTAACCTGGGTGGAAATCGAACTTCTTGAGTGGCGCTTGGCGATCGAAATCAAATTCGGTGGGATGTACTGAAGATCGAAGAACCTTAGAAGGACGCAAACGAATTGTGTAAGACTAATAGGGTTTTTACCCTTGCGAAGGATGCGACAAGTAGAGAGATCGGACGATACTATGAATTATTCGAAAAAAGTAATAACATTTCCGAATGATTTTTTTTATTACAGGCTTAGTTGCCAAAACAAATAGAAATGGGACTACATCTCTGAGAAGAACTGTTTTATCTTCATATCATAGAAAGTGGCTATTGTTATACAAAATCGGCACTCTGAAATAAAGTGATACAACATTGTTAACTAGTTCAATATCCGAGCTACATCTGATCAAATGAAAGTATCTTAAGCATCGCTTAAGTTTAAAAAATATTCCATGCTATCTGAGGATCAGGTACGGTTTGGGGAATCCCTGTAAGAATACTTTAAATCATACTTAGAAACATTATTTAAGGAATCCCAAATAACCTCTGGAAGAATATCTAAAGCAACTCCTGGCGGAATTCGTGAAAGATTTTTTTTATGAAATCCGTGTAGTAATCACTCTAAAACGGACAAAAGGATCCCATTTTGTTGCATGCAAGTACAAGCAATCCTTCTTCAGGTGAATACATGTACTTCTTCAGGTGGATACATGGCCTTCAACCTGTTGCAGCAACAAGGCTTAGATCAAACAGGTCCTTAACTAACCAGTAGGTCTACACTCCTGCCGATGACAACTACAAGCCTTTCTTCGGACGTGTTTCATACCTGAGGACTCGTAACAATCCTTTACTCCAACTTACCCTTCAAGAGTCACATCTTCGACTACTAAGTCGTTCGTATGCTTCGTCCATAATCCGAGGTCTTCCTTATTTCAATCCTGCCCTTCGAGCTCCTTCTGATTAGTTCATCTAGTCTCATGTACGGCCTTCGTTCCTGATAGATTCCGTCCAATCGCGTACTGTGTAATGTGGTTTAAGCGGGGATTCACTATTTAGATCGATTCATGCAGTTTGAACATTTTCCTGGGTCCAAAACTTATTGAAGCATGTCAGCAAAGAACTTGAGCTTGAGCTTGATTGACCGCCCGTGGCTACTATTCCAGTATCGCCAGATCAGCTGCACTTGCCCAAAGTGCTGATAATCTTCTATTTTTAGGCAACAATGGTGCCTGCTACGTCAGAATGCAGATCAATGAGGGAAAGGAAGAGGAATTTATATTGCATTTAAAACTGGCCCGGTTATACCTCTGCATCTACGCCAGTTCATGCATGAAGGTATAAATTTAAGGTAATTTTTTGGCAGGTAATTTGATTAGCAGGCTGCCTATGTTCAGGGGTGGAAGAAATGAAGCCAGGGGAAACAGTTTCTTGTCCGTCTCTGGTTATAGCGATTGCTACAAACGAGTGGAAGATAGAAGCAAGTGGAGGGTACAATTACAAAGTACGAGGAAAGGGGGGACGGACCAAAAACTGAACCCATGACCTTCGGCTTATGGAGCAGAAGCGGTAGCCGTGAAACCACCATCCTTGTCATTACTCAGGTGGGATCCGAACTTATTGAAGCTTGCCTGCAAATAGCACGTCAAATGTCCACACCTCTTTTGACAACGATAATTTGACGATTATTTGCTGAATAAAAGTAGAACAAATCACTCTCAAGCTAATTTCAGTGGAATAAACTGTTATTCAGCTAGTTGCTTGGGTATTGACGACTCCTACAACTAGGATGAATTTTCTCTACTCCAGAGACCCTTAATTAATTGTGCAGGCCACCTCAATGGTTAAACAACATGGTACACCTAAACCTCTTTTAACGCTCACTTGTTTTTAGCCCCCTCTTTTAACGCTAGAAATTCCAACTTACTCTCCTACCTGATGACGACCTTCGAGAACCAATGTAATATGGGTATTTCTGAAACGGGACGAGAGAGTAGATGACGGAAATTGATTTCTGACGCCATTTAAAACAAAGATGACTTCCGGTTCGTGAAAATCCTATGAGATCTATGCAATATGGGTATTTACAAAACGGAACCGATGAGTAGATGCCGGAAATCGATGTTTCACGCCATTTTGAAAATCAAGATGGTGATTTTAGATCCTGTTTCATAAATTCCAAATTCAAATTCCAAAATGGCGCTATGGTTTCCGTAATCCCTATTGATACCCTTGAGAAGAACCACGGATAAACCTCACATTTTCGCAAAACCCCTTGAAAACAAACGAAAAGCTTTTTTGGCTTCTAATTCCGTTTACGCCCCAAATTGCAACGCTCCCTCTTTCTACGGTCAAATTTTTTAACGCTCCCCCAGTAAGAAGCGTAAAAAGAGTTTTGGCTGTTTATATAAGAGTAATAATTTTTAAGGCTTCTACTGGGATAGCAACTTTTGTATAAGAATATGAGATCCGGTACAGGACTCCTTCCAAGTGATAATGTCATTCATTTGGATTAACATAAATTCTAGATTACTCAAACTTCAGGTCAAAACTAAAAAACACTACACCTGAAAGATACTTCTGAAGTCGCCGGACATCTCCATAAGACTCAGATCCTATTTTGATTTGAAGGCTTTTAAAGCTTGCGCCAAATCAACTTAAAACGCGACGATACTGAAACTTAAAATTGCGAAAAATGGGCTAAAACGCTGCATTTTGATGTTATTAATGAAGCGTTGAAGAACAAGTAAGCTTACACATCTTTAGAGATTTGAGGGAATGTTGAAAGTTTTGGCCTGCCAAAACTAATCATTCGCAGCGCAGCAACCTTACAAAAGCGAGATATGATATGCCAATATTATTGCAGGAGTCAATTTCAGATATCATTTCTAAATTTTTCATATCTATCAAGTTATTATCATTTTTTTCTATTCATATCAAAATTAGCTACTGCTAAGCTTTTTTCGCCTGCTCTGGATGTTTTACACAATTTTTGAGATTAACTAGTTAAATTTCAAAAAACCAACGGAATCCTGGAAAACGCTCTGCAGGATTTTCCTGGAAAACCTCGGTTAGCATTCCTGGAGAAATTTCAATTGACATAATCGAAGGAAGTGATTGGATAATTGCTGTAGCATATCCTGATAGAGACCCTCAATGAACTTTGATACATGAGATGAGACAATGAGTTGAGACAGCGAAACACCTTTGTAGGATTAGACTACAGTAAAATTTGGATGCAATACTGGGAAAATCCCGAGTAAAAAATCTGGTGATGCGTCATGCAAGATTTTTTGAAGGAACTCCCGGAAAAAGTTCTAGAAGAATATCCGGAGTTAAAGCTTCAGGGTTCAGCGAAAAAATCCCAGAAGAGCTCTTGGAATATTTCCCGCAATAACCAAGTAAGAAATTCTGCAACAGTTGCAGTGGAATCCCTGAGGGAAGTTTTGAAAAAAAAAATCTTGTAGGAATGACTTGAAAACTGGCTTTAAACTCCAACGTAGAAACTGGGGAAGGAATTCTCGTAGAGTTATCCGTCTGAGGTCACCCATGAACCTGCTTTTTTACCATACTATCAATCTTGTCTCACCACACCATTCCCGAAGAAGCTACGTAGTCTATGACTGAGCTCGAAGGATCCTCTTCGAGAGTTGTTGAAGGGTTTCCAAAGAAATCCCAAAAGTTCTTATGGATTGATGAAGGGACTTCTTAGTTCAAAACATGTTAAAACCAGAAACGCTGAAAGAATCTCTTTAGAACTCTTCGTAAATCCCTGGCACTCTATGGAACTCTTTGAAAGTCCCTGAGAGTCATTTGTGAACTCCATGGTACCCGTTTGTTAAGGTCATGGTCAAAATCTTACAAATTAAAATGTCGCTAGAGTTTCCATTTCTAACTAATACGTGACACACAATTGATTATAAGATTATTTCCGAAAATTGCTAGAGTTCCAAGGGCATCTTAGATATTCTCACGAATTCCTAAGGCTTTTCAATATTTTAAAGAGATTCTCATGGGTTTTCAATGTGTTTTAGAGTGCCAAACGGTTCATAGAGATGCTCAGAGTTTCTTAGAAGTATCAAAGAAGCTTTCATGGTATCCCTATGAAAGCTCAGAGATACGCAAAGAGTTGCGAAGCCCCAAGGAAGCCTTTAAAATGAACAACCTCTGGTTATTTTTTTTTTTTTCACAAGGAAATTCGAATTTTTACTTGAGAGGGAAGAAAACTAGAGCACGACAGAGCTTAGCCTTTTGTTTCAAAATCGACATGTGCTACTATGATTGAGACCAGCACTTTACGTGGTCGATGAAAATATCATTGGGAAAAGAATAGCAGCATCTGGAATATACCCTCCATATTAGACCAGAAACTTTTTCATTTTTATTTAGTGCGAAGTTGAAGATAATATCTCAATTACCATTCCAAAGAAACATTTTTAAAATGTCCCTAAGTCAGTTATTGATCCAAATTTAAATGCCCATGATCGTAGTTTAGCTGTTGATGTTCCCATATGAATTTTGAAATACAAGGAGTCATTTTTTATTTCGCCAAGAAATGAAAAACACGAAATTGGGAAAAGTATTTGCTTTCCTATAGAAAACATCATTCCTTCCACGAATTGAAAGTGGAAATAGTGCTGTGAGAAACTATAATTTTCATTACTCACGATTGAAATTGTTCATGCGTCAGTTGTCAATCACGCAACTCAGCAGTCAAAAATCATGGACGAGTTGACTTATCTTTTTGTTTCTTTTTTCGTATTTCCACGGCATACTCACACACGGCAATGATTTCTTGTAAGCCTGGTAGAACTATACCCAAGTAACAATTCCACAACAATTTGGCATTCGTGTAGATTTATTGATGTTTTATGACAGTTACGTGAACGCTATGATAGCTAGAGGCGGCATTTAAAGTTGCTAGAAGTTAAAATTTTGTGGCTACAAAACTAGCTTTATTGCAACATATAATACCTCATTTAAACTGCATATGGTGGCTGAATTATACTTATTTGTGACGGCTATGATAAAAGATTGATATAATACACCTTGTTGTCACAACAGCTGCTTGAAAACTGATTGACTTGCACTTCAATCTTGATAGTTTACCTTATTTATGCCTAATTAATCAGTATTTGGGCTCTTAAGATGCATTGCGAAAACTTATTCCTGACGAAAACTATAACAAACTAATGTTCATTTTCATTGTTTCTGCGTATATTCTTCATAATAGCATACCTAAACTTCAAACTTTGTTGAATGCTGCTTGGTTACCATGAAAAGCGAAAAAAGCTGCATCATCTTCAATCAGCATTTGTCACGGCAATTTTACATCCACAAATTCCGAATCATAACAATGTGCCCTTATTTGTGTATTAATGATGACCAAACAGCATTTGTCGATGACAATCTATCAATTTAGGTTCCGCCATATTAATTTCACTCCGGTTACCACGATTTCAATTTTTCAAATCATAATACCTCCATGAATTTTCGCGCATTTTATGCTGTGGTGTGATGATTAAACTGAATGAATACAGTTTAAAGCACAATTACAGCCCAATCCAAATGCTAAATAACTAAAAATATGCCACTTACAGAAGAGGCACAGGTAAATTATCTTCTTACTAATCACAGTAAATCTCACTTGGCACTAAAGATTTGAGCACTAGCACAAATAAATTACTTCAAATAAAAAGCACTACGAAATAATTTATCACAGACGTTTTTTTTCAATCTTATTTTGTTTTGTTTACGTTGGAATGAATCCGGCAAGATCGACGTTATAATAAAATCATTTTCAAGATGATGCGACATTCATCTAGAACAGGTGGCCTCAAAATAGCTACCATAAATGCTATTTTGCTTTATTCGTATGACATAATTATACACTTTATAGCCTCTTTCAGAGTGGGCCAATTAGTCACGTTCTAATCTACAAGAGGTTTTGGGGGATGCAATGAAGGCAACAGTGCCTTGACCGTGGTTTTATGGGTGTTTATTTATAGCACCCTGGAAGTAATTCGTAAAACTAAAATTGTTACTTGGGTAGTAACCCTTTCTAATGTAATAACAACATTCGGTTTACACGAGATTTTGACAGGCCTTATAGCTGAATCATTTTTGCCGGCTTGAGTGTGATAGAGTCATTTTTCACGAAAACTCAAGCATGAGATTTTCAAAACAGATCTTTAATGAGTTTGGTCTCGCAGGAGAGCTCACTTATTGAGATATGAGTGTGAGTTTTTCAACACTAAGTGGAGAGTCTAAGCTTTTTATTGTAAAATTGATAATATGTCTGAGTAATATTTTTGAACGTAATTTAGCTTTATATTCCGCAAAATTCTATAGTATACCTTCAGTAACCGAATAATTTTACCAAATTTTTGACGTTGGATAACGTCTTACGGCAACATACTGGGGTACAATTTCGAAAAACGAAAAATCGCTCGCGTCACGAAAAGTGGTTAGATTTTGACTGTTAATAACTTACTAACGCCCGCATGAATTTTCAAGATTCTTGCACCAATCGATTGCAAATCTTTCTACGAATCTACTCAA
Organism: Aedes aegypti; assembly: GCF_002204515.2. Taxonomy (NCBI): domain Eukaryota; kingdom Metazoa; phylum Arthropoda; class Insecta; order Diptera; family Culicidae; genus Aedes; species Aedes aegypti. The sequence goes on along the minus strand of NC_035108.1, from coordinate 117,235,598 downwards.
ATAATGAAAACTATTGATTTTCATGACTAAACTATTGAAAAATAGGTAAATATCGAGGCATGTCTTATTTTTCATAGAAAAGCACATTTTTCTTGCTGTTATAAGGTTTTGACGTTTTGAAGTTTACATGTGCCGTAATTTCGAGTGAAATTGATCATTTTTCATGGTTTTTCGTGTCTGTTTTCAATCATGTTGAAAATGCCAAACAACTGAATACAAGTACGACGGTCAACCTCTTTGGCTCATGTGCCAAAATGTTATAACAAATGTGGTTTTAGTGCTAAAAATCATCCCTTAAATAGAAAATCGGGGAATCCCATTTCGGGGTGAAATTGATCACTTGTCAATGCGATTATTGTTATTTTTTGAAACGACTCTACATAATGAATATGAGCTCCCTGAATTCGAATATTCTTGCAAAATGCTTAATAATGCAATATGTAAAGAAATAATGAATAGTTAATTTCTATAATTGTGATAAAAACGCCTAGATGTAGGCAATTTCTTAAGGAAAAACCTGATATCCAACAGAAATTTAATTATTTCAACCGTATGAGCTAATTGGTACCAGTTTAGAAGATGAAATCGGGCTCGGGGATATATTTTAAGCATCCTTACAAACTTTACTTACAGTGACCCCACAGTTATGGATCAACTAAGGGTCATTTTTCAGAACAAAATATGATTAAAACACATGGTGATACTGTACAAATTAAAATTACCTTCCTGACCATGCAGAAAATAGTTGTTTTCGAGAATACAGCTCAAAATTCTCGGTTATTTACCAAAAAGTGTCGATTTCAATAGAAATTCCAAACGATGTCCACCCCACAGATGTGGATCAGTGGGAGAGGAGGATTCTATTATGGATCAAATCGACTCATATTATGGATCAGAACACTATAAAAGCAATTTATCTGTGAGTTAAACGAATGGTGTGTTAGAGAAAGCATACGTTTTGGCGTTTCTTTCGGAATCGTCTTATCTTTGATTCATAACTGTGGTATGGGTTTCAATGCCCCAAAGATATGAATCAACGCTTCTGGGAATACGGTTGACATTTTATTTCATACGGACGGAAAAAATATACTTAAGCATATTATGATTGATTACGATGCTGTACAGATTTATGGTTAACGTAGGTAAAATGTGTTCTGCTAAATTGCACCTGTATTTGATGAGATATTCCCGTTTTATTCCAACTCTGATCCATACCTGTGTGCTATCCATAATTGTTGGGTGACTATACTTTGAAAAATTCCGTTGTCATCGTCGCTACCTACATGCAAATGCATGCTAGAGCGATCAGAGTATCAATTTGTCAAACAAAGAGCTAAAACTAATCAGCAACAGCTAACTAGAAAACTAATCAACCAACATTATAATTGATAAATAAATTAATAAATCAATTAATAGTTATAGATGAAGTGTCTCTGGTTGTAACTCTTTTACATCGAATGACCCGTTTTGTTTGAAATTGTGCTGCAATTCAATTTAAGCGCGTTCTCCACGGATACGACGAGTCAGTTGGATGTCCTTCGGTATGATGCTGACACGCTTGGCTTGGATCGCGCACAGGTTGGTAATCCTAAACAAACCGATCAGATAGGCCATTCGCTTCCTGCAGGACCATGACGGCCGAGCTCTGGAATCGCAGATTTGTCTCTACATTTCTCCGGATACCACTACGAAGCAGAAAAAGTTCTTCATGGTGCGGAACTTCTTCGAGTATAACGGTCTTTTTTTTTTTTTTTTTCCTTCTAAGCAATGGGGGGATAATCTGCTCAACAGACTCCGGACCGAGGTCCAGGAGTGTGGGGTTGGGGACCATTTACTACGTACAAGCAGTAAACAGGACTACACCCCCGACCCACTAAACCATTTCCATTGCCGCTAAACCCTTCGTCTCTCCGGGACCACCAAGAAGGCATTGCTTCGGAGAGGGGCTACTGCACATCGCATCCTCCAGGTTAGCTGCGTAGCCATGCAGCAACGAACATCGATGACACGCTTATGGGGGTCCACCAAGGTAGCATGCTGGCGCATTGCCAGCTTCCCGGGTGGTCCTCCCCTCCCGTTGTCCGCTGAAGGCGGGCAGGGTCGACCACTAAGCCCGCGCCCAGCTGCACCGCAGGTATCAAGAACTGATACTGCGGGCTTCGCAATTTGACCTACTGAAGGCTCAGGCCCTATCAGCTAGCACGAGCTGGGATTGCTGACGAAGGGGCCTCCACCTGCCCCGAACAACCAGAGGCTCGTACCCACCCAGTAGGCCGGCGCCACGACAGCAGCGCTACCAGGATGTTCTCCCCGCGGCCACTTAATCGCTGTAAGGGTCGATTTCGACCGTAGGACACCGGTATGACCTACGTAGCCGACTGCGAACCCTTGGACCACCTGTTGATTAGCGTCTGCACTAGTCACTCCTCGAGTCCACACGCCACCTCCTTTGGAGTTCCGAGACGATGTGGGTGATAGCCGATGAAACGGCATTCCAGCCAAACTCGTCTGCACACATCCTCTGGACCAAATTGTCCGGAGTCGTGTCCCGACCGCATGTGGCAAACATGCGGTCACGCATTGTGCGGAAACGCGGGCACACGAACAAAACGTGTTCCGCCGTTTCCTCTAAACCTGCACAAAATGGACATTCGGGAGAACCCGCATGACCGAAACGGTGTAGATATTGTCTAAAGCATCCATGACCCGAAAGGACCTGTGTTAGGTGGAATGTTAGTTCCCCATGGCGCCTATTGACCCAGATATCTAACCTCGGAATCAACCTGTGAGTCCACACTCCCTTGGTGGAACTGTCCCACGCACGCTGCCATTTGACCATGGAGGCCAGTCTGGCAGTCCTGCGTATGCCTCTTGTGCCGCGCATTTCGAAGCACTCTATGTCTTCCATGATAAGGATACCAATAGGCATCATACCGGTGATGACACAAAGTGCATCGTGTGACACGGTACGGTACGCGCTCGCAACCCTCAGGCACATTAGCCTATAAGTACTCTCTAGCTTGCTACGGTAGCTATCGGTACTCAAAGCCGTGCCCCAAGCCGGGCCACCATACCTCAGTATGGACGAGGCGACACTGGCCAGAAGCTTACGCTTGCTGGCGTGCACCGCAGAGCTATTGGACATCATCCGGGACAGTGCCACAATAGCTGTGGAGGCTCTCTTGCAGGCATAATCGACATGGCTACCGAAGGTAAGCTTGTCGTCGATCATCACCCCCAAGTGTTTGACGGAGCGCTTCGAAGTGATTGTGCAGTCGCCTACACTGATCACCGCTTGCTGCACCGACTTTCGGTTGTTGACAACAACAGCCTCCGTTTTGTGGTGAGCCAATTCCAGTTTCCTGGAGCTCATCCACTCCTCCACAATTGCGATCGAGTGGGCTGCAGTCAATTCCACTTCTTCGATCGATTCACCGTAGACCTCCAGCGTAATATCGTCGGCAAAGCCAACGATGACCACACCCGCCGGGAATTTTAATCTCAACACCTCGTCGTACATGACATTCCATAACACCGGACCCAGGATGGAACCTTGCGGGACTCCTGAGGTTATGTGAAAGCACTTCAGACCCACCTCTGTGTCATAGACTAATACCCGATTCTGGAAGTAACTTCCGAGAATCTTGTACAGGTACTCGGGTATCCCCAGACGCAGGAGCGCATCAGCAATAGCCGCCCAACTGGCACTATTAAATGCATTCCTTACATCCAGAGTCACTACTGCGCAGTAGCGAATACCCCTCCTCTTACGCTGGAGTGCTATCTCAGCAGTTTTCTTAACCGCCAGAATAGCGTCTACAGTGGACCTCCCTTTCCGGAAGCCGAATTGGTTGCCTGAGAGACCATTTACACCCTCGGTGTACCTCGACAGTCTGTTGAGGATGATCTTCTCGAGCACTTTCCCCACCGTGTCAATCAAGCAAATTGGTCTATACGCCGACGGGTCACCGGGTGGTTTCCCCGCCTTTGGCAATAGTACCAGGCTCTGCCTCTTCCACGCATCTGGAAATACTCCCTCGTCCAGGCATATCTGCATAGCAGATCTGAACATACCGGGAGCCTCCAAGATTGCGACTTTGAGGGCCAGGTTTGGAACTCCGTCCGGACCTGGTGCCTTCCCCATGCTTAGGGATTTTGCAATCCCTACAAGTTCCTCATCAGTTACTCTATCCTCATCGCCAGCCCCAATCCCCGGCTATCCTACAAAAGGAGGCCATGGGCTAGGGTTGTGGCGCGGGAAGAGCCCCTCGATGATCCCCTCCAGCATCTGTGGAGATTGCTCCGTAGGAGCAATTGCACCTCTTGTCTTCGCCATTACGATCCTGTAGGCATCACCCCACGGGTTCGCGTTGGCACTCTGACAGAGTCCCTCGAAGCAGGCCTTTTTGCTTGCCCTTATCTCAGACTTCAGCGCGACTTTGGCAGCGGTGAACACCGCCCGTCGTTCTTCACGCTCCTGCTCGGTACGTGCTCGCTGCATCCGTCTCCTGGCCCGTAGGCAGGCACGGCGCAGGTTCGCAATAGCTTGAGTCCACCAGTATGTCGGTGGTCTCCCATTCCTAGGGTGGACTTTTCTAGGCATGGTCGCATCGCATGCACGCGTAAGCACCGCTACCAGTTCGTCCCCGCTTAGGCCGAGTAGGTTACGCTCACGGCGGAGCGCCTCCCTAAGTACTTCATTATTGAAGTACGATGTCTTCCACCTACGAGGGCTTGGCCTTGACCTAGCCGCTTCCTCAACCCGCTGCCTGCTGTTGTTGTAGTCGATACTGTAGCGAACCGCCAGGTGGTCGCTGTGAGTGTAGGCATCGTCTACCCTCCAGTTCGAACTACTCGTTAGGCCAGGACTACAAAAGGTAACGTCGATAATCGACTCCGCTCCGTTACGGCTGAAGGTACTTTTGGCACCAACATTAGCCAGATCGACATCTAGCACGGCCAGTGCCTCTAGCAGGATTTGACCTCGCTGGTTCGTGTTACGGCTTCCCCATTCCACGGCCCAGGCATTGAAGTCACCCGCTATTACAACTGGCCTTCGCCCTGTCAGCGCGGTCGTCATGCAGTCCAGCATCTGCGTGAACCGCTCGGTCGACCAACTCGGAGGCGCATAGCAGCTACAGAAGAGGACCCCGTTTACTTTGGCGATCACGAAGCCCTCGTAGGTAGTAGACACCAACTGCTGGACAGGGTATTTACCCGTTGTCCATATCGCCGCCATTTTTCCGGATCCATCCACGACCCAGTTGCCGTTGCCGGCGGGTACTCGGTATGGGTCCGATATGATGGCGATGTCCGTCCCCCACTCAGCAACTGACTGGTACAGCAGTTGCTAAGCTGCGTCACAGTGGTTCAGGTTCAGCTGCGTTACCTGCACTGTGATTTTTCGTTGATGGCTCGTTTGAAGGTCGGGCACCTTGAGCCTCCCGTTGGGTGATTGTTGTTCACGGACTTGCCGGAACAAATCAAGCACTTGGGAGGGTTCTTGCAGCCTAGTGCCTTATGACCTTCCTCACCACAACGCCTGCACAACTTAGTCCTATCAGGGCCTTTACAGCCCCAGGACTTGTGTCCAGGTTCCCTGCACCTAAAGCAGATCACTGGTTGCTCATGTATGTTCAGTGAACATACTGACCAACCAACCTTGATCTTACCTACCTTAGCGGACTTATTTGCGTCTGCCACAGGTAGGTGTACTAAGGCCACCTGGGTACCTGCCGGACCTTTCCGTAGCTGAACGGCGGTGGTGGGCACCTGCACTTCGCACTGTTGCCGCAGTGCCGTGACGAGCTCTTCTGCGTTAGTGATCTCGTCAAGTTTCATCACCTTCAGAGTCACTGACTGCGTCAGAGCAGTGTTGTGAAAAACTCAATTTCTCACAACTCACGCTTGAGATTTTTCATGCGTGAGTTGTCAATCATGCAACTCAGCAGTCAAAAAATCATGGATGAGTTGGCTCACCTTTTTAACTCATTGTCTCGTATTTCCACAGTTTACTCACACACGGCAATAATTTCTTGTTAGTCTGGTAAAATTATGTTAATCCTTTCTAACGTAAACAACAACATTCGGATTTCACGAGTTTTTGCCGGGTTTTGCGACTGAATCATTTTTTACGGTTTGAGTTGATTGAGTTGATTTTGCATCAAAATCTCAAGCGTGAGATTTTCGAAGCAGATCTCTAGTGAGTTTGCTCTCACGGGAGAGTGTATTGATTGAGATTTTGAGTGTGAGTCTATCAACACTGCGTCAGAGCCCTCACTTCAACACCAGCGCCAAGGACCTCTTCCGCCAAACTTTTGTAGGCGGCGCCCTTGCGCTCCTTGTCGCGCTTAAGCTCGAGGATCATTTCACCTGTACGAGTGCGTCTGACACTGCGTACGTCGGCTCCTAGATCCGCAAGCTTCGCGTCACTGCGCATCGCCTTCAGGACTTCCGAGTACTTGGACTCTTCCGTCTTGATGATGATCGCATCACCCTTTTCGCGCTTGGCACCTACCCTCCTACCTTTCTTAGGTCTGGTATCCCTGCGCTCCTGTTTCTGCTGTTTCTTCTTCTTCTTCTTCCTCACTACGGTTGTCCAGGGGGCGTCCCCCCCCCTGCTCCGCCCTGACCTGTGGTGATGGAGGACCTCTCAAAGGTCGCAACCCCCTGTTCCCATCACTCCGTGAGGGGCCAGCCTTTTCGGGCCCACCCTTCTCGGCTTTCCGGGACGCCTGGCTGGGGTCCGATTTTCCGGCACTTCTGCCGGTTTTCGGGGTCAGTATCCGCCTGGCCTTACGAGCGCCGCCGGGTAGCTCCTCCCCTGACGGCTGCCTCGCGCTTCTGCGATTGCTTGCTGTAAGCATTCGCTTCCACGCTTTTGGGGCTGCCCGCGAAAACGAAGGGTTCCGTCTGGGTAGACTTCGGCACCTTCAGTTCCACGGGTTCTGCCGCAGCCACAGTCACCATGGGTTCAGCATGGTTCTGCTTGGCCGCCAACATTGACTTACGAAGTCTAAGCAAGGCCTGCTTGAGGTCCTTGCTGATGTTAGACTTCGAGGACGCAAAGTCAATTATGGAGTCGAGCTGCTGTGCAGCCACTTCCATCGCAGAGAGCCCATCTCTACTTTTATTGATGGCCCTCATCAACCACGCTCCATCCATAACTTCACCCGATGCGTTAGCCGGGGATGAAATATGGGTTCCAGCACTGGCACTACGTGCACTGCTGCCTCCTCCTGCTTCTACTCTCCTCAACGGAGATCTAGCTAGCCCACTTCTTGCGAAGGGGTTCGCTTCCCTACTACTGCTACTACCTGCACTACCACTACTAATTTGATTGTTGTTTGAATTTGTACTCATTTTGGATCCCACGAGTAGCACGGGAAAAGAGGTCAACCACGCCAGAGCCCTGCATTAACGCGGTAAGGGACAAATACTGTGAGGGGTGCCCAGGTGCCCCACAGGCTCCGTTAATGGCCGAACATCTTTTTCACCCCTTCGACCATTCATTCCTCAGCACGGTTTTTCGCATCACACCTTGAATTGGGGTTACCCCGTTTGGTGGACTCTTACCACCGGAACGGGTTGTCCGTAGTTCTATTCTGGACGCCGGAACTACACGGCCACGAGTATAACGGTCTATCGGTGTTGAAGTGTTATCTGAACCAAACTTACACGACAGATTTTCTGTGCTAACACACAATGTCCACAATAGGACGGAATTGACATGCAACAAATAATATGAAAATTGATTGGATTTTTATCAGTAGAAATCTCTCATAAGTTTGTGCCGGTTTCGAGCCAGGAAATAGATGAAGCTAACGTTATCCAACGTCAACTTGGCGGTTGTATCTCGGAAACAACCTCTTACTTTTTGGTCAATTGGACGATATGGAAATGAAAAACATAAACATCATCACGTTGGGTGGTATCTGCAGAAATCTCGCATACCCTTAACTTTCAATCCTCGGGAATCCGAGTAAAGCCTCCGATTACTCTTTTGGAACCAAGAAAAGGTGTTTTTTATATCTTGAAAACTTCTCGAGATTAGGGAAACTCTCGAAAAAATCAACAAAATATCTAAAATGAGTTATTAGCAGAGGTTTTTGACTGAAAGATAACTTTTGAGTAAATTTAAAAGTTTTATACAACTACAGGCATCGGTCATCTGATAACAGCAAAAAGACTAGAGTAAAGTGGGGCAAAAGTTCGAGTGGGGTAAAAGTTTCTTTTTAAGATTTTTAGCTAAATTCAAAACAAATCTCAGAAATGTCATGGTGGTTCGAATGCTATTTAAGTAAGAGACTTTCAATCCAAATATCATGAAAATCGATTGAGATTTGGAAAAGTTATGGCTGTTTGTTGTTTTTCGACGTGAATATTGTAATTTTTGGTCAAACTTTCGTTGCATGGAACCAATTTAAGATAAAATCTTTTTCAATATTTTATGTAAGGGCGTTTCTAGGCCTATCATAAGGTTGCTTTGAGGTGTATTAGGTTTTGCATAAATGCTTGAAGACAATTTTTGGCCTATAGTGGGGCAAAAGTTCGAATCAGCGGGGCAAAAGATCGACCCATGCATAAAATCACGGAAAAAATTGCAAATTTCCTAAAATCCACATATTACCTTCAAATATAGTTAAATTTGCCTGATCGTTTGAAAACTGTCGCCAAAATTTTACATTTTCACTTGGTTTTGTGAAAAACTGCTATTTTTGAGTATATTACAATTAACATGGTATTGGGCAATGTTTTGATGAATATTTAGTGTGTATTTTTCGTCAAACTTAAGTTTACGGCTGGTGCAAAATATGCCTGTCATAAAAGGATCGATATTTTGTGTTTTAGCCATCGAACTTTTGCCCCACACTTGATTCGAACTCTTGCCCCACCGGTGGGGCAAAAGTTCGAATAAGACAATCAATTTTGAAACTGTTTCAACTAAAAATGGGTAAATATTTTGACACAAGTTTGTTCAGCAAAATAATAGCCAATATGTTGAAAGTTCACTGTATTGTATTTGTTTTGTTTTAACTGCTATTGTTTGCCTGGAAACTTTGATTATACCACTAAGGTCGAACTTTTGCCCCACCTTACTCTATTCACAAAACAAGGTTTGGCACTTTACATCAAGTAGTTGCAAAGAAGAACCGATAGCATTTGGCAAAGAGCATACAGTTTACTCTGGTTATGTCTAACGTCCAACTACATTTTTTTTTTTGAAATATCATTACGCCAAAAGTTGCAACCCTTATTTACAAGAAGGGAGACACAATTCGATTTAATTTGTTACCTTTGACATTTTTTACTATTTCAAGTTAATATCATGGAACGTCATCAAATCAACAATACTTTCAACTAACTTTATAAAATCTGTGAGATTGTTCTAGAAAGGTCGGAAAAAATACCAAGTTGTTTTGTCACATAGCTAAATATAATCGCATAACAGTCACATTGAGATAGGCCTCATAGTTTAGTGCTATTGAAATTTCTATCTGAATTGTTTTCGGTCTATTCATCCAATATGTTATAAAATTTGTACAAAATTTCAGCTTCAAATAAGTATTGTTGAGTTCGCATAAATTGACCAATTTCAACCCTCCTTAGCGTTTTGTATGAGTAATTGTATTTTTTTGTATGAGGCGTAATGCTTGAACTTACTCCCTTTCCCTCTAAAGTGTTATGTTATTTATGAATGGCGCCTTAGACGGTATCTACTCATTATTATTGATTGATATCACATTACCTTGAATACAAATTTACACATCTGTATGCATGATCAAGCAATGGTTCATTAGTTTTTACCTGGAACGAGAAAAAGAAAACAAATGCTTTAAAATGCGTTATCGTCTTACGTAAAAAGTAGTACATCTAATTAGACAATATAGTACAAAAAGGCAAAACATCTATGGTGCACCCCTCGTTTGAAACACAACTGCACTCATGAGGCCACCTTGCTCAATTGAGTGCATTGAAAAATGCAATTTTTTTATGAGAATTTTCTCACTCTTCTCTCAATTTCATCAGCAGAACCGAATTGCAATATTTTTAGCTGCGCGGCGCATTCACCGGGGGTAGTTTCCGATCCAAACCATCCCCAATCGTCTCCTTCCCGTCCTGGCGATCGGAGCAGCTCAAAACACTCCGGAGAGAGTTAGTATCGAGACGAAAGGGTTGCATTTTCGGTTTGTTTTTGTCGTCGTCGACGGTGTCGATTTCGTCGCGTCAATAACAAAACACACATACTACCATACGCAACGGGACACGGCGACGACGACGACGAAAATTTGCGGACTAACGACGACGCTTCCCAGTGGGGTAGGTCCAGGTCAGTGCAAGGTGTGCGAAGTTAGGGAGCAAGTAGCGCAACCAAGCGGTGCAGTATCCAAGGGTTCTCGTTCTGTAACACCACCAGTCTTGGGAACTGTGACCACAATTCACCACAGTTCATCGATTCTGCCATTCCACCAAAACACAAAGCAGCAGCAGCATCAATACCATCAGGCGTTGCGCTGCCAACGGTTCACACACTGCTTGACTGTTTTTGTCTCTCCACTATGACCATTTTCGGGCAGCTATTCCAAGCTGAATGATTGGAAAAAGTGTTAAATCATTCAATCGCTAATATTTCGCTTGTGTTTTCAACTAATTGAAATCTATTAGCTCTAACAGAAAGACCACAATCATTCCGTTACGATACATATAAACAAGTTCAATTTCATACTGCCTTTATCGAGCAAAAATGCAAAACCCCGAAAACCGCAAAAATCGTGTCACCACTGTGCTCGAGTCATTTCGCATTCGGGGTTGAAAAACGTTAGGAAGAAGAAGATTACATTTTTGAAGAGCTGTGACATTTTTTTGTTTTGAACCGTCATGGTTTGCTTTGGATTTTGATGGTCGTGTAGAAAGATGTAAATGTAGAGGCGGTAAATGTTTGCTACAGTACTTTTCTCATCCCTGAACACCACTACTACTATCAGCAGTTTGTAATGGAAATGCGGTACCGATGTTGCTTTGCGGGCGGGCTAGAGGTGAAGGAAATGTATGAGCGAATGATGCTAATGAGGAAAAAGTGTTTTTCCCACGGAACGGCGAACGGGAGTAAGTCAGGTATCAGGACGGAGTTGGAAATTGCAGAAAAGAGGAAGTGATTGAGGTGTGAATTTGAGTACAATTCAAATTAAAAATCGATGTGAAAATATGTCCAACGAATGTTTGAGGGCATTCTATAACACTGCGGAACACGTTTTTGTCTCAAGTACCAAAATACCACTATTTACTAAATTAAAGGTTGCTGAATCCGTTGCCGTTTTCAAAAATATCATAGCACGTCTAGTTTTTGACATATTCACTGTTGGATATCCTAAATGTGACTGTTTCAGCCAACTTGTATGGCAATTTATTCGCTTAATTGGTCACAAAATTCAAACTTCATGTGTAGAATAATTATTATCAAGAAAGTTCATAGTAGTTTCGATACCATATAAGAGAAACGAAAAATTTTGTATGGAGAATGCAACGATGTTGAAAGTATCAATTTAATCTCAATTTGTTCTGCAATTTCAAACAAATTATATCTGAAATGAAATGCATGCTTCAATAAAAACAGTGTTTTATACAACTTTGATTACCTGTAGCTAAATATCGTGACCTACTGGAGCATTTCTGAGGATGGCATCAGATACAGCAACCCCAAATATACTAGAGACATACAATATGATCCTTGAGACTCGTAGAAATGTCATTTTTGTTACGCTGTGTAATTACATTCAGTATATACCTCTGAATGAAGGGGCGTTTCTAAGCCTTGTGGTAACGTTTGTGGCTACAAAGCAAAGTCATGCTGAAAATGTCTGGTTTCGATTTCTGGACTATCTGGATGACGTTTTGTTGGATGTATCCTTGATTTCAGGGGGCATAAATAACTTTGTTTTTGGTAACTAAGGTTCTCAGTTAATATATTTGGAAATGCTCTTAAAAAGGAAGCTGAGAAGCATGATTTTTCCAAGTAGAGATGTATTGCCAAGATGAAAAAGAAGGCTTTCGGATCTACCAAGAACGTTTTTGCGTACAGTCGATTCAAATATTTTTTTTTTATAATTTTTGAATCAGAAAACAAGTTTAACTAGCGTAGCTAGCGATTTTCCGAACGTAATTCAATAATTCCTTTAGCATCCATAAAGTTTTGAATTCAATGGCCATTAAAAGTAATTTACAAACTTTTTTGAACCAATGATCTCTCGGAAGTTGATATACAGTCAACTCTCTCTAACTCGATATTGAAGGGACCATCGAGTTAGGGAGGTATCGACTTACAGAACACATAACTAGTGCAACTGCGATTCAAGGGACAACTCGATGGCCATGAAAACCAATTTTTACTATGGTTCTCTAGCTCGATATCGAGATACGGAAAATCGAATAAGGGAGTTAACTGTATAAGGTTTCATACATTTCCAAAAACTAAACCTTTTGACAAATGCTGAGCCCAACGAAATTTTAAGGTTGTGAGTAAGAAGCTACCATTTAGTATGGGTCTTCACAAATTTGCTTAATCTACTAGCGTGACTAGGGATCCTTCGAACGATGGTAACGTTTCTAGAAATTATGGACTATTCTTAAAGAGTTGGATAACCTTAAGATAAAGATGAATCGAAGCCAAACCTCGAAACTAGCTTGGGATGACCAATCGATCAAATTATCAGCCTGAAATTCTGTTCGGTTCTGAAGATTTGTGATCATGAAAATTTGACATTTGGCTTCAATTAATCTTTATCTTGAACAGCCGTTGAATTCAAAACATGGTAGAACTTTTTTGAAAGGGTCTTTAATGGTTTTGAACCTCATGAAAATCCCATGAAAGATTGATGGCTACGTAGACCTATACATATTTGAGTAGGTGGCGAGCCTCAAACAGTTGCTAACCCTGTAATATCCAAAATTTCATTTTCGAACTAAATATTTTTTTTTTATGGAGCAAGCGTTGATACCGAACGGTTGTGTTTCTCGTGCGTCTGTCAAATTTTTGCTCTTGAAATATAAAAAAAATGTTTTTTTTTTTTACATTTCATTCGATTTCAATAGTGATTTATGTGTGTTTTAAATGTAGATCTACGGGCTGTATGAACTATTGGGTGCTTAAAAGTGTGACTGTGTATCAAAACATTTTTTCTTTAGTGGCTGTTGAGTGTGTTCTTGCAGTTCCTGCATCAGTAATTATCAACGAATTTATCGGCGGAATCTTTCGCCACTATCTATACAATATCATTCCAGCCATGTCATGGACTAATTCGGAGAGAGATTTTCCTTTTTATATATAATTTCTGTGGCTCATTTACATTTGAAAATATCAAGCTTCGGATCTTCTTTCATTTTCTTACATCACAACTCTCAAGCATAAACTGATACGGACTTTTGTTTCTCATTTAGATGCTTCTTACTGTTCAATGTCAATTCAAACAATAAAAAAACTGCAATAATAGAGGGCAAAGCTTTAATTTCGTTTCAGAGAGCGAGTAATGGCACTTAAGCCAAAGGCTAAGGGCCAGGGCACGCAGGAGAAATACCTATGTCAAATCCCGGGAAAACGAGAAGTCACAACGAGGAAGTGTGTAATAACTTTCTTAGCAACGCCCCTCCCAACGATTTGATCTTTCTCCTTGAAATTAAACGATTGGTATGGTTGTCCTCGTTTCTTCCTTCGTTAAGGCGCATGAGAAAATGGCACAAAAATCAGAACTGAAAAAGCAGTTTTCTCCTTTTAAAACAACAAATTGGTGAAAATAAAAACACATAGCCTTTTTATTTGGCAAATAAAAAGCTGTGTGTTTTTATTTTCTTCGATTTGTCTATTTAAAAAAAGAAAACTGACGAATTCCATGTCAAATCGGTAAGTCACAGAACTCGACCTTCTTCGATTTGGATTAATTTTTGCACATGTTTTTGGTATGGTAGAAAAAGTGTTTTCCATAGAAAAAAATATTATTTTGACTCAAGTGTAACTTTTGAAAATGGCCTTTAAATTTTTGCTTGCAACTTATTTGAAAAATTCTAACTCCGAAACTGTTGATTTTAGAGAAAAATGTTCTATGAAGAAGTTGTAGTGAACCATTAGGACTATTAGTAAAAAATATACACTGAAAAAATATTTTATTTATTTTCATGAAAAATCAAGAATAAAACTTAAATTTAAAATTACACAAAAACCCCATTTTTAATACTTTTTAAATTTGTACCATAGAATCTTGATAGCAAACAGATGTTTGGAACAAAGTTTCATGATGGAGAAATTTTAAATAAAAAGGTTTTCTAAGAACAACTTTTGGTCGATTTTCAAAATTTTGATATTTTGTCAAAATAAATACTTTCTGATGATACAGTAAGCATCTTGAAATGATTCTTAGCCATAATGATTATATGAATAATTTCTCTAGAAGTAGCCATTTTCGAATTATATCAAGTTTAATGAAAAAAATATTGTTTAAATATTAAAACAGGCCGTTTTCATAAGTTATTATGGCTTAGAATCATTTCAAGATGCTTAATATATCATCAGAACGTATTAGTTTCGACAAAATATCAAAATTTTGAAAATCGACCAAAAGTTGATCTTAATAAAACTTTTTTATTAAAAATTTCTCCATCATGAAACTTTGTCTCAAACATCTGTTTACTATCAAGATTCTATGGTAAAAATTTAAAAAATATTAAAAATGGGGTTTTTGTGTAATTTAAAATTTAAGTTTTATTCTTGATATTTTTATGATAATAAATAAAATATTTTTTCAGTGTATATTATTTTCTAATAGTCCAAACAGTTCACTACAACTTCTTCATAGAACATTTTTCTCTAAAATCAACAGTTTCGGAGTTAAAATTTTTCAAATAAGTTGCAAGCAAAAATTTATAGGCCATTTTCAAAAGTTACACTTGAGTCAAAATAATATTTTTTTCTATGGAAAACACTTATTCTACCATACAAAAAACATGTGCAAAATTTAATCCAAATCGAAGACTATCGAGCACAATTTCTGGATGGAATTCCTCAACTGCTTTTTCAGTTTTGACTTTTGCACCATTTTTACTTGGGCCTTAAATGTAAAACTTTACGTCTATCACGTTATTCATAAGTGAGTAATCTGATCGCAGTGAGCTTTTGAATTATCTTCAAAACCAAGTCCGCACAGTGGGCCTGGTCTTTTAATATCTGTATCATATTACCGATAGTTTTAATGCTGACAAGAAAATATCAGAAGTTATTCAGATATTCCCAGGATGCTTTTCAATATTGACGCTTAAATATAATTGTTTGATATCTGAAATCGAGCTAAGCTCGATTTATTTTATTTGCAAATTTAAGAATTTTGTTTTTTTTTTCTAATTTTTGAACATCACTTACCTTTTTATTTTTTTTCTTAGAGTCTCTTCTGGTTATAAATTTATGACAATAATCAAAATTTGAGTTTTTGCGGTGTTTTTGAATATATAAAATATCATTTTTTTACTGGAACATATTTTATTTTCCGTGTTACTAACGGAAATAATGGTTTGAAAATATTTCAAAACACCAGGCATTGTAGGAAAATATAAAATGTACAAATTTTTGTATTATACATTAAATTACATCCAGGCGTTTGTAGGTTATACAATAATACAATTTTTCAATCACCTTTCAGAAATACAAAAATGTTTCCAAACTCATCTAAAACTTCCTCAATATGCGTGTTTTGGCCCTGAGTTTAAGATAAAAATAAAACCATTCTGATTTCCGAGCTAGGAAACATACGGAAAATTTCAAAGGGTTCCTCGTCTAAATGTGGGATTGAGTATTAGAGGGTTAGGCTCAAAATTTGACAGAACATAGTTTTATGAATACAATCAATAAGTCTCTTGAATGTACTACGCGAAAACAAGTAAATTAGGTATTTTTTCTTATAGTCTAAATTCACTACAACTTCTCCATAGAACATATTTATCTAAAATCAACAGCTTCGGTACAAGAATTTTCAAATGAATTGCAAGCAAAACCTCATTGGTCATTTTCAAAATTTATAATTGATTCAAAATGATTAATATAATTTACTCACATTCATTCTGGATGGAATTCGTCTTGAGTGAATTTTATTGCTACTTTTGAAATTTCCTTCAAATCGATACATGATTTGACCTGGAAATCGACCTAGTAGCAGATAAATAATCTGCCATTTCTAGTTATTTAACAAGCTGTATAAAATTCAATGTTTTTTTTTATCAACGATAGAAACAATGACTTAATAGACTCTCAATAAAAATTATCCTTTAAAAGAAAAAAAAAATAACAAGATTTATTTTCATGTTTTTATATACGAATGTATATCTATCTTGAATGTTAACATAACTTATTACGTACTTACTAACGTACGTACTAACCTACTTGTTACGTCAAAATTTGAAAACTTAACAGACTGGTTCAAGGAATTATTACTTTCGATTTTTTTTTTTCAAAGTTTAAGCTACATAAACAAAAAAAAAATTGAAAAAAAAATGGATCCTCCAAATATTTTCAAATTTATAACCTTACCTTGTTTTCGTTACAATTGTTAAATGACAGCTTCAAAAAGAACACGAATCGATTCCCAGTTCCAAGCTATGTTTGTAATCTTGAAAAAATATTTGAATGAAATTGAACAAGAATCAATAGCAATACTGTTCCATAATTTCGTCCGAAAGTAACCACTGGCTTCCCAAAGCAAACCCCATCAATGCGACCAAAAAGGTAAATTGCTCTGGAAAGTGCTTTCGATGAGACCGAAAGTCTGCGGAACTGCTCCTAACTCTTCCTGTTATCTGTCCACCGCCGTACAACGCCATGTTTGGCCGTCGTTGTCATCGCGTACACTCACCAATACACACGATGTTATCCAACTAAAGCACAATGTAAACGGGCCCCAATAGTTGTAACGGTAAACGCGCAGCTATTCAGCAAGACCAAGCTGAGCGTCGTGGGTTCGAATCCCACCGGTCGAGGGTCGTTTTGTAATGGAAATTTTCTTGACTTCTCTGGACACAGAGTATCTTCGAACCTGGCATATGATAAACACATGTGACTATGATCAACTGATAAAGAAAGATCTCACTTAATTACTGTGGAAGTGCACTTAAGAACACTGAGAAGCAGGATCTGTCCCATTGAGGACGTAATGCCAAGAAGAAGAACAATGTAAACGATCTGCCTGCTTCCCGGTGAGTGTGAGAAGTTAGAGGAAAAAAATCCATCCCCAATGCAGGAAGATGAGAAAGTTCCTGTCGACGATCCGTTACTTTTTTTTTCGACGCTTCCTCCTTAGGAAGAAAAATGCTTTCGTTCGTTCCTCACTGTCTGCTGTATCGTTGCGATATCCTTCTGGTTCTGAAATTAAATTTCTCTTGGGAAATTCTTTGTTTTTTTTTTGGCAATATTATAACTCATGCAAAAGATATTGATTTTCGAAATTGTAAGAATTTTGGAAAAATGAAGAAGCATTTCCGTCAAAGCAAGACATCAAACTTACAAAATTCTTCCAAATTCTGTACCAAACTTTTACTTCCGCACCCGCATCTAAATTCAGGAAACAAAACGTCTTTCCCCATAACACACCACCCCACGATTCTACTTCAGCAGCTAAAACTGTTTAAAAATTCATCACCCAACCCGAACCTGTCTGCCCCGTTCCTTACCGTTACGGACGACGACGCTTCCTGTATCCCAAAACGAGTTTACCGCCGCCACCGCCGACGTGCTCCACGCTGTGCTGCTGTCGCCACCGGAGAAGTGCCATCGACAGAGCAAGCGGAGGTTACTTGGGGATTGCCAGTCAACCAATATGATCCCACCCCAAATCCGTCTGCCCGAAATGTCTGGCTACCACCGGCTGACTGGGTGACGGCGTGGAATGGATTGAGTTTGTTTCCCTTATTGGATGGAATGTTTTCCAAATGGGAAAAATACTTTGAGTCGAATCTGATTCACATTCCGAATTAGCTTTCATCTAAATTTTTTTCGGAATTTTAAATGTCATATTTCATAGGATTTTTGATTTTTTAGCACGCTTTCCCCATTTGAAACCTTCAAATTAACTTCAAAAACTTTTAAGTTGTCAAAAACATCTTGAGTTGTCACAACAAATTAAAAAAAAACTTATTTTTCTTACATTCAAAAAAATTTTTTTTTTTAATTTTTGGAGTGTTTGTGATTGATTATATTATTTTTTAACTTTCCTGTAGCGTAAAAAAGAAAATGTGTTATACAACTGTATGATTCATCCTTAATAAAAAAAATTAAAAGTTTTTAAATTTTCTAAACTTTTTGAAATATTTGCTCATGTTTTCGAAATTTTTGGATTTGTTTCCGTTGTGTCATTACTATTGATTAAAACATGTTTAAACATCCTGAAGCGAAATATGTGAAAATAGTTAATGTAAAATGCATCATCAATCCATAATGCATCGTCCATTTCATTTCAGCTGAGCGTACAGCTTTAACCCATTCAACATCGCTAATTCCGAATGGATGGAGCCATTTCTGCTGCTGTTGTTGTTTTAGTTCTATTACACGTTCCAGCGTCAGTCAACGTGTGAGCGGAGCGTTCAGGCGGAAAAATGGCTGGGCAGACTGCGACTGTTGGCTGTTCCTGACCTACGTCAACCCCTGGATCCCTTTCCCCCCGTAATAAGCGTGGCCAGACGACGACGACGACAAAGTTCAATTTTTATGTTAACTTGTCGATTCTTGGGTGTTGGTTTTTGGAAGGTGGGGATGAGGATGCGTGTATAAGGCACTTTGATCCAATGCGTTATCGAGATTGGGTTATATGGTGTTAGGGGGGATTGTTGATATGGAAGTTTGCGAGAAGTTTGCCTTTCGGGGAAAGTTATTCGATCTGCGGAGTTTTTGATGGTTTTATGTGAGTTTCGATGGTAAGCTTGAACTTTGACGATTGTTATGCCTTTCTCATAATCCATACAATCAAGAACTTGAGGCAGTAAGGATCAGGTTGATGTAAAGGTTGCAATATTAAAGTTAGTAAAATTGATTTCAATTTTTTATAAATATTTTTATTTATTCAATGTGTGGCGGTTTTGAGTTCATATAACCATAGCTGTGAACGCGCAGCTATACAGCAAGCCACGCTGAGAGTGACGAGTTCGAATCCCGTCAGGTCGGGGATGTTTTCGGGTTGGAAATATTCTTGACTTTGAAAAACTTAGAACGTCTTGAAAGGAGCTCATTAAAACTTGCTGATGAAATTTATCAGTTCATTTTGAGACTTCGAAAGAGGCTTGAAAATACTATGAGTTCTCAAAGGTCTTTTTCAAACTAAGGAAAATTATTTCAATGCACATAAAGCCTATTGTTGGCTAATTAGAACGAACATATTTTAGTACTAACAAAAACAACTTTTTTGAATTAGGCAATTTGCTTTCATGAGTCGATGTTCAGTCTGAAAACATCTAAAGGGCGAACACGAAATTATTGCGACACATTCAACAGGGCATAACTTTTCTACCATTGGGTAAAAATCAACCAAATATTGGGCACTTTCTCATTGATGTGTATTGTTTACATGCTGTCAAACTCGAAGTCGTGTTTTTCGACTCAACGAAAATGGAGGTGAACCAACGCGAGTCGAGAGAACAAATTCTTTCCAAACACCTGGAATTTCCTGACCTGTCGCACCGGCAGTTAGGAAAAATGTTGAACATTCACCATTCAACCGTCTCCAGAGTGTTGAAGCGGTTCCAGGAGCGGTTGACGTTGGACCACGGCAAAGGAGCTGGAAGAAAACCGGGACCGGAGAACAAAAAGACGGAGGGTAAGGTGAAGCGGATGATTAAAGCAAATCCCAACGTCTCAAGCCGTGATTTGGCTAAAAAGATCGGCATGTCGCAGAGCTACGTCCAGAATGCAAAAAAGAGAGCTGGACTACATACATACAAGGTTCAGAACTTCCCAAACCGCGATAAGCGGCAATAATCGACGGCTAAAACTCGGGCACGGAAGCTCTACGAGAAGATGCTGACAAAATATGGCTGCTGTGTGATGGACGACGAAACGTATATAAAAGCCGATTCGAAGCAAATTCCAGGGTCGGAGTTTTTCACCGGCAAGAGCAAGTTCGATGTGGACGACAAATTTAAGAAGAAGAAAATGTCGAAGTTCGCCTCCAAATATCTCATTTGGCAGGCCATCTGCTCTTGCGGACTGAAGAGTGAGCCTTTCATGACAAAGGGCACAGTAAATGGCGATATCTTTCAAATCTGAAAGCCTCGAGAAGCGCCTTTTGCCGTTCTTGCAGCAGTACGACGAAGCTCCGCTATTTTGGCCAGATTTGGCATCATGCCACTATTCTAAAAGTGTCCTGGAGTGGTATGAGGCCAATTCAGTCCATTTTGTTCCAAAGGACATGAATTCGTCAAACTGTCCGGAGCTGCGCCCGGTGGAGCGGTACTGGGCAATAATGGAGCGGGAACTTTGCAAGAGCAAGAGGACAGTCAAAGACGAGAAGAACATGTTAAGAAAATGGAAAAAAAACTGAGAAACTGGTGCCGGATGACACTGTAAAGGCTTTGATGGAGGGCATCAAGCGAAAATGCCTTCTCAATGCCTTACTCAAGGCTCCATCGATTAACTTTTCTTTTGATTTTTGAAATAAATATATGTATGAAACTACCCTTAAACTTTAGTTTGATTTTAAACATTATAAGAAAATAGGCATGAAATTTTTGGTGCCGCAATAGTTCCGTGTTCGCCCTTTAGGCAATTTGCTTCCATGAGACGATATTCAGTCAAGCTTGAGAGTTAATAACTGAGGATGTTCACAAAGAACAAAGAACACAAAGGGGATGTCATTCGAAAAGGAAGAAGCTGTTTTGGAAGGCTATATGGAGTGAATACTTTTTTAGTAATCTGAAAAAATACCTTTTTTTAATTAAGAAATTTGCTTCCATAAGTCGATATTCAGTCCAGAAACATCTCTTCAGGTAATAAAAATTTCCTGAGAATGTTCACAAAGAACAAAGAACAAATGGAAGAAGGAAGATCTTTCAGAGTGATTTCTTCGGATGTTTTTTTTCGAGATTGTTGCAGATAATTCTTCAGAGATTCTGTCATGATTAACCCATTTGATTCCCCGGAGAATCTCATAAATATTTCAAAAATGAATTGAAAAAAAATCATATAGGTAATGGAAAGGAGTTATTGAAGGATTTAAAAAGAAACATACAATAATGTTTGCAGGCAATTCGAAGAAAATTCCTCAACTCTATTTTTCTCGGATTCCACAAAAAATAATTCTCAGGAATCCTTATCTTACAGAACATTTCTTTGGAAATCGTGCGATGTATTTTTGTGGGGGATCTTGAGCAATATTTCAAAGATTTTTTTAGAATGTTTGCAGCCATTAATCTACGGATATCTCCAGGAATTTCTCAATGTTTGTCCAAGAAATTTCTTAACTTATACATTTCGACAATTTTTCTAAAGATATCACCAGAAATGTTTCAGAATTTTGCCAGAACATCGAAGGTTTCCCCAGACACGTCTCTAAAATACTTAAGCACTTCCTCTAAAACAGCTAATTGATATTTTCAATGTATTAATTTATCAGGAATTTATTCAGAGTCTGCTACATTTTCGTACAAAACATCTCAAAACGTCATCCATAAATTCTAGGATTTATTTTTGAAAAGAAAATATGAAAAGATTGGTGAGACATCCTAAATGTTTGTTTTTAAATACCGTTCAGATAGAATCATCAAGATCTCATTGAGATTTATTAGCGAAAGCTAAAAAAGACTGCAATCTAATAATAAACACCAGATTCCGCTAGGAAACAGCAGGACCTAAGGATCTTCAGAATTCGTTGAGAAGTCCTATTGAAAATGCTCAATACTACTCTGAAATTTTTCAACAATTAGGAATCTACTTGAAAATCCCAAGGACACAGCAAAACCCCAGCGGTCTACCCAGTAGATAGAAATACTCAGATACACGCTAAGAATGTCCAGATTCATAAAAGTATCCCCAGGATTCCATTACTTACTTCTAAATCTGGCTAAAAATACTTTGGTTCTTGTTAGGAATCCTCAAAATTTTGCGGTGAAGCTCCGTATTCAGAATGATAATTTTATGAGTCAGTTTTTTAATCTCCAGAAACGCACAAAGAGAAAAAATTTGCTATAAACCCTCAGAATTTGGCTTTCAGAGCGGAGAATATTAGATTTTTTTTTTAAGTTGATTTATTTATTATACATCCATTCCATGAAAATCCGATCTAATGGGTCACCGATTTCCGTGGAAATTTGCTATTTTGTTCCTTATCCAAAATAAGGATACACGTGTTTTTGGATTTTTTGATGCGGGTGACCATTTCCGAAAAACGGTGACCAGAAAAATCGCGAGCATGAAACATTTTTGTTTAAAATAAATCATAACTATTACACCGCTCGACCGATTTTCAATTTTTTTGGACGAAATGAGAGCTAAAAATTTTAACTTTTCAAGAAAAATATTGAATTTCACAAACATTGTGTTTTTTACACAAAAAAAAAATCAAATATTTCCGTTTTTTTTCGTATTTTGAAGGCCTTGAGACAAAATAAGCTTGTAGAACAGCACATTTTTTTTTGAATGTTCAGAAAATTTTACGTTTACTGTCAAATGTTCAGCGATGTGTGTTTTTGGTTTTTGAGTTTTTTTTTAAATAATAAATAAAGTCATTTTTTATCCGCACACACTGTAGGGCTCAGCGCATTAGATTTTTTTAATTTTAAAAAATCATAACTTTTGAACAGCTCAACAGATTTCCAATCTTTTTTTTATGAAATTGAAGGTTAAGAGTTCAACTTTTCAGAAAAAATATAAAACTTCAAATTTTTTCAGAGGTTTATATATTTTTCTGAAAAGTTGAAATTTTAACTTTTCAGAATATGATTTTTAGAAAATAGACCTACAGTGTGTACCGATAAAAAATGACTGATTTTTATTTTCAAGAAAATATATGTATATCAAAAACTAAAAAACACACATCGCTGAAAATTTTACAGTTAACGTAAAGTTTTTTGTACTTTAAAGAAAGAATGAGAACAGCAATAGCCCCTTTGGTCCCGAGGCCTTCAAAACACGCAAAAACTTAAATTTTTGATTTATTTTTTCATGCAAAAAAAAAATCAATTTTTGTAAAATTTTATTTGTTTTCTTGAAAAGTCAGTCTTTAGCTTTCATTTCGTCCAAGAAAATTTAAAATCGGTCAAGCAATTCAAAAGTTATGATTTTTTTTTAAATAAAAATTTTACAATGTTGCGATTTTTCTGGTCACCTTATTTCGGAAATGGTCATCCTAATCAAAAAATCCAAAAACACGTATATCCTTACTTCGGATAAAGAACAAAATAGCAAATTTTCATGGAATTCGATGACTCACTAAATCGTTTTTTTATGGAATGGCTGATAGGACAACGTCCAAGTATTTTTTTCAACCATTCAAGTAGACATATCTGAAATTTTTTTTTGAAAAAACCCCTGGTAGAGTAGTTCAATGGATTCTAAATAAAGCTCATGCAAAAGACAACTGTTCTTCTTCTTTCTGGCGTTACGTCCCTACTGGGACAGAGCCTGCTTCTCAGCTTAGTGTTCTTATGAGCACTTCCACAGTTAATAACTGAGAGCTTACTATGCCAATGACCATTTTTGCATGTGTATATCGTGTGGCAGGTACGAAGATACTCTATGCCCTGGGAAGTCGAGAAAATTTCCAACCCGAAAAGATCCTCGACCGGTGGGATTCGAACCCACGACCCTCAGCTTGGTCTTGCTGAATAGCTGCGCGTTTACCGCTACGGCTATCTGGGCCCAACTGTTAATTATATTGAAAAAATAAATGAAAAAAAAAAACTTAAGAGGCATTTTGGGAAAAATCTACGAACGATCAGAAAATCAAGCACATCTTTTTGGATTAACAAATTTTCATGAGAAATAGAAAAAAAATCCAGATTTCCATTAAGTGCCATAAATACCAACAGTGCATTGAATATTATAGGTTCATATGCTTCAGACGGCTAGCAAAAAATGACTCACAATAAACCAAACCAACTGTCAAACATTATTGAAGGAAAAATTCCTTCCTCTTTTCGGAATATTCCTTAAATCAATATTCCCTTGGACATTTCCAATTGATTTTCCTCTTTTTGAATGCTTTCTATGATTTGTTTCGTTTAAAATGATTTAAATTGGCTTTGTAACCAGGGTAGGCTATTCACGCTGACTTTTATTCCAACCATGTCCCTGTTGCATTACAAACTTCCCATGAACTGATTCTCCATCAATCTCATATTAGCTATGCTTTCGAAAAGTCTATAAATTCCATTGTTGATGCGAGAGACATTACAATACTAAAATGTGAAGTGAAATTCGAATCTGTTATGATAGACGATAAACTCTTGATGTGGCTTTAAAGCTTGACGAGAAGCCAGACCTTGCTGTGAAAATTATATGGCAGGATCTGTCAAAATAGGTCAAACAACTTTTTTTTCTTAACAAAAATTTTGGTCTTGACAATACCAAAATTTGAATACGTTATGATAGACGATAAACTTTTACTCTTGATGCGTCTGAAAAGCTTGACAAGAAGGCGATTTCAAGGTATTCGTGACCCTGCTGTGGGAATACTGTGACAAGGTCTGTCAGAACAAACCAAACAACTTTTTATTAATTGAAAAACAACAAAAAATGAAAGTGAATCTCGCAATTGAATTCAGACCAAGATTTTTTTTTTTTTTTGAAATCATCCTAAACTTCGAAAAAGCTTCACGTAAAATGGTAATGAAAGCAAGCACAGCTTTATCGCCGTCTCATTTTTCCAACTGAACACCGATTTGCTTAGAACTTTGAAGGCATTAAGACTATCTTTTTGAAAATTCTTGGAGACTTATTTTAAATTAGTTTGAACTATTATTAAAAACAATCAACGATATATCGAAGGTCCTGACGATGAAAGAATATATTACATTGTCATAAAGAAACTTCCTGAAAGTGGCTTATCGTTCTTAGTTAAACTATTAAGCAAATGTAATCAATCTGTAAGTAATCGTTACAATTAATACGTACATTCTAAGAATTATTCTCCGAGCAATTCTCTCATTAATCAGACAAATCAGGTGCCAAAGCTTTACATCGCCGCCACTGTAATGAAATAGAGTTCAATTTTAATTAAACCCAATCCATTGCGATCGAACGTGCGTCTTCCTCAGTAGGTACACAGGAGAGAACCATAAACCCAAACGAGCATCGTTCGGCAGATGATAATCTCTGCTCGTTCGCTTTGAAATCAACTCAACCATCTCTGCTCAGCTCTGTAAGTACCTATAGCAACATCATTGGGTTTTTACTACAATTTTCTGCACCAGAAGAAAACCCGTTCGCAATTAATTGTATCTTTGCAGCTAAATCAAGATCAGCCCGAGTCGAGTCCGTTCTGGGATGGTGATAGAAGTACTGGTGGAAGGACCTTAATGAGACTCTTGCAGCGCTTCCCGAACAGAATCGCTTAACAAAATTTCATATTTCTATCAACAGAAGCTACATATAACAGAAGTGGATATAATTTTGTAATCAAGAAAAGTTTATATGCACCCGCTATTTTTTGTATCAAATTTACAACAATTTTTTTTTTTTTTTGGCTTTTGGCATTGCTTCCGCACGTTCGTTGTTAATAATATCAAAAGTTATGAACAATAACTTAATTGACAATCATTTTGTATTTTTGTAACATCCTTTTAACACGTTCCGCAAAAGCTTCGTTATAATTGTAATAGGGTTTGTTTTATTCTTGTTTTATTTGGTACTAATTGAGCAAAAATTTTTGTTTTTCCGACTACCAACGGTAGGAGTAGTTTACGGAACAAATTGCAGGAATGTTTATCCTAAGAGGCTTGCCGAGCACGATATTTACGAGTGCTCTGAAAATCAAATTTTGCAACGAGTTACGTACAAATTTTTTTGCAATTAAGGGTATCAGAATATATCGGAATGCAATCACCATTATTTTACAATTTCTGAAAAAAAATTGTGTTATGATTCATAACGTAACTCAAAACAGTTGCGTAATGAGAAAGCGTTGCGTAATGAATCATTACAGCACTGGTTACAGTTGCGTAATGACTATTCCCGCACTGCATGCTTCAGTGCAGGAAAGTAGGCCGTTTCATGACAGATTGGCATGATGAAAAACAGCCTATTACGATGGGAAATTGCAAAAATGTTTTATAACAACTGGTGATATGAAAAATGTTCTCAGAGAAATACCGTTTTGATTCATATTACGGACACTTAAGGCCTCAGTGAAGTATAACCCAGCTTGGACCATACAACATAAATCATTCTGTATGATTTTTTAGCGTTATCGAGTGTCGGAAGCCCTTAACTTTCGAATGGTGGGTAAAGAATACGCGTCCGCAACTTGAATAATTTTGAATAAATCAAAACGTGTGGCCTTTTCATGATTCTTATTCCGGACGCT
Source organism: Aedes aegypti (assembly GCF_002204515.2). Classification (NCBI taxonomy): domain Eukaryota; kingdom Metazoa; phylum Arthropoda; class Insecta; order Diptera; family Culicidae; genus Aedes; species Aedes aegypti. The sequence goes on along the minus strand of NC_035108.1, from coordinate 117,209,061 downwards.
CCCTCACTTTTGCCTCATATTCCGGACGCTTTGATTCGAATTACGGACAGCTCATGATAATCATTAATGGAACAATCAAATTATCAATTGAAATCGTTCAACCACTTAAAAGACGTCTAAGGTAGTTGGGCATTATAAATTTGCAATGATATTTATGGAAAAAACCTCGAGCCTCGAAAATGAGAACTTTTGGACGGCGAAAATTGAAACATTTCGTGTGAAATGTTTCCCATACAAACGAGAGTGTCCGGAATTTGAAGCTGTCCGTAATATGAATCAAAACGGTACATTCTGTTATGATTTTGTTTCTTTCCTCTGGTTGGGAAACGGAACCACCAGACTAGAACAGTTAGCAGCTGGTGTGTGGCGAGTCGCTATCAGTCACCCGTTTCTTTTTTGTTATCCTACTATGGGATGCTGCTTAGTTTGGGACTTTTTGCCGGTGAGATCTGTATCCTGGTCTTTCCTAGTGTCTGGCTGGCTGGGTGTTGAACGACGTTGTGCTTTCCTGGGAAGTTCCTCTTGAGGAGAAAAAGGGGTTGGTTGGTTGGAGGTGGCGAAGACGATTTATGAGACAACAAAGAAGTGTCTCCCTAGACGACCGGATTAATCAGAATGCCATTTGATCGCTTTTTTATGTTGTCATTGTCATCTCTATAGAATTGTGGGATGTGAGAGAGGGGGGTTCTTTGTCTTATTGGGGGGTAAGGCTTCTAATGGTAACTGGTTAATGTCTGATGGATTGAAATAGAGCTAGTTCATGGAGACGCATGGTGATGTCTATGAACGCTACTATTCCAGAACAATATTTTTCGACATGATCTCGAACCTCAAGAATATAAGAGCTCAAGTTCTCGAAGTTTATCTTAAAAGTCCATCAGTATCTTGTATCTTTCCAGAGGATTTGTTACTAGTACAAATTTAAAACAGCCATCAATTTAACCGAATATATGATTAAAAATCAAAGAACAAAAATTTTGGAACAAAAACTTTTTTAACAGAAGGAAAAAAATCCCACCAGGCAAATTATTGTTGGCATTTTGTCCATTCGACCTATTGTCATTTCAACGTTTTAGCTTTCGACCTTTTGTCCATTAACCAATTTAACCGTTCTAACAACAGCGTTACTTTTCGATCACAAATGATCAATTTTTTTGTTTGAAACTTTGGGTGCTTCTTGGTTAATATACTTTCAAACCAGTCTATTGGTCTTTTCAATACATTGTGCAGCAAGTTAATTTGTTTCAAATCAATCAAAATCAAATAAAAAAAGTCAAACTTTAGTCATAGGTGACTTTAATGCAAAACATCGGTCATGGGATAATTTGCAAAGCAATTCCAACGGCAGAATTTGATTTGATGAGTGCTCTTCAGGATATTTCTCAATATAATACCCTGATAGCCCTACATGCTTTTCCTCTTCTAGAAACCCTTCTACGATTGATTTGGTCTTAACCGACTCTAGTCACCTTTGTACCCAACTGGTTACTCACGCTGATTTTGATTCTGATCATGTTATTTATTGTATCAACCTGTAATCATCAAAAACCCCTTCATTGCAACATCATCATCAAGTCTAGAATGAATGATCCCCAGTCGCCTTCAGGACCAGAAAGCGAACCATATTTTTTGAACATGCTGCCCTCCTCGCATAAACAGTGCATATTATTCTTGGCAATTACCGAAACCTCGGAACGGGAATGGAATCCTTTCCATAGAACTACTTCCACATACAAACAACGTTCAGGCATTCCATTCTGATGCCGCGACTTCCCCTCGTCGTCGACGGACCGAAAGTGCAGAAGGAAACCAGCCTACGACAACGGCAAATCGCTTGCGCAGACTGAAATGGAAAACTTCCGAGTCTGGGTTCGGGTTCTGCAGCGGAAGTTGTGAAAGCGAATCGAAACAAAAACAACGTCCTCGCTGCCGCCACCAGGACCAGGACCCTTCTGTTCAGCAGCAGCGAGGTGGTGCCCAGAGCGGGGTGGCGATGTTGTTGTTTTGGTGGGGTGTTACTGCAGCATTTGTCGTCAGCACCATCGTCGTCGTTGGTTCCGTCTCGTCAGGCGTAATTGGTTTTGTGGGGGGAAAGGATCGAGGCGAGTTTTTTTTCTATTCCGCGAAATATGCGGAAGAATGAGAGGGAGCTTTGAGGTGTAGGAAAAAAAGAGTTCTGTCCTATAATGATGGCGTGGTAATGCGAGTTTATTTTAAAAGGATATTTTATGCATGCAATGGATGGAGTTCATGGGGAGGATTAATTTTTGATTGGCCATTGTTGGCGATGGGATTTTGAATGCGATGACTTGGTGGGTATTGTGGCGAAGAACTTAATTGAGAATAGATTTAAGTTGTCAACTTCTTATTGCTAGAAAATGAATCGACTTGTAATACGACTTTTCTTTGAAGAAAATCAGATAATTTTGAAAAACCTATAATAAGTATATTAAACCTTAGAATATTTAAAATAATTTGGCATGTTTTGAAAAGCATTGGAATCAAAAGAACGGACCAAAAGAGGAAACTTTGACTCACGTGGCACATGATCCCCCCACCTTTTTCACGCTTTTCGTATAAGTACACCAACAATTGTGTAAGGCTTGTCACGCTTGGCTTGACCCCCCCCCCCCCCCCCCTAGGAGCGTGACATTATTTGTGCACGACCCCTTAGATTGAATAACTTTGCACATAATAGATTATCGAATAAAATCTATTGGTGATCTATAAGATTGAGTGTATCCTTACAAGCACCTTGTTAATCAGTTGAGAATAGTGGGAAAGTTTGCTTCATGGAGAGACATCATCCTCTATTGTTCTCGGAATCCAAAAATGTTTATTCCAAGTTATTTTGTACAGCACTTCGTTTCTACGGGAAATAATATCAGAGCTGGATTCATTCGATGGAACAAACGAATAATATTGTATAAGGAATTTGAAGAAAGTATTAGTCGGAAAAAACAAAACAAAAATTGAACAATTTCGAAAAATATCAATTACTAGAATACCCAACGTGGCTAGCCACGTTCCAACGAAATTTGGAAGCGAAAAAGTGTTTGACCTTCCATCGTTTGATAATTTCTATGTTCGAATGCAAAATGATAACTTGAGCAAGTAAATGTATCTTTTGAAAACTGTGTAAATACTCAAACAACACAAAGCTGAGGAAAAGTCTTCGATCTGGGTAAGATGTGATGTCAAGGAAGTGGTTATAATTTTATTTAACTTCACCCGATATCGACAAACGCATGGCATAAATGACAGCAAAATCGCCTAAATTTATACTAAGAGGTCTCCATGGAGTCAGCTTCCCGAATGCTATTGTAATGTTCCGATCTCAAATAATCGCAACATCAAATGCTGTTGTAGGGGTTCTACTACTGTGAAATATTTCTAAAGTTCCAGAACTTTCCACGAATGGAAGGGTCACGCAAAGTTCTTGAATATTGTGATGAATATTTGCTGTAGCGTTTGTTAATATATTGTCGTGTTTGAAAATAACGATTTGAATGGTCTCACATGAAAATAAACTATTGTGTTGCTCTCTTTCGGTAAATTACATACATACAACTCTGAGATTATTTAAATTTTCTCCCGATGATTTGTCTCCTATGCGATAATAAGAAATAAATGTGTATTATTAAAGAAATTTCTGAAAACTTTACTCGGAAAAATGGAAGTGGAAATAGTATCCTTAAATTTACAATATTTGGCGCTTTTTTACAAATAATTAGTCCGAGAACATTCCATGAATTGGGAACAACAATGTTCCAGAATATTCTCGAATGATGTTGTAGTGTTCTCAAATTACTGTTGTAGCGCTCAATGACACATTTCGGTGAAACATTTCAAAGCGTTACTGACAGACAGACAACTCTGGGATTATATATATGATATATAATTCGTTTATTCCACCGAAATGTCTAAAAGTTTCAAAACTTGAAGATTCACATTCACAAATCATAAAAATCGAACGCGTAATAAAAAAATTGTTTGGGAGATATAGGCTATAGTCACTTGAAACAGATATTATATTTGTTGTTCAACAAATTTCTAATTTCTTCAAACTGTTATATCTGTAGCGATAAAAAATGTTAAAACTGCAGAAATCTAATCTAGATTTGATTATTTTGCAAATTTTCAGCCGTAGTTTTGTGTAATTTGAAATTTAATTTTTATTTTTGATTTTTTTTATGAAAATAAATAAAATATGTTTTTCAATGTATATTTTTTATTGTCCAGACGATTCATTACAACTTCTTCATAGAACATATTCATCTAAAATCAGCAGTTTTGGAGTAGGAATTTGTCAAATAAGTTCCATGAAAAAAATTATACGCCGTTTTCAAAAGTGTTTCTTGAGTCAAAATATTCGGAAAAAATGGAAAACACTTATTTTTTCATACCTGGAACATGTGCAAAATTTAATCAAAACCAAAGATTATCGAGGACGATTTTTATTTTATTTTTCGACTCTTTCTGGATGGAATTCGTCATGGATAGGTGCATAAGCCTCCTTTTTTTCTTATACAGCCATTCCATGAAAAACCGATCTAGTGGGTCACCGAATTCCGTAAAAATTGCTATTTTGTTCCTTGTCCGAAGCAAGGATACACGTGTTTTTGGTTTTTTTGATTTAGAGTTACCATTTCCGAAATAGGGTGACCAGAAAAATGGCAACTTTGCAAAATTTTTATTTAAAAAAACATAACTTTTGAACCGCTTGACCGACTTTTAATTTTCTTGAACTAAATGAAAGCTGAAGATTTTTCAAGAAAATATTAAATTCCACAAATTGGTCTTAGAATTCCTTGAAAATATATTATTTTGTTCCTTATCCGAAATATGGATACACGTGTTTTTGCATTTCTTGATTAGGGTAACCATTTCCGAAATAGAATGACCAGAAAAATCGCGATTTTACAAAATATTTATATATTTAAAAATTATAACTTTTGAACCGCTTGAACGATTCTCAATTTTCTTGGACGAAATGAAAGTTCTTCAAAGATTTTTCCTTTCCAAGAAAAACATAAAATTTCAGGAAAAAAAGGCCTTGGGACAAAAAGGGGTTATTGCTGTTCTCATTTTTCTTGAAAGTTCAGTAAATTTTACGTTTACCGTCAAATTTTCAGCAATTTATGTTTTCTAGTTTCTGAGATATATTTTTTTTAAATAAAATATTAGTCATTTTTCTTCGCACACACTGTAGGTCCCAGCGCATTGAGTTTTTTATTAAAAAAAAAACAACTTTTGAACAACTCTACCGATTTTCAATCTTTTTATGGAATGAAAGCTTAAGGTTTCAACATTTCAGAAAACAAATAAAATCCTGAAAAAAAAAGTTTTACATGAAAACATATAAAACAAAATCTAGTTTTTTAGGAAATTTTTATATTTTTTCATGTAAAATTTTTTTGTCAGGGCTCTATATATTTTTTTAAAAAGTTAAAATCTTAAGCTTTCAGTCCATAAAAAAGATTGGAAATCGGTTGAGCTGTTCAAAAGTTATAATATTTTTTTAATAAAAAATCTAATGCGCTGAGACCTACAGTGTGTGCCGATAAAAAAATTACTGATTTTTTATTTTCAAAAAAATATATATCTAAGAAACTAAAAAACATACATCGCTGAAAATTTGACATTAAACGAAAATTTTTCTGAACTTTCAAGAAAGAATGAGAACAGCAATACGCACTTTGATCCCAAGGCCTCCAAAGCACGAAAAAACGGAAACTTATCATATTTTTTTCATGTAAAAAACACATTTTTTTGTGAAATTGTATATGTTTTTGAAAAATCAAAATCTTTAGCATTCATTTCGTCCAAGAAAATTGAAAATCGGTCAAGCGGTTCAAAAGTTATGATTTTTAAATAATTTTTTTTTGCAAAATCGCGATTTTTTTGGTTACCATATTTCGGAAATGGTCACCCGAATCAAGGAATCCAAAAACACGTGTATCCTTATTTCAGATAAGAAACAAAACAGCAAATTTCCACGGAATTCTGTGTCCCACAAGATCGGTTTTCCATGGATGGCTGAATTATGATTAAAGCTTTATACAAAAGTAAGACATACTGACAAAATTTGATATAAATGTAATAACGTTTTAAATTATAAATAATAGGTTAACCCGGGGCACCTAAGGAATTAATGGTTGTAACTTTCTGAATACATACCAAACGGACCTTTTTATTCCATGGCCTAATAAGAACATTAGTAAGCTACAATAAAAAGCGATTGAGGAATCATTATATGTGTCTTGACGAACAGATTTCTAACAATGACCAACCATGCCCAGTTCAGTTTTGGGAGTTGTCAAATCTCAGCGCCTCCATCGAATTGCTCTGGATTTCTCTGTGACTTAGTCAACTAGCTTCTGATTCTACATCTATTTGACGATCAGGATTCGAGTTATGGGACCTATGGGAGGGTTTTGAGTACAAATAGGATCGTGCTTCCACAAATAATCCAAATATAACAACTTTTTTCGTAATTCCAAAAATTGTTGTACTCGATTCAAAACTCGATCTATTCAGCACTCGTCGTATCTACGGCCTGGGGGCCTTCCTTAGCCGTGTGGTTAGAGTCCGCGGCTACGAAGCAAAGCCATGCTGAAGGTGTCTGGGTTCGATGTGGGTACCTGCCACACGATATACGAATGCAAAAATGGCAACTTTGGCAAAGAAAGCTCTCAGTTAATAACAGTGAAAGTGCTCATTGAACACTGAGCTGAGATGCAGGCTTTGTTCCAGGGAGGACGTAATGCCAAGAAGAAGAAGAAGAGAAAAAGGAGTTTCGATTTATAAGTATTTACCTAACCAACGCTATTCAATGAAAAAGTCTCAACATTCAGTCTTGTCGTTATAGCTCACCTGAAACGAAAAGAAAAAAATCATACAAATTAAACATAAATTTTCACGAAAACAGTTCTGTAAAACACTCTCGCACACGCTTCCATTTAAATCCGTGTTAAAAAATTTTCCCATCCATTAAGAACATCCCATTTCCCAGAACAAAAGCCCCATTTACGAAAGCAGAAACCAACGCGTCACCGATTCGGCTAAAAGTGCATTCACACCGCACCGGCAGTGGTGCGCCTCTGGCAACAGCCCGTTTGCATTCTGCGGCTCAACTGCACTCCTCTAGTATCCCATTCTGCATATGCAATTCCCTCACACATTACCATGTTATGCCTCCGCCGCATAGTGTGCTTCCTGGCAGCAGCCGGACGGCGGCGTTAGAACAACCCTTCGCCTTGTTGTGTCACCACGCTATTATAAACTAGTGTTGGTGTGCACTTTCACAGTCAACCCCATCGGTGTGCATCATCGGGATGCAATTCAACCCGATCAAGCGTTGCACTATGGTCGGGATCCATTCAAAAATAATTGATGATTTTGAGATTTTTATAAATTTTATCAACATTTACAAATACAATGAAAAAGAATATAACATCTTTATGATCCTTGACTGAAATGAAACATAAAGGCGATAAAACTAGTTTTGGCCAAACATTATCTTTTTCCGACCACTGTGCATTGGTCGGCGGCAGGTTGAGCTCACTGCAAGAATGTTTGAATATTACATATGCTCCTCCTGTTCTGAACCCATAACCGCCATGCCATACCTTTCCATGCAGTCTCAGTCAGTCAGTCAAAGTGTGAATGGTGTGTGGTCGCCGTCGTCGTTGAGTAGGTCGGTCATTGAACCTGGCATTCAACCGGGTTCACACTTTGTGCCACCATCCCTCCAGCCGCCCTTAGCGACCACTTACCGTCATACTATATGGAAATCACACTTGGATTGGTTTTGGAAGGAAAAAATCAGAGACAGGCAAGAATTTGCTGCACTCCGCCGAGGATGAGGGTTGAAATGCAGGAATTTTTCACGTTCAAATGATTAGCAGTGATCGGGGGTAGATGGTTGAGAAATTCACATTTGGGTGAATGGACCAAGATGAGATTTTTGGTTGTCCTTTGCATTTTGAGAAAAAATGGCCCTTCTGGTTCATATGTTACATAGAAAAAAAATCCATGATAATTTCAGCGTAAAATCATGCACATGAAGGGAATGCCAAATTCGTTGCAAATTTGTAATCTAGCATTGTCTTTCACCAATTACGCGACAATTCGCATAAATTTACATGTTATTCATGTAATTTTACGCGATGTATCATGTAAATTTGCGACAACATGTTTTTACGCTGAAATTTACATGGATCCGTATATTGGGCCAAAATGTTAATTTACGACTGATATAATGCCAATAAGCCGATAAGTAGCACTATGCAAGCCGTATATAAGGGTTTGAGCCCGAAATACGACTTTTGGTTATCTGGGAAATGCTGAATTTTTTATTAAATAAGTAGAAATGCACCTAAAGCTTCAATTGCAAAGGTTGATCTGTTTTTACATGTTATGAATCTCCAAAGATAATCTGGTTGATTGCTATACAGATTTTGATTACTTCCTGACGTCATTTGTTGGATGAGGAATTCGCAAGGTTTACTTTGGATCTACCAAAACCCCATCAGGAATTTTACCAGTAATCTGGTGATTTTTTCATGGATTCTAGAGACTTGAGCATTGAGATATATTCCCAATTGTCTACACTACAGTAAGCTACTATTCCATAATGAATGAACAGACTAATCAACGAGAATTTAGACTAAGTTCCAAACGTTTTCTCAAGAAGCCACTAAAATTTCTTCACAGGTTGATCAATTGTTCTATGAATCAAGTCCTCTACATTCAAAAGTTGTGAAAACATCAATTACTATCCTTGAAATCGCCAATGTTCGAAATTTGACACGAAACGGAGTATTTAATGATGAATGAAAACATGTTTTTCACAGAAAATCCTAGAAAATGATTTTTAAATGCTGATGACCGAATGTTCTCATTTAATCTTGGGCAAGATTTTCAAAGAATCCTAAGCCAGATTCTCACTTAATCTTGAGCAAAATTTTAAGATCTCACGAAGCATTAGATTATAGATAAATTCAAAACAGAATTCTGAGAAGATTTCTTACAAATCCCTCTGGAGGATGGTTGAAAGTACAGCCAATCCTCTTTTTATGCCCCTAACTGGGGGAGCATAGAGAGAATTGGAGCGTAAAAAAATGGAGAGGAATGTGAAGCGTCAAAAGAGAGAGGGTAGGTACGAATTTTGAGCGTAATAGGAACTAGAAGCGAGAAAAATCTTTTCGTTTGTTCTCAAGGAGTTTTTCGATGACGGAAACCATAGTCTGACACCATTTTGAAATCCAAGATGGCGACTTCCGGTTTGTAAAAAATCACTTACAACCCATGCAATATGGGTATTTCTGGAACGGGACCGATGGGTTGATGCCGGAAATCGAGTCGTAAATAAAAAAATTGCCTGGGTTTGAAGTGATTTTCACAAACTGGAAGTTGTCATATTGGAAACCAAGATGGTATCAGACATCGATTTTAAGCATCTCCTTTTCGGTCCCGTTCCATAAATATCCATATTACATCGGTTCTTGTAGGTCATCATCGGGTAGGAGCGTAAGTTGGAATTAGGAGTGTTAAAAGAGGGGTGTAAAAAAGAGGGCGTAAGAGGAGGTTTGGCTATATTTTTTATCTCGGATTCTCCAAACGAACCGTTTGACACTAATTGACTTTTAATCGATTTTTTTTAAATGTTTTGTGTCCTTAGAAATCTAGCCCACCATACAATTTTTCTGAAATTTTACCCGTGGTTCGAAAGGTTATGCATACCTATTTTCGAATGAGATCCGAAGTTCAGAAATATGTTATTCAGGGTGTCTACTACCTGGAAAATCTGGAATAATCAGGGGTTTTTTTGAATTACTAATACACGGTAGAATATGTTCTTCTTGTGACACAAAATCTTTGCAATAAAAAAAATTGTCGCTACTGCTATGGTTTAATCCTTTGATTTGTAGTCATTTTTATTCATTCAGCATTAAACATGCCTAGACAGTTGGTAAAGGCAAGTACAGTTCTCAGTTGGGTTTCGTTCATGAGCATGTGAAACTTGGATGAGAACAATATTTTTGCCAATTCTATATTTTTGTGGGGAAAGAGCAAACATTACAACAGATGAGAAAAATAATACATCTCTCAGGTAAGCAGATCTCTTTTTAAAGTATTTTTCACTTTTTCAATGCAAGTCTCGTAATTTCTGACCATCCCTTTTTTATGATTGTACCCCGTTTGGCATAAAGTCGTTTGGCATAAAGCCGTTTAGCATAAAGTCGTTTGGCATAATGGTTGTTTGGCATAATGGCCGTTTGGCATAATGGTCATTTGGCATAATGGTCGTTTGGCATAATGATTGACTTAGAATGAATATCGGCATTTTTGAAGCTTTTACCGAGAGCAACACCACCGAGCCCAGTATTTGTTCAGAGATTTTCCTAGCTATTAATGTCAAAAATTGTTGTAACATTAGAGAGCATAGCTAAATTAAACTCGTAACGGGTCTGGTGAAAGATCTTTTCGGAATGATATTTTTTCTACATCTCAGAACATAGAATATCTATAAGCTTAATGCGATCTACAAATTTGAAAATATTAAATTGGTAAAGAAAGTTCGCAGTAGAATATTTCGCTCATAGCATATTGCGCTGCAAATCAAGCTTTGTCCCAGTTTGGACGAGGACACTTGATGAAAATTACTTGATAAAAGAAGGGAAAATTTATTTGCAAAATATTTAAAACTCTAACCCAAAGACCTATTATTACAGCATAATGCAAAAATAGCCTATATACAAGAACAGATATTTTTTCGTTTAAAATGTTTGAGGCTCTAACGCAAAAAAATGTTCCCACACCATAACTCAAATAAACAACACATATAAAAAAAATATGTGTGTCAAAACTTTTGAATGATTGAATATAAATTTTGGAAGTGTACGTCAAAAACACCGTCTATTATCAAAAGAAGGGAAAAGAGATCATGTACCATGCCCACACAGTTACGGATCACCCACAGTGACGGATCACTTTGGCGTTCAACATCAAATAACTCGCTCAAAACATAAACGTTGACGTAAAACATATTTTTCCCATGTTATACTATTTGTCTTCTTGCATTTGTAAAGTTAAGTACAACATTCAATCGATTAACAGCGGTGTAATTGACAAATGTTTAGTTGGTACCACACAGCTATCATTATATGGTCGTTTTCTGTAAGAAGTGCCGTCAGCATTCATAAGCTCCCACAAGTGATAAAATTCATATGTTATAGCATAAAACATGCTCGTTCGCTTCGATTTAGTGTGAATTCATCTTTGGAAAATATTTTTCTTGATTGTTGGGTTCTAAATACCGAATATTAGCACTTCTAACTAGTGATCCATAATATGGACCAGGAAATGATTGTTTACCACGGTTATGGATCACTTCCAAAGAATGTAGATTTCTACCATTTTAAGCATTGGATTCGACATTTTCAGACAATAGCACTAAGGATAAAACTAATACAACATCAAGGTTGGTAAATTTCATTTTTTAGCAGACAAAAATGGGTGGAAAACTTTGTGTGGAGCGAAAACAGTTCATGCCTCAGTTACTACAATGCAGTATATCACAAAAAAGGACATTTTACCCTTGTTTCCAGCTCTAACAATGCTATTTTTTGCAGTAATATATGACACATTGTTAACTTTCACCAAATCATGCAATACAGATGCATTGAGTTTAAAATCTCTTGATTTTGCGCACTGATCCGTAATATGTCACAATTTGATCCATAATATGAAAATTGATCCATAATATGGTTTTCAGAAACCGATGCAATTTTTAATTTTTATGTAATCCTATGTAAAAATTACACTCAAAACAGTTTACTAACCGAAGTTCCAATTTGAAACGATTCAATTCGTGCTTTTCAATTACAATTTTACGCTTTTAATGTCGTTTTATTGAATTTTATAGGTTGGACTCTACACTATTTGATCCATAACTGTGGGGTCATGGTATACGCAAGAAAACAAATATGTTGAATATTGACAGGTTCTAAAGTAATTATCCTTCTTACAACACGTCTTGCAAGAATTGATAATACAGCTAAATATAAAAATAGTTTAAGCTTTACTAAATAATAAAAATGTAAAATGGTGTAAATATAAAGAACAACCTACTTTTAAAAGAAGGCAACATTTATGATTAAATATAGAAGAAGACGCCAAAAATAATCGTGGCATAAGACAACGAAAAGACATCAAAAATTGCGTACAGAATCATCGGTTCCCCGAATGCCATTTCCCCGAATGATCGGTTTCCCCGTAAAGTGGTACAGTTTAGATAGGTGCTATGATAGTCTTCAGTGGCTGGATAGTGAACGAGAAAGAACGATAAGCAATCAAAAGAAGGAGGTATTATGTCATTCTCGGCTATACACATGTTGGCAAAAATGCTAAGGACGGTAAAACTCGAAAGAATCGCCAATTAAATAAAGAAGGGTGCATATTTGATGGCCAGTTCGTTTACCACCCTAAAATGTATAAAGTAACGACAATTATCAATGCTAAAAACTTTTCAGAGAAATGGGCTACTCGGGGAAACGGGATACTAGGGGAACTGGCGTTCAGGGAACGACATTCGGGGAAAAGTAGCACAATCCATCGAAGTAACTGCAGTAATCGATTTCTCTTTTCGTCAATAACTTGAGCAAATCAATGTTATCGATTGCCACCCTTTTGTCAGTTGGAAACAAAAAATATCTACAATATGGCTCCAAAAAACAGCCAGTATATAAAAGAAGGTGAAATTTATTTTTGGATCAACACTCTTTAAACCTATTATTATGGTTACATCCTGTTTAGAAAAAAAAAACATAGAATATTTGAAAGAAGGGAAAATTTGTGCTAAATATATCAAAATCTTCAGTGCAAAAAATATTCCACTAGCGAAACTCAAAGTAAGCATTAATATTTGAAAGAAGGGTTATTTCTGGATAAAATACTATTAGCAAAAACTCTCCTAGTATGCTTTAGTTTATTCAAGAGCATATGATTGTTGAATAAAGTGTCATTTTGTTTCAATTGACTCCAAAACAAGCCTGATGCCATCAGAAAGATTCAATAGAAACGTAAAAACGAATGTCATCTTAAGATTTTTTTTGTTTTCAGACTCATTATGCCAAACGACTATTATGCCAAACGACCATTATGCCAAACGACCATTATGTCAAACGACTTTATGCCAAATGACCATTATGCTAAACGACTTTATGCCAAACGGCTTTATGCCAAACGACTTAATGCCAAATGACCTACCACCCTTTTTTATATAAAATTTCACAATTTTAATGGATTCATCACAACTTCATTCAAGGTACCACATCACTTACTTCTACAGAAATTATTACAATACGATCAGTTACAATACGAGGAGTTCATCAAGCCATAATTGGAATTCACATAAGTTTTATCAGAGATTACTGTAAGATTTTCTTTAGGAATTGCTCGCGGATTTATTCAAAATTTTCTCCAAAAAAAAAAAGAAAAATTCCATTGACATTTCTCTTGGCGCATCCCGTGATGAATGATTGGATAAAAATCTTTGAAAACTTCCTTGGGAATTCAAAACCAAATAGGAACAATTTTGAATTCTTGGAGATGCTTCAACGGAAATGTTAGAGAAAGTCCTAGGTAAATCAATGGATAAACTTCTGTAAAATTTGGAATTTCCTTGACAAATAAAACGATCTTGGGAGGATTGAATTCATGCAGGTTTATTAAACAAAATTCTTAGAATAATTACCGAGAAAGTTCGTGATAAAATACAAATCAAACTTCTGAAGAGATTTTCGAAGTAATATGTGGAAGAAATCTACAGCAAATCAATCAGTTATATTTGTCGTAATGTCACTTGTAATTCAAAAAATGTTTAAGAAATATTTATAATAAAACGTCTGTTCACATGAGAAATTAACCTCGTGATTTGAGTCGTGACTCATGTCAGGTTTTTTTTTTTCAAGAAAGAGATCTTTTAAGTTGTCATTTCCAAGACGGCCAGTCACTATCAACCCTGATTTACTCATGATATAAAAAATACAAAACGCCCTTCTAGAGAAAATTTCTGGATAGTAAATCATTACCTATAAGACACTGAAAAATCGAATTGAGTATTATGCCATTTCAATCCACTAGAGTTGTACAGAGATACGAACTCTAGTGGAATTAAATGGTTAAGTACTTAATTCGAAATTTTCTTGGTACGCCGCTGATGCCCATAAACCTGAATCTCATTTTAAGAGAGGCTACTTTATCTTAAGTTCGAATATGCTGTTTCCTTCATAACTGACATTGACGAAAGAGACAATTTCAGATAAGCATTCTTGGTTTTCTTGTAAACAAAATGCAGAATCACTTGTTTTTTCTTTATTTGTTTACAAATACAGAACAAGTTTTTTTTATTGAAGTGAAAAAAAACTTTGAATTTTATCGTTAGATTTTTTGTTCAAGTGCTCTGAAGCCGATCTCCTATCGTTCCTGCGGATACAATCCGGTAGGGAAATTAGAACATGAGAGGGATACCACAGACGAACAGACGTCAGACGTAACAAGCTTGAACAAAATTGAATAAAATTCATCACCCACATGTGAACTAGCAACATCTGTTGATCAAGTTGCACGAAGAGAGGTTTTGGCAACACTGACCGCAAAAATTGAGCCCAAACGAAAATCTAGCAACACTGGCCGCAAAATCTGTGCTCTGTTTTGATTCTGTTTTTGCTGGTCGGGCTAGTAAAGTGAAATGTAATATTTTTTTGTGAAAATTAGCTTTAAAGAAAATATTTATTTATTTAAGTTTTGCTGTTTAATGCAATTAAAACAAGATAAAACATCATCCGGAACATTTCCTGTACCTTTTTCCACGCACAACAGAACCGGTAGATTTCGTGGAAGATTTCTGCAGTGATTTTTCGGCCACGGTCAGTTTCAAGCTCAGCTTCATTTTCCATAGGTAGCAGGTAATAAGCATATTAGAAATTTCCTCCACAATACAGTCGATGTCAAATTCCGAACAGACTCATATTCCGAACACTCGGGTTTTGTATGGCAATGTGGTTGAAATATTTCGCTGAAATATGTCATCGAATAACCAGGAATTGGCTGCCAATTACGATTCAATTTAATCATTTACAAATCTATTTCACAATTCGCGAGTAGTGATGATTCTCTAGTTCGTGGTCAATAAAAATAGCTCGGATTAATTTTATTTGCGAAATTATTCATTTCAATACGATTTATTCGTGCTGTTCGGAATTTGAATCAAGGTGTTCGGAATATTAGACAGAATGAACACATTGTTCGGCATTTGAATCAAAATGTTATTCCATACTCTTACGTAAAAATAATACTGAATAAGTCTAAATAAATATTTTTATCAGTACACACAATAGCTAACATTGCCGAAAAACTAAGATTTTCATTAAAATCAGCTAATTTATGCCCACTAGGTGCATTTGAAGTCACTGTTGGCATTGAGTATTCGGAGTATGACTCAAATAAGGTACAGTGGGGGAAGTGTATCAGTGGGGTAAGTGGATCATTTGTCCATATTAAGCATAAATACTTGAATATATTGAATGTTTTCGCTCCATTGCTTCATTTTAGGTTACATTCTTACGCCCACACTGATACTATTGTAAAACTGGTACTACACGTACACTAACACAAGCAAACTTGTTAGCCGCAAAAATCAATTAATTTGAAAATTGTTTTCCATCAATCAAAAATCCATTGTATCTCTGTCTAAAATCGAATACTATTAGTTTTTTCGACACATGGTGAGCATTTCAGTTCCAATTGAGTGAATCACAATGAAAAATATGTGATTTTAATAAATAAATACAGATATATTGGACATGGTACACTTACCCCTACTTTTTAATGGGGTGGGGTAAGTGGATCAAGTATTATTATCATTTATTGACAGACTGCTTACGAGAATTATAATAAGTTTTAATATCCGCAAATGTAGTTTTCCTTTAATTTTTTCCATTCCCAGCTTAAATTTGTCAAATTGACCATGAAAAATATGAATTAATCCACATAAAAGTTTTTTTAACCTTTCTGGTATAAAAAAATATAGAAACATAATAATTTCAAAATTAACACGAAACTTTTCGTGGTTTATCTGAGCTGAGTTGCAAAAGAGCAAAATATACAAATTTTCAAATTGAAAGCATATTATTGTACCTTATTTAATTGTACTAGACAGATGATACTGATATAAACATAAATAGAATAAAAAGATTTCAGTTTGTAATACAAAAGTAAATGTTATTAATATTTTTAGCAACGTGTGTTTTTCGAAAACATCGTTAGGAATAATCCTACAATACTGATGTATAGCTTATGTGTATCAGTGGATGATTTTTCTGAAAATTTGTTATTATTTTTTTTTTTTTAACGAATTAGTGTTAACTAATGTATAAATATTTTTCTAACAATTTTGATAAAATAAAACTATTTTTTTAATTTTGAATTATCAAAATGTAACAAAGTGCTAGTTACTAATAACAAGAACGAGAGTAATATCATTCTTACAATACATAATTAGACCACATTTGTTTTGAGAACAGATTTTTTTATTGGTGATCCACTTACCCCACCATGGTGGCGCAAGTGGATAATTTGGTGCAAAATTTTAAGTCCCTTATACTTAATACATAACAATAAAAAAAATCAAAATAAATTACGATTTGAAGTATATTAGTCCTTTATTGGTTATCCACAGAAAAAAGTTTTAATTACATTATTCACGTTAGCTGTACATAACAAAGAAGTTGACTCTTGATTTTTCTGTATCCACTTACCCCACGGTACCTTACCATTTTTAGTTTTTCGATAGTTTTGATTAAGAGATACACAAATAAAGATGCATACCGTGACCAGGCTTTGCAGAAACTCCTCTGCGATGCGAACATGACTCCTCATAACTCCTCAAACAGTTCGAGCGAGAGTGCATTGAAATACGAGGATGTTTTTCTGGTAATATTTCTCTCACCTACTCTCACATTGAAAGAACTCTTGAGTGACCCGCACGAACCAAACTGGCCTCGAAAAGTTGTGATGGCACTCTCCCTTGATGGGATTTTCTTCCGTTGTGTTTTGGGTCGCATCTTCCTCGCTCATTTTTTCGCTCTCTCACAAAGATGCAAAGACAGCACGCTGCCTAAGATCATGTTACCGTACTCTGGTAATGTTTAGGAGTATTATCCAGCCTGACTGTGACTAAATATGAGCTCAGTAGCTTTTAATACCCCTCTCTGCTGAAATGGCTAAGATACAGCTCACTTCATGGGAATATTGCAAATCTCGTCGGCAATTGTTCAAAAATAATCCCAGGAGCTTGTCGGTAATTTCTTCAAGGTCGATATCGATCGATAAAATTCCAAGGATATCACCAGTAATCATCAGCCAAGAATCCCCTGTGGGAAGAACTTGTCTTAAATGGCTACTTGGCATATTTGCTCTCAGAAACATCACAAAACCAATTACTACGTTAGTAGATCTAGAGACGCATAAAACTAAAACGTCCTAGAGCATATGTAGTATTCAAAACTCAACACCGTTTTATTCTTGTCTCATCAAAGGAAAACTAATTCTGCTAGGAGATTTAAATATCCATAATTCAGTAAGTTCTTGGATGACCTAAAATGCCACTGAGTAATTTATCGAAGACCTAAGACCGTTCTTCAGGAAATTTTACATTCGGCCATGAATATGTATAAATGTTTTATAGTATAAAGTCATGTAAACTTAATAACAAAGCGAAATAGCATGAGCATGATCGACGGCTCGCAGTTGCTACTCCGTTATTGAAAAAAAAACAGCTATACTTACACAGGGAACCAACAGATGCTACTCAGGATCAGAAGCTTCTTCAATGTGTAAATACTGGTGCTCTCATTACAAACAATAACGACACCGGCTGCGTCCGATTGCAGGTCAATTTCGGGATGGAAGGGAAAAGTTGACGAGTTACTTGCTTTATAAAAACCAAGGAGTCCTCTGCATATGGAAAAGGATTCGTTTTGGTAAACGATAAATATATAATTTGAAATGAAAACGTAAGTCTATACACGGATGACCGATACCAATAGACTCCGGTTGCTACGTGAACCGTACACAATCCTGATAATAATCCACTTAGGGTCTCGTCACGAAACTAACGTCCAGATTGCGAAAAACTCGTCAAGGTTCTCAATGGAAATCGAAAAAAAACTCTCTTCAAGTCCTTAAGGCTCAAGAAGCCATCATTCAATGATCAGCAATCATCAAACATAGAAAACCAATTTTTTCGTTCAAATTTAAAGAAATCCTCATAAAAATCTATCATTTTAATTAATATAACAAGTGTAATGCAATGATATATTTTCTTAAACATTGCTTACATTTTGAACAAAAAAACTGGTTTTAAAAATTTGTTAAACGATGATGGTTATTTTCCTCTTAAAGTTCAAATAAGAAGGGAACGAAAATAAGGAAATCCATGTAATATAAGGAAGTAGAAAATATTAGAAATAAATGGAATACAAGAAATCAAAGGTATATAAAAAATACAAGAAATATAAGGAATGTAAACAGTCCAAAGCACAGGTCAATGCCTTCCACCTCGGTGATTTCCTTAGCATGACCGGGAAATCCCAACGAAACCGCTTGCAGCTCTCCTATATAAACCCTTCGCTCCAAACAACCAAAGAAAAAGGCCTCTAATCCCATCGATGTACCACATCTTCAACACGCCAAACTCTGGGAACTTTGTTGATTTTAAAATTTCCTTTTTGCACACTTTGCAGGTTGAAAGTTGAAACCCACCCATGGAAAATCCGGCCTGCTCGACAAACAGTCTCTCCTCTCATCCCCAACCATCGTCGTCATCGCAGAGTATCTCCTGCTGCAACATCACAACTTAACCTGTCGCGACGACGATGCCAGTCACGTGGATTATCCTTGTCATTATTCCCATCGTCGTGGAAGCAGTTTTGTCCCATCGCCTTCGGCTGTGTGGTCGTTTCGACAGTTTCCCGACCTTTCCCAAACAGCCGTCAGTCGAGCCGCTCGGCTCGGTGGAAAACTAGGGAAAACTGAGACCGACCGACCGACCGACTGACGCCAGTCTGGCTGCTGCTGTTTGTGCTGCAGCCTATAATAAAGCACACTGTCAGTCAGTGACACTGGCTCAGCGTTAGGCCTGTCCTGCTTTTCAGTGTGTGAGTGTGGAGTACCGTAGGTCGTTGATTCCTTTCTCCGTATTACATATTGCCATGGAGCAATGCAATGGAAGCATGGGGATGAGACAGGGAATGCCGTTTTGCGGGACTTACCCAGTAGTGGCTTCAGGCCAATTTTTCGTCCCGAAAGGCCAGCGACCAGGCAAACGGCGAGTGTGGTTGACTGCAGTTGGCTTTCGTGGAATTTGAAGGATTTTGTTTTGGGAGGTGGAAGTTCATGGAGTTGTAGTTGGTACTTTCGCTCGTGAACTGCAATTATGCTGCAAATGTGCAATTATAGAATGCTTAGCTGATTGGCATTTTGAGACCAAATTTATATCTACGATAATTTGCACTCTAATGGACCTTTGACCACGCTATTCGATATTTAGTAACTAGACGGTTTGGCTGGTGTCCCAGAAGTTCGAGATCAATGCTTTATTCATTTATAGAAGTTTGAAATTGAAGGATCTTGGTCAACTTCAAAACATAACATTGCGGTCTTCCTTAAATGAGTGGTTGCGGTCCGCGGCTACAGAGAAAAGCCAT
Organism: Aedes aegypti; assembly: GCF_002204515.2. NCBI lineage: Eukaryota > Metazoa > Arthropoda > Insecta > Diptera > Culicidae > Aedes > Aedes aegypti. The sequence goes on along the minus strand of NC_035108.1, from coordinate 117,189,286 downwards.
GCTGAAGGTGTCTGGGCTCGATTCCTGGTCGGTCCAGGATCTTTCCGTAATGGAAATTTCTTTATCTTCCCTGGGCATAAAGTATCATTGCTCTTGCCACACGATATACGAATGCGAAAATGGCAACACTGACTAAGACAATACTCAGTTAATAACTGTGGAAGTGCTCATAAGAACACTAACCTAAGAAGCAGGCTCTGTTCCAGTGAGGATGCTAACAAGAAGAAGAACAAGCAAACAATTGATATGTGCTCATTAGAACTTTAAGAAACATTAGGTTATGTAGGTTGCTTCAACATTTTTTTTTATAAACATAAAATCTGCAAAGGGAACTTTTGCTTAAAAAAATCAAAGGATTCTAAGGATTCCACTAAAGAGTAATCCAGAAATATCTTTTGAGATCTTTCCAAAAAGTGCTCCGAATGATTTCAAAAAGAAGTCCAGCAAGAACCCTAGATACAGTTTATATTGAAATCTCTAAAGAAACCCATTTGCGTATAAATGAAGGACCTCCAGGAGAATTATGAATCTTTAGAAGAAAATTTTTGACAAGAGACCTTGAAAGAATCTTTGGAGCAATCTAAATATAAGTCTGTGAAGGGAAATCTGAATTGATTCCTAGACAAATACCATGAGAAGTCATGAAGAAATTCCTGACGGATCCTTTGGAAGATAACGGATAGGATTAAGTGATTTTTTTAAGCCGCAACAGCATTTTAAAAACAAAAAATGCATATCATTTTTAAACAGATTTCCTATATGAAACTTGGAAGCAAAAAATGCTTCCCCAATTCCTGGGAAGTTCTGTAGAATTTTTTTACATATAATCATTGAAACAATTGCATGAGAATTTCCTGAAGAAATACATAAACAAACTTCTGGATTGTTTGAGACGATCTTTACTGGGAAACAACGACATATTCTTTGTGAAGTAAGAGTTAAATAAATCAATCTCAAGCGTATTTCATTGGAATTACCGGTTGGCAAAAGTTGCATGTCGCAAGTCGAGATATGCCGATGAGTTATTATAGCGGAATTTTGGTGGACAGAGATGAAATAACTTGAAAGGTGGAAACAGCACTGCACTAAAAATTTCTAAGGTTTGGAAGATGTTATTAGAAAAGAGCAAGACAGCAAAGCCTTATAACTACGTCAGTCTAATGGAATATAAAAACACATCTTTTGATGATTCTGATGAATTTTCCAATGAAAATCTGTTTTTCCAAACCTATTCTCTAAAGTGAAAACACCTGAAAGAGTCAGTGAAACATCTTTTCAAATGATCATAATTAATTTTCAGTGGAAATCTATCAGAAAAGTACAACAGTTTACTGAGGAGATCTCTTGAAGACTTGCAGCAGGAATATCTGCAGAAATTTGAAGAACAATTCCGTACAAGAAACTATAGAAGAGCCTTTAAATAGTTTCCGGAAAATGTCGCTGATGAAATTTTCTCAAACATGATTAGGGAATCAGGATTAGTAAAAAATCTTTGGAAATGTTGCTGGAAAATATTTAGAGGATTTCCCAGAAGTATCCCTTGAACTAATCCTCGATGATTTTATTTTTTGAATGAATTCAAAATCTAGGAGTTTTTAAGGGTATCATAGGAAAAGTTGTTAGAGATGTATTCTGGATATTCACTGGAAGAATATCCAAAAGAATGCCTCAAGAAATTTGAGGATAATTTTCTTAAAAAATCTCTCGTATAATCATGTAAACATCCTAAGAAGGTCTGCATAACTCATTATAGGATTTTCAGATAGAACTCCTTTGGAATCTTTGGAACCATGACAAAGGATAAATATGTGGAAGCATTCTGGGGAAACCTCGAGACAATTTTCAGCAGGATTTTCGACAGGAATCAAATAGTTTTTAATAAATATACAGACCTGTATGATCCATGTTGGATTTAAAGGTCTATAATAAAAAAAACTAAGAAAGAGTTAGTGAAAAGACCTCCAGGAGAATAGAAAAAGAATCTTTAAATGGTCCATTTCGAGACATCCTTGACAGAATCTTTGGAGCAATTTTAAAATGAATCTGTAGAGTAGAGATGCGCTAAAGGAATCGGAGCCGTTCAAATGATCCGAGTGATAAGTGGCTCTTCTTTAGGCGGAGAGCCGGTTCATTTGATCAGCACAGATCAGACCAAAAGTGACCCGGAAAACGAAAGAACCGATTATTTTCCCCCATTCTCCTTCGTTCGTTTCTCGGATTTATTATAACACTTTAGACGTGCCTTGCATTGCGCGCCACGCCACCCATGCAAGCAAAGTTTTCTCCAGAGCGTGCTTTCTGCGCTCTCAGCATAGACAGGCAAATTATTCCCGCCCATTAGCACACATGTAGAGAGAAAAAGTACCCACTTGAAAGGCAAGCACATTTTATGCTTCTTTCTTTTGGTTCGGGTAGGGAAAATCGGCCGAGTGTATCGTGAGAATCTGGGGAAGAATGTACGAATAATGGGAGCGAGAGAGATACGAAAGGAACGATGCGTGTCGGATCACTCGGTTCAGTTCGCGCTTCTTTTGCAAGCCGCTGAGCCACTGAATAGTTTCAAAGATCCGACTCACTAAAATGAGTGATTCGTATGGGATCTGTTCACTGAAATGAGCTGTTTTGCCCATCTCTCATCTGTAGAGGAAAAAATCTGAAGTAATTCCTTAAAACATACCATGAAAATCACCAGAAGTAAAATGATTCAGAGACATTATTTTTTGAAGAGGCACAACAGTATCTCATGGAAAATTAACTCATAGATTTTTTTAAAGGTTTTCTTGCATTGAACCTGGAAGCAAATAACGCATGAAGTTCTGAAAGAATAAAAAAACAGTATTTCTGGGAATTTCTGTAGATAAATTTTTGAAATAACACCTGTAGCAATTGCTACAGAACTTGCCGAATAAATATTTGTAGAAACTTCTGGAATACTTGAGATAAGCTGAATGGTTAATTTGTGCGAATGATCTTCGAAGGAAATCCAGCAAATTCGGTTTGTGGAGTAAGATTTTAACAAACCACTCTCGAGCATATTTCTGGAGAATAAACTGTTGGCAAATGCTTCGTACCGCAATCCAAGAAGATTTACAAATCTGTGTGTTTAGTTGTGCTAAGTTACTGGAAATTTGATGGACACTTCAATGACTGAGAAGATATAATTAGGAATGAGCATTATTATAACTTCATCAGTCTAACCGATTATAGAAGCAAATTTTTGGATAATGAATCTGTCAATTAAAACCTGTAGAAATTCTGCAAAGAGGAAACATCTTAAAGAGTTAGTAATAAATCTTTTATTCGATATCGACAACAAGACATATTTGGACGTGTTGCCAAAATCGATCGGTATTCTATAATCATATGCAATTTTTATGTGGAATCCATCAGAATAGCAAAAGGATTAATGAAGGAGATCAAAGACCTGCAGCAAATATATCTGAAGAAATACGAAGAAGAATTTCGGATATAGAATCGTAGAGGCGCTTTAAAGGAATTTCAGGCATATATTTCTGATAAAATTCCATTAAGTATTGTTCACGAACCAGTTCAGAAACCTTTGGAAAAGTTGTTGAAAGAGTGTTTATATATAGAACATTCTAAGAATTCTTCAATATATTTTTGGAAAAGATGATAGAGAAATATTCTAAATATTCACTGGAAGGATATACAAAGGACTGTTTGGGAAAAAATGAGGTAAAACTTCTGGGAAAATCTCTCAAAAGATCTTGAAAAAAAAAACCTGGGAAGGTTTGCATAACATTTCAAGGGAATTTCAGACAGATTTCCTAGCGTTATCTTCAAATGAATCTGAGGAAGAGTTCTTGCAACTTCTGAATATTGAGATATTCCTTAATGAGTACTTGAAAAAATCATCGGAATCCTTAAATGGGGTAACTTTAAGAAGCATTCTGGGAAAACCCCAAGAAAATTTTCAGTAGTAATTTCGAGAGGAATCAATGAAAAAAGCTAGAGATTTGGTAAGAAAATCTCCAAAATATTTGTACCAAAAATATCTGAAAACATCAGTGAAAAGTTTTTCAATTGATATTCTAGATGATTCTCAAGATGACTTCAGAATATCGTTACGGAAGAAAAATAGACTGCTTCTTCAAAAAACACAATGTTCGTTCAACGAAAGATTGAAATGAGAATGATTGGGTTTCTAGAGGAGTTCCTGGCCGCAGCTTTGGTGAAGTTTCTTGGGAAGTGTTTTGGGTATTTTGTGAACATTGTTACAGAATTTTAATTACAGAAAGAAACCATAATTAAACCATTAAATTCGATTTAGAATGTGACACTATAGAAACTGCGGAGAGAATTTGTCAAGAAATCATCAAAAGTATTCGTAGACGATTCCTCAAAAGACAATGATGGCAGATATTAACGAAAATGCCCTAAATATTAACGGGGAAAATCACCAATCGAAAGATCTAGAAGAATATTCTTAAGAATCTCTAGAGAAAACTCTGGTGAAATTAAAAGCGGGGTTTAACGAAAATTTTCTGGCAAATTAATTCCTGCCAAAATGCAACAGAAGGTTTTTTAAAGAAATCGCTAGAATAAATCCTTAGAACGTGTCTAAGGTAATCACTAGTAGATGAATCTCTGGAGTAACATGTGGAAGATTTTTGGAATATTTTGGAAAATTCTGTGAAAAGCGGATTTGTTAGATAAATTCATGATTGATGCATTGATTAAAAGATTCATAGAAAAATACCGGGAAAAATTTCTGGAGCTTGCCGTAGATAATTCTTCCAAAAAATTTAACTTTATTAATTGAACATTAATTCTTAAAAAAAAACTTTCAAGACTTACCCGGGAAAATCTCTAATGATTCCAAAAATCCCTGTAGATATCTTAACAAGAATCTCTGAAGCAATTATCTTTAGAGAAATCCCTATCTGAAATCTTATATAAATCCTCAAAGATAATTTTAAAGGAAAGCTCTAGAAGTTTCTGCAGAAGTTATTGATTAAATATTAGAAGATGTTTTGCCCCGGAATCCTCTAGGATGTCCCAGGAAAATCGATGGATGAATCACTGGATAAAATCTTGGAGAAACTAGGACTTTTTGAAAAAAAAAAAATATATATATCTTTCTGATGATTTGTGAAATAATTTTTGAAGAAATTAATTTCTGTGGTTTTCTTGGGAAAAATCCTGGCTGAATTCTGGAAGTCTTCTAAACAAAATTTCTGAAGAAATTCTCTAGGAAAATCTGCCAGGAAAGTCTTTGAAATTATTCAAATAAATCATCAAATTCAAAAATGATCAAAATAATCAAATAATCATTAATTGATATCTGAAATTTTGGGCATATACTTGACTAAATTTCTGATGACATTCCTAGAGAAAGCCATGAAAAATAAAAACGGTAATGCTTGTCATAATTTCACGAGGAATTCTAAAAAAAGTCTTAGATCTCAGAGAAATGAAGAGTCTTGTTATAATGATGCTAGAAGAATCAAACTCATATATTCTGACGCCTATTAGGTTTTGTTTTCTTGGTTTCTTCTTCTTCTTCTTCTTTCTGGCGTTACGTCCCAACAGGGACAGAGCCTGCTTCTCAGATTAGTGTTCTTATGAGCACTTCCACAGTTATTAACTGAGAGCTTTCTTTGCCGATTGACCATTTTTGCATGTGTATATCGTGTGGCAGGTACGAAGATACTCTATGCCCTGGGAATCGAGAAAATTTCCTTTACGAAAAGATCCTCGACCAGCGGGATTCGAACCCACGACCCTCAGCATGGTCATGCTGAATAGCTGCGCGTTTACCGCTACGGCTATCTGGGCCCCTTGGTTTCTGTTCGGTCTATTTTTGACCTCATTTTGGTTTCATTTAGATCTGTTTTTGGTCTCTTTTTTCTGGCAAGAGTTCTTTATTTATTAGACACTTAGTTGCTACCAGCCCAGTCAAGTTGAAAAGCTTTCTTAGTCTTATGGTGAAGGTTGGCATCAAAATGAGGGGGTCATGAAAGAAGCAAAGGGGTGTCATGACAAAATTTAGTTGTGAGAAAATCTACTTTGAAGTTTTTTCAGCAAATTTTTCGTTCTTTACATATTGTATGGGAAACGAAAATAAACAAGCCAGTCTTTCAACAATTATTTTATTTTTTCCTGTTGAGCAGAAAAGTTATCTGATAATATCATAAGAACGTTTGGGAGCAGCAAATTGCAACCCAGGGTTAATTTTTTTTCAAGTTTCACTGTACACAAAATATTTGCCAACGATTGCCCTACCCATGGTTTCTAAAGTGACCGCGCCACTGACAGGAGGAATATTTTTAATATTCATGGAAGGAAATCTGGGAGTACATTGGAGACAAAACTTCTGGAAGAATTGATGATATATCTTGAACTAGAGGAATCTCCTCAGTCACCACTGAGAGCATATTCAAGAAAACATCAGTAAGTGTGTTTCTGGTCGTATGTTAGTTAGAAACATATGTTTAGCAGTTGTACAAGACTTATGCATAATTTGGACCAAGCACAACAATTCTCTAACAGTTGGCGGTCTTGGTGTTACATAAAAAGTGTAAATTTTTTTAGCGTGTCGTAATCACGACCGTAGGGGAAGTGGTGGTAAAATGAACAGGGGTGGTAGAATGAACACCGTGCCTTTTACCGAGAACAAACAAATTTCGATGAACTTTTATCACGCAAGGACGATTCAGAGCATAAATCAGAGTGTTCAAGTTGATACGTAGGCCAATTGAAGTGAAAATATCAACGAAAACTAAGATTTTAGAAAACCACGTTTGAAAATTAGAACTGACGTAACTTTTGGATCGGAAGACTTGAGGTTTTTCAGTGAGGTTAATATCGTTATGATTTTTAATAGAGTTCTTATACTTTACTAAAATTAGAATTGGATATCGATTCTCTGTAATTTATTTTTAGGCTGATATAAATTTGATTTTGGACTTCTGTTCTTTTTTGTTTAGTTAAAACTAACTTTGATTTTGAATATATTCAGAATCTTTATTATCAAATCGTTGAGTTTTAAATTTTATTTAATTTGCTTGTTTAGTTTTATCATCCTTCCCTTGACCAGCCTAAGATCAGTAGGACAAAAATTCAAGAGAAAAATATATGTCGGCCGATATTATATTGCATGCCATATCATACTACTTTTATTTTCATATTCTATTACCATATTATGATATATTATAATTTGCTCTACAATATACAATTTCACTATTACTGAATATAACATATTTTGGGAAGGGAGGGAGCATCAGGGCATCATTGAAGTTACAACTGTACAATGAAGTGGAGTGCCAATCGGAGTCAGGAGGAAAAATGTTAGTCGTTCGCGTCTAATACTTTTCTCTCCAACAGTTGTAGAAGATTTGACGCGCCCTTCTTCTAACAAACCATTCCGTGGAAAGCTCGACGAGTATTGCAAATTCTAATACTCAATCTGTTGGATCATATAGCTGGAAGGAGATTCTCTATTTCCCGCGGGTTTCGCGTAAGTGTTTTTGCTTACGGGTCCGCCACCCCCCTTTTGGCCCTTCATACAGCAATATGTTGAATTCAGATTGGTAATAAAATTTGGCCTTACTGTTGAGTGGAGCCGCATGCAGAGCAAGACTCAAGCAAGGATTGGTGGCTACCTACATACATACATACATAGGTTAATATCGTTATGATTTGATGTCAAATCTGATACCTTTCGAATTCTTTTTGAATGGGTTACAATCATTAAAAGATGTAGTTTCGGTGGGGCAATGAAAATTTTCAGAAATATTTGTTTTGCTCACGTTTTTTGCATGGTGTTCATTTTAGCACCAACCCCTGTTCATTTTACCCATATAGTGCAGGTAAAATGAACATTTGCATCGCTTTTTTATAGCGATGAAAATATGTGAAAACTTAGCTATTTTAGTCTGAATCCATGTCGCTGCTATAGATTACATCCCTATTTTTGATGTTGTGCGATAGAACTAAACAAATTCCTCGTTTTTATATCAGAAACAAGATGATTTCCTTAAGGTGTTCATTTTACCACCCCTTCTCCTACATTTCTAGGCGTATGTACTCTAATCATTTTTTAAAAATTTTAGTTTGACAGTAGCCTGGCTGCTTGTTAATTTTCTGTTCGCATCCCCCAGGTAACAACTAGCAAGAAAAAGATAGGGTCTAGCAAAGAAGTATCAGCGACAAAATTTCGTTTTGAGACAATCTATTTTGGAGTTTTTCAGCAAGTTTTAATTCAATGCAAATTATACGGGAAACAATAAAAAAGTCAGTCTTCTAACAATTATTTTATTTTGTTGTGCGGAAAAACCATCTGATAATATTGCTAGAACGCTTGAAAACACTAAAATTTCCTCAACTCAACTCAATTTAAAACCGAGTAAAATGTCACTTACATCCCTTTACGTCTTAGCTTCACTATGCACAAAATATTTGCCAACGTTTGTCCTACCCCTGGTTTCAAAAGTGGACGCGCCTTTGATAGGAGGAACATTTTCAATACTCATGGGAGCAATCCTTGGGAGAACATTGTGACAAAGCTTCTTGAAGAATTGCTTGACAATAAGTCGAAAGAATCTCCGAAGTATATCTTGAACTAGAGGATTCTCCTCAGTCATCTCTGGGAGCATATTAAAAAAAACTTCAGGAATACTTGTTTTAGGAATCGATAATATTTCCTGGAGGGTATTGAAGAAAATGTTTGGGGAAACTTCTGATATATTCTCCAAAATATAGTAGCTAAATTTGCTTATGTTGAAGAACCGCTAAGCAGGTTTCATTTAAGTACAACATCCTGTCAAGCTTTGGAGTCCTGTTAAAAAAATCTGTCAAGGATTAGGTAGAAGTTACATACTCTTTAAGCAACTCACAGAAGTTCGATTCCCACATTGTTTTTTATTAACAAAGCTTCTCATCGACCGCCGTAAAATCTACCACAATACAATGCAAGTTGATCCAACAAAACTTCTTGAATGCCTCCCAACTTCCTTCAAAACACTCCACGTCTACCATTGCAGCAAAGACTCTACCCCACTCAGTCAGGCTGAAAATGAATGAAACTCCGCACTGTGTGGAGTCCACAGCCTTGCCTCTGGCAACAAAAAGGCACCAACAACGGGGTTTGTTTACGTTTGATCCGGAAGTTGTGAAATGCTTCGGATGCTTCCATTCTAGCTAGCTAGAGCCGAGTTTACCGAGCCATCACTACCACCAGCAAAAGACTACCCTTTACCGCCCTTGCCCCCCGCCCAATCAGGACAGTCTCCTGTCCCCCTCAATGTTGTGTGGGTTAAAAGGCGATTGAACTCTGCCGGCTGTTGGATGGGTCCCGTTCCTGCTCCCAGTTCCCCCATCCCAACGATTTATTATTGTTTTTGTACAGTTCCGTCGTGGTTCCATTTTCGCTCTTCCGCAAAAAGCCCCACCAGCTCCCTCCCGTCGACGAGCACCGAGGTTGGGTAATGGCAATAATTGAAAATGAAATGACACTGGCTAACACTCTGTGCCGAACCTCGCCCAGCAAGGGCGCTCGGTTCGGAATCAAATGAGCTCGGTGAAGGGACTTTACTCCTTTCGGTGTTTGTCCCCGCTCACCCCCATTGTTTGCCTTAATAATAACGATCCCTTCTGATCCTGGCGAGTCGGTCGGTCGTCGTTTCCCGGTTGAGCTTTGCTCCTCATCGTGTGTCGTCGCTCGTTCATTGTTTTGGTTTTTGTCTCCTTCAAGGCGAGAAGGATTGCGAGTTCGTTGAACCTTTGTGAGCTCCCCGTTGCTGGTTGCTGGTGCTAACCGTGAACTCTCCTGTTGTGCATGTGGCGCAGTTTGCCGTTCAATATGTAATACACTGTGCAGCTGGTGGTGGTGCAGTGGTGCCAATTTTGTCGGTTTACTGTTATCATGAAATTTAGTCAGATAATCAAAAGTCTACAAAAATTGCTCTATGATCATGAGCATTAGAGCATTAGAGTGTTCCACAATTTCACTCTGTCAGAAAACTTGGTGGCTCAACCTACAAATGGTAGCTAATTTGTTACAATCAAAATGTTGTATGGGAGGAACTTACGTTTAGAGGTTGGCCCGATGAGATTTTTGACAGAAGTCTGATTTTCGTGAGTAATGTCAATCAAATATTTCTAGTTCAGTAAAATTTCGTAAAACTCATAGTTTTTATATTTTTGCAGATCCCTTGGGGTCCGAAAATTGATTTAACGTGACTTTAGCATCCACAAGCGCTGTTATCATTGTTATTGTGATCATATTCTGAGTATATTCTGGCATTACTTCACCATCTATAATAATTTCGTCATAATTTTCTTATTGTCCTAATTAATGTAATAGAGCAAAGAAGTTTGAAGTTTTTGCTGCACAAAGTTAGAAACAGCGTCTGATTGCGCACACTCTGGAGATTAACTTTCCACATTCGGGAATCACACTTTTTTTTATGAAAATAGAATGAAAAAATGAAGCCGAATATGAAGACCAGATTCTTACAAATCGTTTACTTTTTGAGTTATTTCAAAAATAGAAACACTCTGAACCACGGCATACGCATAAGGGTACGCAAATTCCTAAGAAAATTCTGCATTCTTAATAGTAGTTCGTTAAAGTTGCTCAATTGAATAAGCTTTTAAAAGATTTGACCACGGAATTGTTTTCGGCGATGCCTTTATTTAGTAAGAACCACATTTTCCTTGCGCATACCATTTGCAGAACTTATGTGAGACACGAATCTTCGGTAGTGTCATCCATAATAATTAAAACAATTGATTCAAAAATTTGACAAATTTACGTGTGAACTAAACGCAATTTTCGCAAAAACTTCAATTTTCATTAGCTCATGAATGTAAGAAAGAGGGGCATGATGATTCGAACTTTTTTCCGAGAAGGGTCATACCGATCAATGTTACCCCGCTGATCAATGTTACTCCAGATTGGTATGAGAGGATGGAGGAGTTCTTAGAAAACGTGTTTTTCATGGTCACAATAAAATATATTGCCTGGGTCATAGTTTTGAGGGCATTTGCGTCTTACGGGTTTGATATGCCTTTATATTTTGTTAAAGTTTAATAAAAAATAAAAACGGAACACTTTTTTTTAGAAGAAATTTGTAAAACTGATATCCATACAAGCTCATTGGTTTTGGGCAAAACAGAGCCGCTTATCACACTTATTTCAAGATTCAAACACGGCTCTTCAAAATGAGCTTTTTTGTCGGAAACGACTCCAATGATACATGTATGAATCCATTCTATCATTTAATATGGGCGAATGCTGAAGACAAGGCCTGTGAAGAATCTCACCCCATCATTGATGTTTTAGAAGCAAAGATATTGGATTCGATGACCGCATGATAATATTTGAAGGTATGCTTCAAATTCCTCTCTAGTAAGGTGAAAGTAACAGATAAAAATCATGCTCAAAGCAAAAAACTGAGTCAAAACGGATTAAACAATATTAATAATGAACATTATTTATGTTTCGTTTCTATTTTCCTTATAAAACCCACCATAAAACATGATATGATGTTGTTCGCATTTTTATGGGCCGTGGAAATTTATAAGGAATCATTTTGCCAAAGACATCATACCCTATTATTATTTAATTGTTTTTCAATTATAAATCGTGGTTTACGACTAACCAGCCGAGTGGAAGTTTAACTACTACCGAAAAGCTAAATATTACATATAGTTTGCAATTGGATTAAATGGACAAATTGATGAGAAGTTTTGCGAAAAAGTTACACGCCTTCTCAGTGAGAATCGAACTCACGACTCCCTGATCTCTAGTTAGGGCGCGTTACCCCTACGCCATGAGAGGACTCATGAACGCAAAAGTTAACCTGAATTCGATTTCAGCTCAATAATCACGTTATTCGTTTTCCCAAAGTGCAACTCTTTCGGAAGAATTGGATGCCCATTTTTAACACAAAAAATCACAAGAAAACCACATTTATAAAATTCAATTTTAACTGTATTTAAAATTAAGGTATTGAATAATTATTGATTAAGCTTCTATCCTCTCAGCTGTAGAATTATTTCCAAGGTATCCAGAACAATAGAAATAGTGAGAGGGTGACCCTTTTCGAATTAACATATGTGAAATACGATGCGGCATTATATTTTCTTTGGTATATGGGGACATACGTTGGAAATCGAATCAATTTTGTGTGTTTTTTACAAAAAAAAAAAAAAACTTCCTAGAAAGGCACATTTCTGTCCTTAAATCTTGGATAGCTCCAAAACAATAAAAAATAAGGGGTATGATATGTTTGGCATAGTTTCCCTTACACAATTTCCAATCTTTCCGTAAACAAGTGTCAAATTTGGTATCCACTTTTGACGGTATAAAAAACATACTGTAAAAATCATAATTTTCGAACATTCAAAAAATCTGTGTGCATAATTTTCGTGCAAAACATACAGGTTAAATATTTTTTCTAGATAGCAATAGATCTGCAAAAATTATTTAAAAAAGATGGGTTTCACGAAATTTTGTTGAGCTCTGAAATATTTGTTTAGAATTGTTCACGAAAATTGAACTTTTTTGAAAACCTCGATTGGGCAACCTCTAAACGTCATTTCTCAGAGTTAACGCCATACAGCCATTGTTTCTAGAGACCGGTTATACCTCTGCATCTCTGTTGTAATGGGCAGGATATTGGGTAAGTGGGATAAGGTATGGATCTGGGAACCACTTATGCATACCTAGACGTTTCAAGTTGCAATTTTGGTTTATTACGGTATTGTAGATGATTTTTTTATACCAGTTTAAAACCACGACAAAACCTCAAATGATATTTCAGAACATTCCTCATATGGCCTTTGGTGAATTCACGGACAGATATTTTAATATTTTTCATTTCTATTATCATAGAATTAAAAATAATATCCTTACTTCTTGTCAAGATTTCAAGTGAATTGCTTGGAAGATAGCTAATGAGTGTTATTTCTTATCTGATGTTTGGTGGATGGCTAGTGAATTGAAAATTATCATTTAAAAAGTGTCTTGACATATTGTTTAAAAATAAAATCTAAAATAAAATATGTATGTAGGAATCCTTCCAAAATCCCTTCAACAGTCCAGCTAGATTGATTGTCTCAGGAATTCGTAGAATACAAGAATATTCTTTGTATATTGTAGGACAGATTTCAAGACAAATCTTTGTCGTATTAAGGGGACACGGGAGACCATGTTATTTTCCCTATCTTTTGTCTCACTCTAACAATTATCATCAAAACTTTGCCGAAGCAAATCTCGAGTTTTAGTGAACCGATGAAGCTGAAAATTTAATCGATTGTGCACCACATATATAGAATATAGTGATAAATTTTTCACATCCATATATGAAGTGGTACTTGAGATCTGCTTCTTCAAATGGATAGGATGATTAAAATGACGTCCCGTGCGGCCTTAAAGATAGATTGCAAAGCATATTCCATTCGAGATCGTCAGGGGATTAGGTTTGACATCCTTTTCAGATTACCCAATCCCACTCTTGTTAAATTTGTTATTGAATCATGATAAGCTTTGCCACAATTTTTATAAGTTTCAGGGTGATTTCTGGTCAGATCTCTTGTTTGTAATATGTTAGGCCCTAGTAAGTTCCTGGACAAATCAATGTCCAGAAAACCCAACAGGAATTCTTTAGCAATTTGTACTCCTGAAAAATATATAAAATCTGGCGCAATAAGAGTTTAAAAAAACTTAAATTAAGATGAATTCCATGAACTTTATGATGGAATCGTGTTAAAACACAATTCTTGATAGAAATGATTTGAAAAAAATGTTATCATGTTTTTAAAGTTCTATCAACACAGAAAAGAAATTAATAAAAATATTGACATTGCGCCGTATGAATAAAATGTAGTAAAGTTGAGTTTACTACATTCTCGGTAGTAAACGCTATATGTGGAACACGAGTGGAACATGTTTATGTCATTTTCCTTTCTACACCTTTCGAACATACTACAAACAACGCATTGCTATAAATAAAGGTAGCATTTACTACAAAGCTACTGGTAGTTAGCTTCAGAGGTTGCTACACATGCTTTGAGTTTGCGGAATTGAATGGAATAATTTACTTTTGAGTAAAAATCATGGGAAAACGATATGAGTTTTGATATATCGGAAGGTATTTTGTGTTTTGCAAAGGAATTCTGAGGTTACGAAAACTTTCGCTCCGCCAATTCTGAGATTCCGGTAAGATTACCGGCAGTAGCAATTTGTAATATCCGTGTGAATTCTGGCATTGCGATAATTATGTTATTTTCTAGGAATTTTAGGATGTCGGTAGGAATTCACATATTGATAAAGTAATTCTGAATTTTACGTGTAAATTCTGACATCTCAGATTTCCTTTTGAATTCCGGAATTCCTTTAGAAACTTTGAGATTCCGATAGGGATGTCGGATTTTTTATGATAATTCTGAAAATTTAAATACCATTCTAGGAATATTGCGGAAATATTAGGAATCTGGTAAAAACTCTAGAATTGGGGTGGGAATGGGATTCCGAATATTAATCTCTTGGAATTCTGTGGGTATCTTTGAGACGATATTTCTGTAAGAATCTATATGATTACGGTGGGATTCCTGCGAATTATTGTGTGAATATTTGTAATTCCGAAAATCAATCTTTGTAATTATTGTAAAAACCTTTAAGATTCCGTTGATCTCCAGTTCAGTTGAAATTTCAAAGTAAAGCTTTAATATAAACGTTTTGAATGTCGGTAAATATTTTATAGATTTCAATGGGATTTTTTGTGGAATCGTTAAGAATTTTATTAATTTCAAAGGGAACCCTGGTGTTTTAGGGGAGATCCTCATTGAATTCTAACGACTACCAATGGAATCACTACAATTCTCAATAAAAATCTCTACATTCTAAGTTCTAGACATTCCAAGTTCCACCAAAATAACGAGAATATCACAGAAACACTTAGAACATCGGAATTCAACATGCTGTTAAGAAAACACACGAGGAGCATCAAAATTCTACCGCAATTTCACCAGAATCTCAGTACTGGTGCTAGAAAATATGTGGTTCCAAATTTGATACCTGTTATCTCAAGATCTCTTCATAAATGTTAAGCTAGTATTTAAAAAATCATCGGCGTTGGCGAAGGCCGAAAACCACCCAGAAAATTCTTTGATGTACCATCATCATAAAATCATAGACATAGAGAGAATATCAGACTAATCGCAAAATTACACTACAAATCTTGTCAAATAACAGCACCTTCATGATTTGTGCAAATTGTCGCGTAATCGATTAGATTCCATGCATTTTCTTCATATGCATGATTGTATTAATTTTAAGCGTCACTCTGAATAGATTATTCTTTACGTGCAGAATCACTCTGCACTCTGAATGGAAATTTCTTAACGTGCAGCTTCAGTTACTGCTCATGTTCGAAAGTAGTAAGTACTACATGTTCGAAGAGTTTTTTATTCATACCAAAAGTGTAGTAAACTTTGTGGATTTTGTTTTTGAGTAGATGCTACATGTAGTAAAGTTCAAAGTTTTTTATTCATATCACCCATTGTTTCACGTAGACATAAGATTTGAATTAAACTTATTCCGAAGAAAATAATGGAAAAAAAATCATTTCCTTCAGTAATTTTCTTCTAGGAGCCTAAATCTAAGCTTCTAAGAGGACTTCCACAGTTATTAACTAAGAATGATATGATACTCTATGCCCTAGGAATAGCCTACGGAAGGCTTTCTACAAAATCTAATTGAATTTTACTTAAGGACCAATTTAGCAATGAAAGATTCCCTCTTCTCTGAAGTTTTCAATTATAGCTCGAAAGACAATATCCTCTGCTGAAATTTCATACAAGCAACAGAAGCAGTTAAGATCATGATACAACGAAGCCACACCTTGAATTTTCAAGAGCACAAGACTTGAGAACTCAGCGTTCCACGTTGAAAATTTGATCGATTAGTCGTTACCAGCAAGCGAACCATTTGATCGATTTTCAACGCGAACGAATGTCAGATTCTCCAAAATTGTGCACTTGAAAATTCAAAGTTTGACTTCATTCACCTGATGTGGCTCAGTTATTGATTAAAATGAAAGTAATTGAAGAGAGCCTGTCAATGTTATATAGGTCCTTTTGAAAAGTAACGCGATAAATGTCCGAATTATATGACAAATTCCTGCTTTTCATTCTTGGTCAATTTGAATCAAGCTCTTTGACAGATTCTTTTCATAAATTTTAGAAGATCTTTTGGAGGTCCTTGACAGACTTGTACTTTATTGCTTATTATTGTCACAATAGATCGAACTAAAGGTCGCACTTTGTAACGTAGATACCATATAAAAAACAAACAAAATGATAATTACTAAGGTAGATCTAAGGTAGATTCATCTCGAGATTCATGCAGAGTTAATAACTAGATTTTGGATGGATTTTCATTAAACTTTACATCTAAAGTCTTGAAACGACTTCTGTCCCAAATTTTGTTGGATAGCAAGTGAATTTCAGTAAAAGTTCACTAAGTATTACTAACGACACACATGTCAACTTTATGACAAGCAAGTTTCAAAAGTTAATTTTTTAGATTCATACAAAATGTTAATAGCAAATCATGCATAAAGGGTGTGCGGAATCAAATTGCACCATTTTTAATTGGCATTAATTTTTTATTTGTTGGGTATTTCTCATTGAAATTGTGGGCGTAATTTGTTCAATGTGAATATGTTTACGCTGTGTGAGTTTCACTAGCAGATGTGCCATCATTGTGAAGATAGAGTCGGAAGAACAGCAGCGGCGCACATAAATTTTGCGCACGTAACTCGAAAACCCGGGTCTATCTCATCGTGCCATCAGCAGGAAGCTGGGAATGGTTCATTCTAAGGTGTCTCGTGTTTTAAAACGGTACCACGAACGCTTGACCATCGATCGAAACAAAAATGAATCTCCGTATAGTGTTAAGGATCACAAACGGGTAGTTCAAGCTTTCGAGAGGAATTCCAACAGTTCAGTTCGAGATGTGGCGAAGAAATTGAGTCTATCCAAAACTTTCGTGCAAGATGTAATAACGGGAAGGACTAAACACGAGCAATTTGCTCGTGACAACTGGAACGGTTAATGGGTAGGTGTACCTAAAGGATTGCCTTCAAAAGCGTCTTTTTTTTTTTTTGTTTTTTACAAGGGGGAAATCTGCAAACAGATCCCCTGAGAAGATAACTCAGGGAATGCGGGGATGACGCACCAACGACGACCCGCTAAAACCAGCCTATGCACTGTGCATGGGCAATTCATTTAGAATTGCTCAAGTGGTGAACAGTGCATCGACATGACCCTTGGACTCAGACCCTCATCTCCCCGGAACCACCTTACGGTATTTCTTCGGGAAGGGACCAGTGCATATAGCACAACACGTGTAGCAGAAGTAGCCTAGGCAAACTGCTTCTCCTAGCCGACTTAAACAATGTTACAAGGGACCAGCCTCGGCAGGGCTAATCCTCTGCAGCCAACTCTTGGTCGGCGCGCCATAGACGCTGCAATTCTAACATAATGTGAGTGACAGCCGTAGTTACTGCATTCCAGCACTCGGCATCCGCACACATTCTCTCTATAATATTGTCGGGGGACGTGTCCCCTCCGCATGTAGTGAGCATGCGACCTCTCACAACAATGAAACGGGGGCAATCGAACACGACATGCTCCGCTGTTTCCTCTACACCAGCACAATTGGGGCACGCAGGAGATTCTGAGTGCCCGAACCTATGCAGGTACTGTCTATAGCAACCATGTCCTGACAGAAACTGCGTCAGGTGGAAGTTCACTTCCCCATGGCTTCTACCATACCAATCTGACACATTTGGTATTAGTCGATGGGTCCATCTACCCTTAGTGGAGTTATCCCATTCCTGCTGCCAGCTTCTGAGCGTTTCCTCTTTACACGTGTCGCGGACTCCTCTGGTACCCCTTTGGTTGAAGCATTGAACATCTTCCTTGATGATGAGCCCGATGGACGTCATCCCGGCTATGATGCACACGGCCTCTTTAGATACCGTCCGGTATGCACTTGCTACTCTTAAGCACATTATCCTGTACGTGCTTTCCAACCGCTTTAGGTTTCTGTTCGTTCTAAAGCGTCTACATTCTATTTTCTGGTCGGATTTGGCATCGTGCCATAACTCGAAGGAGGTTTTGGAGTGGTACAAAACTACGAAAGTCAATTTCGTGCCGAAACATCTCAAAACAATTGTATTTAGTAAGGTCAATTTACCAAACTGGCAACACTGCTTCCACTATATTTTGCCTCGGCAATTACGATCGTACACTGTATGTTTTTATACGCCTATGACGCCTATACCTCCATACATTCAACGATGGATGATGGCGCAAATGACGCGCAAGAATCCCTTCTAATGGAAGCATCTCGCTCCGGTTCCCATTTTTTCCCGTAATTCCCGTGAGATGGCAGGAACCTTTTACTGAAGCTAGACGTATCAATCCATCTATATCCAGAACAACTCCACTAAAGCTGCATTGGGAAAGGTGCGCATGTGGAACCGAAAGCCAATTGTTTTCATTTTCATACGAAAGTGCCTGCACTCGCCCCCCATTCCCCATCCTCGTCGGCACCCATCAATGGACGACGACGGCGTTGGTGCAGTGTTTGTTCTTTATTATTTTTCGCTTTTTTGAAGTTTAAAGGTTGTTGACACTTTTGTTCTGCGGCTGTGTGGCCCTTTTTGTGGATTGTGGAGCTGTTTGTATTGGTTGGTGTTCGTTTATTCGTACTCAGTTGAATACGATGAATCGGAAGGTGTTAAAATCGCTGGAAAATTAAACTTTTTTAAATTTTCTCAGAAAAAAAAATAGGGAACTTATATTAAAATCATTATGATAATTATTATAATTACCGTAATTATTATAATGATTATAATTATTATAATTATTATATTTATTATGATAATTATATTGTTGTCGCCTTTATTAACGAAACTTTTAATCCTAGATTAGTCCGTTTGGGGATCAACAGTACACAGTGGGACAAAACTTGAAATAGACGGTCAAAATCACTTGGAAGCATTTTTGCTCAAAGATGTCTTTGGGGCCTTCCTTAGCCGAGTGGTTAGAGTCCGCAGCTGCAAAGCAAAGCCATGCTGAAGGTGTCCGGATTCCTTTCCCGATCGGCCCAAGATCTTTCCGTAATGTAAATTTCCTTGACTTCCCTGGGTATAGAGTATCATCGTACTTACCACACGATATACGAATGCGAAAATGGCAACTTTGGCCAGGAAAGCTCTCAATTGATAACTGTGGAAGTGCTCTTTGAACACTAAGCATTAAGAAGCAGACTCTGTCCCAGTGGGGACAAAATGCCAAAAAGAAGAAGAAATGTAAGTGGAAATCATAACTTCAAAACTCAAGAAATAAATGAAATAGATCTCAAATCGCCGTTAAGTGAATTAATCACAATTTTTGTTTACACCCGGTAAATAGATTCAGTGCAGTGCTTGGAGCTCCGGCTGGGCTTTAATTCGAAATTACGCCTCCAGGGGGGGGGGGGCTATTCCATCACACCCGGCTCTCCCGTAGTAGCGTAAAAAGCGACTAGAGTTCAGGGCGAAAGTGCAATGTTCTGTATTTTAACCGGCGGTGGTCAGGATGGTGTCGGAGGAGGCTTGAGGGGGTTGTGCTGCTAGGGTGTAAGTCGATTTCATTCGGGCTGCACTTTGGTTGATTGAAGGCTCTATAATGTTAGGATAGGTTAGGTTTAGCACTTGGATGGCAACGGCGGTGACTTGGCTGCGGAAGAGGTCATCGACTTGAACTCGAGAAATCGTTTCGCGGTGGAATTATAACACAGCGGAACAAAAATATTGAATGTTCTAGCACGTCACAATTTTGAGTTACAGTTTGTCAAAGTTGTTTTAAATGCTGGTTGTATAATTTTTATATGAAATTTACAGTATTATGATTGATATTACTAAAAAATCAAAATCAAACTTTTGAGCTTTGAAAGTATTTTGAAAATTGCAAATAAGTATTCTTTAATGCAAAAAGTTTGAACTATGTGGTAAATAAAGCAAATAAATCGCCATACAAGCTGATAAACTTGCATGCAAGTTGGTTCAAATTGAGCAGTTCTACATTTGCAATAGCCAATATTTCAAAAACTTGACGTGCTATGTTAATTTCGATTCTATGGATTCAGCAACCCTGAACTAACTCAATAGCGGCATTTTTGTACTTGAAACCGATAAAAATGTTCCTTAGTGTAATCACTCCCGAGGCGGTTCGGTAGCCGTCGATATTGAGCCGCCGCCGCCGGGGTGGTGTGGGAAAATATGGAAATTGAACTCGATTGGCCTATTGCGTGATAGTACGCCCAGAACCTTAGAACGGAAACAGAAATGCACATTCTGGCCACTGTTGAATGAATGATGGGTTGATTCAATTGATTGCAGGTTATTGACAGTAGTCTTCGGGGGAAGGATTGTTGCGCTCGAAGCTTACCTTTTGCCTCTATATGATGCCCATAGATTGCGATTAATCTGGAAGAAAAGAAGAGAAGGATATTTGTTAGAACTGGATTCGCTTCGAATGCACGGGAGTTGTAAAACGAGCCTCTTTTTTACCTGCTCGCATATCTTTGCAGGTACCTGTTTACTGCCCTCAAGACTCATAACGGTTTCCATCGAACGGCGGGACCCGGAGTGCATACAAAACTGCACATGGGTTCAAATGCACAGACGAAAAAAAGAACGGGATTTCGGAATAGCTCACACCTCACAGCAGGACTCTGACACGTTGCTGTGTAAAAAAGTGGAGAGGACAACAGAAACGGGAGACTGGTATTTCTTCTCAATGAATTAGACCTTGTTGGGAACGTGCGTAAGACTGTGCCGAAAAAGGGATCGCATTTGCCGAAGAAAACCATTTACGGGACCGCTCTTTTGTTTTACAACTTTATTTGTGTGGTCACGTTCGTTTTGTTTCTAAGCTTTTTTGAAGGCCTCGAACGGGATCCGTATCGAATTTCGTGTTCTTTACAATAAAAAAAGAAGTGCAACTGTTCAGGAGTCACGTCGTAAAATCGGCAAAAACTATGTTCGCTTGGAATTTGCTTCCCACAGGAGTACAATTTTTAAGAGAAATAGCTTTGAATCCAACTTGGTACCAAAACTTCGAAGGCATAAATCAGTCGAAGAAAGTCATCAATAGCAATGTAATTTTTATTTTAGCTGTGCACACTATCAGATAAGGAACGATAATTTACTTTTGAGCTGTTAGGTAATCCAATCCACATGGTTTTTAAATCTATTACTCATTACGCGTGGTAAAGATGAATACATTATGGTTGGAATTATGAAAAAATCCACGTGCTCGGCTGGGATTCGAACCCAGGGCTCTTGTATGCTAGACGAGTGCTTTACCAACTAAGCTAACGAGCCACTTGGTGACTCATAAGGTCACAATTTGCTATTCATTTAGTTAAGTATCGTGGAAATCGAGAGTAGGGACACAGGTCGGCTATTGTGACGGCCATCTTGGATTCCGAGATGTTGTTATCTTAACAAAATACTGAAACAAATTTGATTTGTTGATTGCCGCAGTGATCATTCATGGACTTATCATCTTTCCGCCACTAATAAACCCACTCCCTTCACAAAATGGCTGTGATAATGCAGATGTTTATGAGGTTTTCTAATAGCGTATGCAAAAAAAATGAAAAAGCTCGTTGTAATGAAACGCTACTTTACTTTGTAGGAAATATTAAGGTCTGGTGCATTACTTGGCCTGGAGGCCAAGGTTAATCACATGGCCGAAAAAATTACCTTTGAAGAAGAGCCCATCAAACGATTTCAAGCACGCATCTTCTTTCTTTATCAACAGGTCATCCTGGATTGGTGCACATTTGAGATGACTTAGTTATATTGGGTAAATGAACAAATAACACAGCGTAACAAAAATGACATATATAATATATAATATATATAATGATATATTCGGCATTAGTGGTCAATTCTACCACACGCTATATAACACAGCGCAACAAAAATGACATTTTTGCGTGTCTCAAGGATCAAATTATGTGTTTTTAGTAGATTTTGGATCGCTGAATCTGATGCCGTTCTCAGAAATGTTCCAGCACGTCACAATTTTTAGCTACAGGTCGCCAAAGTTGTATAAATCACTGGCTTCATTGATGTTTACATGAAATTTAAAGTATGATTTATCAAACTTTTTTGTGATATAATCTACCAAACATGCTAAATAGGACTTGAACTTTCAATCTAGATACAAATCAGTTGAAATTTTACGATAAAATTTAGGTTAAATCGAATTTTTTCAACATGTTTGCCGTCTTCATATAAAATTCTTCGTTTCTCTTATATGAAATAATACAATACTTTTCTGAACCACCAAAAAATAACATTTTACCATCGAAAATATTATGAACTTCGTTTATAATTATTGTTCTATACATAAAGTTTGAATTCTGAGACAAATTGAGCAAACAATTTGCCGTACAAGTTGGGAAACTTGCATGCAAGTTGGCTGAAACAGTCAAATTTAGCATTTTCAACCGTCAATATCTCAAAAACTAGACGTGCCATGAAATTTCTGAAAACGGCAATGGACTCAGCAACCCTTAATTTAGTAAATAGCGGTATTTTGGTTCTTGAGAAAAAACCGTGTTCCGCAGTGTAACGCTAGGCGTACACCAGGATTCTGGCATATTCTTGAATATTGCAGCGCAAATTTGTAAGTTGTGATCTCACCTACAACAATAATCCACTCGACTAAAATAATGCTTTTGGCTGGCATGAGTTCTATTAGGCAGAAGTAGTGGTCAGATTTGATGATCAATCAAAATATAAGTAAAAAAAACTAGGCATCCTCAGTTTGAAAAGGCATATGATATTGCTCTTTTCCAATCGCTGTAGACGATGAATACCGCTGCATCTTCGCTAGCTCGTGCGAATTTAGGGACTTAATACAGTCAGTGAAAAAAGTTATTTACCAAATGCTGTTTTCCAAACAAAATGTCAAAACTTGGGGATATGTATTTCAGCTTCTGATACTCCAAAGTGAATAAAATTTGAAGAACTCCATTGTACACAGGACTTTGGATCAACAATTGTGACCAGTGTTCTCTTGAAGATAAACACATAAGATTTACATTCATATGGGCTCATACACTTACGTTGGTTCTTCTTTTGATTTCAACCACGCTCTCAATTTATCAAACTCCTCAAACTCCTCTTATTGAAGGCCTTCAATTCTACAAGCGTAACTAATGATTTCTTGAAAATTACCGAGTAAGGGTTATACCCAGAAAGGCACAATAATACAATTCCTACTTATATTTTCATCCAACAACTAGAGTCACATATTGAGAACAAGACACTTCGGATCTTTATGCATATCGAATAATCCCTCGAAGACTATTGGATAAGGTTTATACAACAGGCTATAATCTATCAAGATTTGATTCAAAAGATTGTTTTCGGTTGTCCAAAATTGCCTATGAATGATCTCTAGTAGGGTTACGAGTGACATTCAAACACAAGCAAACTGAACAAACATAAAATATAACACTTGTTTTTAATTATGAATCGTGGTTTACGGCTAACCAGCCTAGCTTTTCGATAGTTGATAAAATATAAGTTAGAGCCAAACGAATTGCTATGGATGTACAAGAGCTCATATGAATATTGGCCTTGAGATCTACAGGCGTAACTAGTTACCCAGCTGACGTTAATGAACACTCAAATATGCTCGATGAAATATGTCCTCCCATGTTTTGAATTTAAAACTTCAGTAATCTCAGTGTTGTATTTTGTACAACACTGGTGCTCGCATCCCATACACAGCATCAGCGTGACAGTTCTGCCGATGGCAAAACAGGTGACGACCGAGAGGTAAACCTCTTTTGAGCAGGGATGGGAAATGTGCTGTAGCAAACATTTACCACCTCTACATTCACATTTTTCTACACGACCATCAAAGTCCAAAGCAAACCATGACCGTTCAAAACAAAACTGTAATCTTCTTCTTCCCAACGTTCATTCAAATCCAAATGCGAAAACGGGGTTTAACTTTTTGTTCGCTAAAGGCGGCATAAAATTGAACTTGTTTATATGTATCGAATGATTGTGCTCGTGCTGTAAGTACTAATAGTTTTCAATTAATTGAAAACACAAGCGATTGATTTATTTAACATTTTTTCAGTCATTTCCTCGGGATGGCTGCAGTGATGCCACATACACAGATTTTTCTTGTTATTGCCTACAGATATATGTCATCACAGATCACAGAAAAAAGAGTTTAAAGATTTTATTGCGACTTTTGCTCACATTTAGAACTACCCCAAATTTCTTATTATCACAGTCGAATCTCGCATACAATTTCGCAGTGCAATTGTATACAAGCAAGGTCTGTCATAAGATAGGTTGTTTCAGCTTTTTGACAGTTGGCCTGTTGGCCTACCTAGTTAAAAAGATCTTGCTGTGCGCGATTGTGTGATTTGTGCGCACTAAATTGTACTGTAATAATCGTTGAGTCTGATCGGAGGAAAAAGTCGCAGTGAAATACTTGGAGGGATGTCAAAATTATCACAGAAATCTAAACAGTCGTGCAAGACCCAATAGAATATTGACACGGTTTTGGAAGATATAAATCAGAAATGCCATTACTCTCTTAAGTTTTTTTCAAACAAAAAATAATATTTTAGAAACTATTAGTACTTTTAACTTACTTTTAGAAGAATTAGTTCAAATTAAAAATTGATGACAAGCCAAAAACAGTCAAAATACGCTTGCGAAAATTCTTTCTGATCTAAAATATGATTTTTTTTATATTTTTGCGACACAGATTTTTATCGAGATTTTTGGAGATTGACTTAAGATAAGTAAGATGTTTTCAGCCGAAAGCACAGATGAGAGTCGGAAAAAAAATATAGCAACACTGGATGACTGCCAGAAAACGATCATGGACTTATCCACGGTCTTCTTTTATCCTCGACTTTCTTTTTCTTTTCTGCTCTAAATGCGGGCAATGTTTAAATTAAATGACATCCGGACAACGAATGTTCACCGGATGAACACAAAGTGGATGAATGCACAACGAAATCGTTCATTTTTTGTAAACACGGCCCGCATTAAAGGTTTTCTTCCCGCTGGAAGTTGCAGCGTAACGTCATCGTAGATTAGTTCATAGTTGAGAGACACCGTTGGCAGCGCAACGCCTGATGGTATTGATGCTGCTGCTGCTTTGTGTTTTGGTTGACTGGCAGAATCAATGAACTGTGGTAAATTGTGGTCACAGTTCCCAATCCTGCTTTTCGAATCTACCGGGCTCAAACGGCTACACTAGACTGATGCAAATTTTGAAGTTTCTGCTCCTCTATGCACCGTTTAAGTCAATTATCCCAAAGTTTTAAGTGATTTAAAAGAAATTTGAAGTTTACATGGAAATTACTATGGAAAAGACAAACCTTTTGTGTTCAGTCCACTAACTGCTCGTCATAATAATCTATGAAAAAGTGAACAAACTCTTTTCATGGAAAATCTTGTCAGCCTCAACTTTGCCGAAGACAGAAAATAGCCATATGAGCCTGTTTGGATATTAGACTTGTGGATGCGAAGACTTGTATTCCGAGGAGTTATTGGGTAGCCTTATTGAGCCGATGCACTCAACACTTGGTAAGATATAAATATATGAACTTGTATGGGTAAAATTACTGTGAACTAATAGTTACTCATTACGCTGGAAGATCTCATGAACTATCTTTAAATTAATTTTTGTATAATCTTGAACAGTCGATGTACTACAATATATGCACTTAAAGTATTATATAATTAAGCGGACCAGAATGGATATCAACCATGTTTTTAGATCTGAAGGTCTTCACTCAAAACTTGACCTGTGAATGGCGAAGTCAAGAACTCGTGTGGTAATCAGACAACGCAGGATAGAGTTTTCTGGGGAATTATTGGAAAGTTCTTGCAATAACCCCTGGACAAAATTTAGAAATCATTCCTGGAAAGACCTTTGAACGTATCACGGAAAAACCTAGAGAGATCTCTGTTGAAGCATTCCTAATGAGTTTTTCGTAAAATCAGTAAAAGCTTCAGTATGAATGAAGGGGTCATCCGTTAATTATGCTAGTGGGTGATTAATATAAATAGTATTGCCATGAGAAGTAAGCGGATCGAAAAACCGTTACAATTGTCCAACGAAATTAATGAACATATGAAGAAATGTCCTCAAAACCTATCAGTAATATTCTTTGGAAAGTGTCCCTGGATAACGTTTATAGAAAGCTTATTGAAAAAGTCCAGGGTCAAACCCTACGAACATACCATAGAGGCAAATTCATGGCAGTAAATGTAAGGAAAAAGAAATGAATAGCATTGCCTGAGAAGACCCTGCAGAGAATATTGAAACTTTGAAGAAATTCCGTAGTGAAGCGCAGGTTAGTTTCGTTAAGAAATGAATTCCTGTATGAATACTTGTAGAAACCTTCTTTGACCAATTTTACGTTTGGTATTGTCCATTTACTACAAAACGTGCCACCAACTTACAAACAATACACGAAAACCTCAAAAGTATCCTTCAGGCAATTCGAAGAGAAAGAATAACTTACGTGCTTCCTAGTATAATCTCTGAGACAATATTTAAACTCAAAATTTTAGAAAAAAAACCTAATAAAACTTGAAAACTTCTCCTTGAAGGAGTCTACAGTCAGTGACAAAAGTTAGTAACCAAATGCTGTATTGCCATACAAAATGCCCAAACAAGGATCTATATCTCAGCTTCTGGTAGTCCAAATTGGTTGAAATTTGGATAACGAACTACAAACAACTTTTGTTCTGTGTATACTTCGTGCATTATTTTTCAGTCATTTTCCAAAGAGTTTCAGAGGGTTGTTCAAAGAAAAAAATAAGTGACCTACAGATTTTTTAATGTAATTCAAAAACGGTAAGCTGTGGGTGGTTAGTTTGTTCAGTTTTCAAAAGTTACACAAACTTACAGAGCACCCCAACCACTTACATATCACCGTTTTTTTTTTCAATAAATCAAAAAATCTCTCGGTTACTTACTTTTGTCTTTGAAAAACCCTCTGAAACTCCTTGGAAAATTACTGAAATTCAATGCGCTCAGTACACACAACATTTCAGGTTATTTGTATTTCGTCATTTCTGAAGGAATCTCAGGATGAACACATTGAAATTCTTAGATAAATTCATGAGAAACGTTTGGTATAATCTTTGAAGCAATTTCTATCAACGTACTTGCAGGAATCTCTTGATTTTTTTTAAGATTTTTCAGGCAATATTTTTGAAGCAATCCTTTGAGAAATCCAAGAAATAATTAAAGGATTTCTTCCGAGGGACCGCTGAGAGAGATCATGGAACCCAGGTTACCAAAAAGCACTTTAATTCGCCCTGTGTGCTAAAACAGTGCTATTATACAGCTGACATGCTCAATATTGGCCGTATAATAGCCCTTTAAACCCAAAAAGGCGAATAAGCGGGCCAGTGGTCATTTAGGAATAATCAATGAAATGTTTCATGAAGTGATATTTGGAAAAATGTCTGTATGATTTTCGGAAAAGGAAGAGGAATTCTAAAAGAAACATAGTCATTTCCCAATTTCGGCGAAATTTAAGTAATTCTTGAAGAAACACTCAGTGAACTTCTATGATATATTTATGAAGTAATTTTTGCAAAAAAATCATTGGATAATCTCAAGAGAAATCCTTGCACAAAAGAAACCCCTAGAAAAAGTTCCTGAACATAGAGCGATTTTTGAAAAAAAAAAAAAAAATGTTGGATTTCGTAAAGAATCTCCAGATAGAATTTTTGAACAATTTTTGTAGAAACTGCAGAAGTAGGGTAGATGTACCAATAGTGGAGGTACTAAGCACGATCGAACTTCATTTAACCGCCTAAATTCAAGAAGCGCAATAAATGAAAATGTTCATGTTGTAACGGAGAGTAACGACCATTCTCGAAAACTTATTCAAACAGACTCAAGTCAAAAAAGTATATAAACTTATTTTATCGATTCTACGTGATTCGCAGACGAAATTCTTCACATTTTGCTCTAAACCAACTCGATTTTTTACTTTTGGAACGTTTACTTTCTGGATTTCCAAAACGACGAAAGTAAGATTTTCAACTTTCGCTACCTAACCACTACTTTCGCCGCTCCGCTGTATGGGTGACAAAGTGACTTAACCACGAATCGAAACAAAACACTACTTGAGTCGATTTTACACTGGTACAAAAACGTCGAAAGTAACTGAATAAATCGGCTTATCATTTTGTAATATTTTTTTTGTGGGAAATAACAGGAACTCCCTAGTTTTTGAATGCGAGCTTATTATATGCAAAATTTAAGCAATTTACACGGCGAAAACATGTCAAAAAGATGATTCATTTTATAACAGTTTTAGAAGACAGGTTGTGATTCTTCTGAATTAATTTTCTCAAAACCGTACGGAAATTACTTACGTCGATTTGAAAAAGTAATCGAGCATTGACGTAATGAGAAAAATGATTTCATCGCAGTAATCCACGGCATGTCAGTGAAAAATAATACCTCCACTAATGGTACACTGTTCCTTTAGTTGCGGTATATTTTTAATTTGTGTTCCTATAGTTGGGGTATCCGTGGTTTTCTTATGGGATCCTCCACTATAGGAACACTTTACCGCAACTATTGGTACAAGCAAGAACAGTTTTAGCATTTTAGTGATATTTCATCAGTTTTAAAGCAATTTGAACGCTCTTTTCAACTATTCCGTGCATCAACAAGCCAATACATCGATTGGCAGTATCGGTTCTGTGGTTAATGTAATAAAATCAGTGAAAACGGCACTACCGCAGCTATAGGAACACCCACAACTAAGGGAACACTTACCCTACATCTTGGAGTAAGTTCATTGAAAATTTCTAAAAAAAATACTTTTGTGCATGATTTACTAGAAGATTACCATTCTTGGAAGAATATCTGTAGAAATTCCTGGAAGAACAAATAAGAAAACCTAAGGAAAAATTCCTGATGTCCCTGTAATATTTTTCAAAAAAATTTTAATTGCATTTACCAAAGAAATGGTCGGTGTTAAGCCAGACTAGATCAAGTGTATTTTATTGATTTCAGGAAAACTGTAATATTACCACAAATAATGTTAATATTTTGTAAGAATACTTGTCCTACAAATTATTAACATTATTTGTGGTAATATTGGAAGCTATCTCTTTGATGGAAAATCTGTTGAACAAAATTGGATCAGAGTGTTCAGATTCATTTAAGTACTTGACTTATTTTACAAGGCCAAAATATCATTTAGCACAGGCTTTCTGACCACCGACCAGTTATTAGATGCATCCCTGACAAACAGTGCCAGCCAAATTTATTGAATTTCTGAAACAATATATGCAGGCTGCTCGAAACCTGGATGTGTTAGGGAAAAAAAATCTTGCAGGTGTTTAAGTACGGATCTAAGGAAAAAGTATTGGATGAATTCCAGGAGACGTCCCTGGAAAATTCTCAGGAAGGGTTCTCGATGGAACTCATAGAAGGGTTCCTGTAGATATTCTTAGAAATAACCTTTAACGAATTTTTATAAAAATCCTTGTGGGAACTACCAAAGTATTGCCCATATTTAAAATACCAAGTTGTTTTGACACATTGCTAGATATAACCGCATAACAGTTACATTCGGATTATACATTGGCCACAAAATGTAGTAGTTATAAAATTTCTATCAGATTGAAACATTGGCTAAGCAGTATTTAGGGAATCAACTAGCGTTTTCAATTCCCTTTTCTTTATATTTCCCGACGTTTCGGTCCATTTGTGACCTTTTTCAAGGGTTCTAAAATTTTAATATTTTATTCATTTTTTGGGGTATACATTTTATTTAAAGCCAAATATAATTACCAGTCACTACGTTTATCACTAATGTTTATTTCTTGTCATAATTGCCTATTTCACCAAAACATGTTTCACTATCTCAAAAATTGGAGCAAATGATCAAATTACATCCCTATAGCAGATATTGTCAACAAAAGTTGTATAAATTTGCTTGTTCCATATAATATCCGTTCAACTTTGGCACAGTTCGATTTTGTGCCAACACATTGGCAACACATTTTTTCATCGTTCCAAAGTTTTTCTTCTGAATTAATCTAGAATAAAAATTTCTCCTTGGCATTACGTCCTCATTAGGACAGATCCTACTTCTCAGCTGAGTATTCAGTGAGCACTTTCACAGTCATTAACTGAGAGCTTTTTTTGCCAAAGCTGCCATTTTCGTATTCGTATATCGTGTGGCAGGTACGATGATACTCTATGACCAGGGAAGACAGGTAAATTTCCATTACAAGATCCTGGACCGATCGGGAATCGAACCCAGCTTCAGCATAGCTTTGCTTTGTAGCCTAATCCTTTATCTTGTTAATAAATTATGCTTCAAGTATAGAGAATAAAGACACCAAAAACTTTAAGGAAGGGGAAGAAGCTGAGTTTTAAACTGTTAGCTTCTGTGTTTTAGACCAGAAGCAATAGCTATAAAATTACATATAAAGTAAAGAGCCTTAAAAACTGAAATATTCATATAAAAATCGAATTCATATATATTTAATTTCTGGATGCTATCCTTAATTCTTATGAATTTTACTACAAACCAGAAATCTACAAAAACCCCGATCTCGATTATTGCTCTTTCTATTCAATTCAAAGTTCGCCAAGAATGCAACCATACGCGAGCAATTTGAGCTGTGCAACTACTCATTTCCTCCATTCAAATAATGCACGTGGAGGAAGGAAAACCAAAAGCCAACCTGGCATAACGACAAAACGAAAACCGCCATAAGCTTTTTCGCCACCACCAGAAGCCAAAGCATGGGGCGAAAGCTTTCCGATTTCGCCATACCAGTTCACCGTGAAGCCACTGGGAAAGCTCAAACCACCCTGCTTGATTGTCTGTTTGTAAGTACACCATAATGAAGACCAAACCGAAGGAAGACTTGAAGGAAAAGCGCGTAAAAATTCATTCACTTGAATGAACCATCACGATTCGGTTCATTCCCTGTTGAATCGCTTTGCCCAGGAAGAGACCGATAGTGGCTTGCCAAAGCCGAATCGTTCTGGGTGAAGGCAATTTCACATGTTTCGCTTCAATTCCCGGTGTATTGGCGTGATGCGGCCAGTTTGCTGAGAGGGAGTGGTTTAAAGTGCATCTTTTGGATCTTTTACGATATTTAATCAAGATGCTGGATTCTGGATAAAAGTAACCAACTTTTTATTAGAATAAGATTTGAACAATAGTTATTTATGCAAGAAACTGCAAAACAAAGATAGCACTAGTTGTGCATTTATTCAAAGATAAACAAAATGAGAGCTGAAAAAAGAGCCACTCACAACTTTTTTTGCAATTACAAAAATGGTTATTATAGTTGGATTTCTTCTAAGAGCATCGTTCCTATCTTTACCTAGAGTCGGAGTACGGATTATCTAACGAATGTAGAATCAGAAGCTAGTTGTTATTGAGAAATCTAGAGCAACTCGATCAACACAGTGCTGAAAAAGAGTACTTTTTAGTACTGTTTTTTTTTTTTTTTTTTTTTTTTTTTTTTTTTTTTTTTTTTTTTTTTTTTTTTTTTGATAGGGTAGGCCGTTATGTTGTTTGTCCTTCTGATGAAAAGGATGATATGCAACAAAATTGGAAAAATAAAACACGTTTAATTATATTTCAGTTGCATAAACTGTTATTCAGCTTCTAATGTTAGTCGAAAACCACGTGTCTAGGAATGTCCCAATGTTTCCAAAATGGACTCGGCTAAGGAAGGTCCCTAATTGAACATTCCCATCTCCCTCAATTTGAAATGAACCTTGCAATTCACCTCAAAGAAGCGTTTGATACCTCTGCCCCCATGTTTTTGCGCACATTTGCGCTTCGCTTCCAGAACCATTCTGGACAGTTTGGATCGAGCAAAAGTTCTGTTCTTTCCTCTTTCTCTCCCTCTCTGTGTAGGTATTCCTGCATGGCTTGGACGATACAACTTTACGTGGAACACACCTCGGGTATGCCTATCGCCGGTTGTTTCGTTCATTCTACCACTTGGCCAGAGCCCGTTCAGCGAGATCATTGAACTTCATGTGTTCGTTGTTGTTTCGTAACGAAACTGAAAACTCGATGCCCAACAACAACAACACCATCGCAAAGTTCTTCCGAGATATGACTGTTGAGCTCACTTGTTTTTTGCTACATACCCACATCCTACCACGATGTTCTTTTATTGCTCGTTAGGTTCCTCCTTGCCTGTTGGAAGATGGATGGATGGGTGCTCCCGAGGTCACCTCTCCATTTATGTGCCTTCTATCCCCTCGTTTTCGATATGATTGGTGGAAGATTTTGCGCGTTTTTTTGTTGTTGTATCCACATCCTTCTAAACTGACGTTTACGCCGAGATTACTCAACAGAAGTTTGTTGTTTCTTCGGCGGTTTTGCGAGTTTTACAAATCACATCATCATCTTCATCGTCAGCTTCCAACAGGTTGAGCAGAGTTTTGCGCATTCTTTCAGCGGGATGGTGTTCTGAGTTCATCGTGTGAGCAGAATCAGGCGAGGTTGTTGTCTGTCAAGCGGTCAAAGTCAAAGTTAATTCGTCATTATTTGACTGGAGAAGGTTGAATGCGAAAGATTTATTATTGAGATTGCGGTGGATTTCAGTCAGTGATGTTCATTTGTCTACATATGGTAGTCCTACCGAGGTATAACTTCTTCTTGCTCTTCTTCTTAACATTACGTCCTCACTGAGACAGAGCCTGCTTCTCAGCTTATAGTGTTCTTATGAGCACTTCCACAGTTATTAACTGAGAGCTTCTTTGCCAAAGTTGCTATTTTCTATACTCTATGTCCAGGAAATTTCCATTCAGAAAAAAATTTGGACCGACCGGGAAACGAACCCAGACACTTTCAGCATGGCTTTGCTTTGTAGCTACAGGTTCTAACCACTCGGCTAAGGAAGGCCCAGCATGTAAACTATGAGTTATTCAAATCACGTTCCTAGCCAATTCCAAATCATAGCGAAGAGATAGTCCCTAGAATTTTAAAACCCTTTCATTCAAAAGATAGACACAGTGTGACTCTTTATGACAGAATTGAGTAACAGTGTTTTGTAGACTTAACAGCTTTGACTCCAGAATAGATAATCACGATCCAACCAAGGCAAGAGCATTTTTGATTAAGGTAATCTCAAACTATCACTGGTCTTATTCGAAGTTCCAAAACAAAAATACTATTTCTAATAAATATACTTATAAAATGATTTACTCACTGATTTTGAGGGCAGAGAGACCGGTAGTTGCTATCAGTGGGAGGGGTTTGAAGAGGCTAAGTCTTCCAAGCCTTCAGATCGTCAGGCTATTCTGGATGCTACTTACAATGTTCGTCATCTTCTAAGCTCTTTTGGCTTACAGTCAACAACAGTACTAATGTTGTTACGTTTGAGAAGACCATCGAAGTCATCTATTTACGGATCGTTCCTAAGTCAAGTGTCAGTGTTCTATGAAGACTTATTAACTGAGCGCTTTCTATGTCAAAGTAATCATTTTTGCATTTGAATATGGTATGATTTAGATTTAGTATTGAATCGAACAAATATAATGTTATTTTGCATACATTTTGCGAGCAGTGATAAATGCTGATTACAATTATTTGAGCATGCGTTCATTATGTCTGTTTAACCTACATAGTAAACACATTTCATTGAGTGTGTATGATGAACAGTTGACAAGCGCATAAACGTCATGTATGTTTGTCGCGTGACCGAAAACCAAGAGGTCAGTTTTGTTAACATTCTTGTAGCAAATGGATGTGTTGTAGTTATAGAGATCAATCATTCGGCTGATGGAATCGACCAGAAGTAGATTGATTTGATTCTTGGATACTATAATAAATAGATACCATATGAATAGGAAAGTCAAGGTAATGTTCACTACAAAAAGAACCTGAACCTTCAGAATGGCACGAGGCTAGGGAAGGCTTTTTCCTCGGCTGCTTACTTCAATTATTCGATTGTGCTATTTTTTCTCGAATTTCGTGTTTCTCCGAACGCCACTTCCCTGAACGACCATTTTCCCCAAACGCTATTCTTCCGAATGACCCGTTTTCCCGAAATGTTTCTTTGGAGATAGAGAGAATCATGAGCAATCTAAACAAGGAGATCTACTAAACACATTTTGTCAAAAATACGGAAGACTGTGAAACTCGAATGAACCGCCAATTAAATTAAGAAAGCTGAAATGTATGAAAAGTTATGCAAAATTATGAGTGTCAAAACTTTTCGGGGAAATGGGCTATTCGGACAAACAGAGAAGTTGGAAAACTGACGTTCAAGGCGGTGGCATTCGGGAAAAAAAACTGACACACATTCACTTTCGAGGATTAGTTAAGTATTTGAGATGTATTAGTTCCTCGTAGAAGTTCATGGAGTCAATCAAAATTTATTGACATCATTTGATAATTTGACAAAAAGATAATCCTCCAACTGTTGAACAGTCCGAATTACAATTCTCTCTATCAGAGGTTGTTTTTTTTTCTTATGAGGTATTTAACAGTTGGTAATATCATTGGGTATTCAATAATTGACAACTTTCGTCAAAAATTTTAAATTCAATAAGACAAAATGATTTCGAAACATCTTAGCGAAGAAATAGTTCAATGAATTTAAACATAGCTGAATTTTGATGTATTGCCTTTCATAATTAAGAAAAAATGAACAGCTGTGGAGCAAAACTGTTTCTAACTTCGGTTAGTTACCTCTAAAGTAACCTAAACAAATAGTTAGTTTGACAGGGAAATAACTGCCACCAATAAACTTTTTTCATTATAAACAGAGATCTCATATATGCTACGAAGATCTAACTTGGAGTTAGACAAATACCTCGCGAAGCATATGTCTAAAGAGATTCCTGAACAAGACTTCCCAAGGATTGCTGAGATGAAGGTTTGTAAAACTTCAGAGTGGAAACTTTTTATGCTTCTGAGATGTGGCTTTGGATGGTTTTGAAAAGAGGTTATATAGTCAGTGCTCCTATAAGACACTGCCACCCACTTTCCTCCCACGGCAATTTTTCAGCTTTCGTACAATCGATTGAGGTTAAATTCGGTAGATAGTAAGCTCTAAGTATGTGTCAGTGATAAACAAACATATAATACATCTTATTTGAATCTGCTGAGAAATTGACGTGGGAGGAAAATGGGTGTTTGTGTCTTATAGGAGACCTGAATGTAGTAACTTTTGAGGGATGTCAAGCTTCCTTCTGAAAAGATGTTTTACCAGCTATTGAGAGGATGCTTTTCATATTTTTAAGAGAAAGTTCTGTAAGATTAATGGAAGTTTTTCAAGCTTCTGTGAGGAAACTATGTAACCTTTGTAGAGGAACATTTTCATGTTTTCGAGAGGACGTTAAGGGGACACGGGAGACCGTGTTATTTTCCCTATCTTTCGTCTCACTCTAACAATAATCATCAAAACTTTGTGGAAGCAAATCTCGAGTTTTAGTGGACCGATGAAGCTGAAAATTTATCGGGTTGTGCACTACATATATAGAATCATAGTGATACATTTTTGCATCGATATATGGAGTGGTTCTTGGGATTTGCTTCTTGAAATGGATAGGGTGATTATGATGACGTCCCGTGCGGCCTTAAGTAGATGAAAACGGAATTTAGCAGTACATTTTTTTTCCACTAGAATTTGTATCCTTTGAAAGATACGCATCTTCAGATAAATTTGTGCAATTTTCTGTGAGAACGCTTTTGTATCTTCTTAGTTTTTAAGTTTCTTGCTGTTGAGAAACAATTTTTCAAGCAACTGAAAAGGCCTTTCAAGTTTCTGAAGGAAAGTTTTTAAGTTTCTGTGAAGATGTTACGAAGCTGACGAAAGGAAGATTTGAAGCTTCTGAGAGAAAGCTATCTAAGCTGTTGAGAGGAAGCTATTGGAGGTTTTTATAGAAAGCAAGCTTCTTTTAGGAAGTTGAAAGAGGTTTTGGGACGGAAGTTTTTTATATCCTTGTAGTGAAGCTATGAAAGCTTCTAAGAGGTAGCTTTTTACCAGGCTTTCGAAAGGAAGTTTCACAAGCTTTTAAAATGAAGATTTATAGGCATCTGAAGAACATCTTTTAAGCTTCTAAGAGGAATCAAGCTGTCAGAAGCACGCTTTCAAATTTCTTTGGTGATGTTTTTTATGCTTCGGAGAAGTTTCTGAAATGACTTATTTCACACATGGGTTCTCGCAAAGCATCACGTCTAAAATTCACCATTGAATTTGGATGAAATTATCTGGGCAGAGAAGAAGCTTAGCTGGAAAGTAACGTCAGCAAAAAGAAGAAAAATGCCTCCAGTAATCTTGCGAACATCATATATATAAAATCCCAGAGTTGTCTGGCTGTCAAAACGCTTTTAACCTTTCAGTCGTCGCGCAGTTCGCCACCGTCAGAACCACCACGCTGCTGTTGTGAACGAAAAGCGAGCTTTTTTCAGCAGTGTTGTACAAAATACAACAGCGCGACGACTGAAGTGTTAAATGTTTCATTGAGCGCTACAACAACAATTTCAATGCACTACAACAGCATATTTAATTGATAGAACTACTATTGTAAATAATAAAGGACTACAACAGCTGTTTAGCAGGACATCCTAGAATATTCTGGAGCATTGTTCTTCCCAGATCATGGAATGTTCCCGAACTTTTTTTTTCAGAACCAAGATAAATATGAATGAGATGAATATGCACCATGTTTTTTCCGGTATATATTTTTTTACATCAATTTTTATGGAAGGAAAACGTTTCAGAAATGTCTTGAGCAATATACGTTCAATACTTACGCTCGAATAGGAGACATCGACTGAAAATTTGGATATCATATAAATAAAGTCCAAGAGTTATCTGTCTGTAAGTGCCAGTTTGATATGTTTCATCGAAACTTTTCATAGCAAGGCACTACAACGGTCTGTTTGAATGCTATAATATTACAATTTTATAATATTATTATTGTATCTCAACAGCTATTTGGTACATTGATCTTCCCATATCGTAGAATATAGTGAACGGTCTAAGAGGGTCGTTACTCTTGCAAAATCATGATTGCAACACCTTATTACGCGCGCTTTATACGCATAAATGGAGCACCTGATGTAGTTTGTTGTGATAACTTCACGATAAAAGGTTAATCATTGTTGCTATGATCGCAGGATAAAGAACAACCGAGATGTATCATGGATTTCGTCATGATCACTAGATTTCCATCCTTGTTAACCTTCAACGCCACGTCGTCGTAATCATCGTAATCATCATAACTTCAAAAGCAGTTTTTCTGTTCAAAACTAAAAATTATCCGGTGAAAATATGTTCACTGTGTTTCGGTTGGAGATTAGAATACAGTGAACACAATTTCCTGTAATTTTTTTTTTTTATTTTGAAAGAAAAAACCGCTTTTAACAATTCCAAAATCAATGACGGATTCTGCCTCCTTATTGAAAGCACACTAAAAGCAATATTTCATGGTTACTTTGATGGTCCCATAAAAGAGCTTCCAAAGTATTCTGTTAAATGACTCGATATTTCCATGAATCGAAGATCTTTTCATAACAAATTTGATTTGAAAGACGACATTGAAAATTTCAGCAGCTATTCAGCATTGAACATTGCAATAGTTATTCCAAAGAACATTCAAAAGTTTGTGATATTCTTCTTTCAAATTCATAGTGTTTTGGATCTTTTGAAATGTTACACAGCATGAGAAACACTACAACAGCGTTTAAAGCTGTAATTATATCATATCAGAACATTACAACAGCATTAGGGCCACGTGTTTAATGGAGCATATATTAAGGCGATATTCCGGTTATTAGGGGTCGTCCATTAATTACGTAAGGGTTTATGGGAGAAGGGGATTCTGAGTTTCCTTATGCGCCTCACTATTTATTTTTAATTTTCATACAAGAAAATCTTACCATAGGGATACGGGGGGTTGAAAAAACCGAAAATTGTCCTGCGTAGTTAATGGACAGCCCCTTAGTATCGTGCGTGTTGATTTCAGGTCATGTTAACAAAATTATGTTTTCTTAATTTCACCCATAATTAATCCATCTTTACCACGCGTAATGAGTTAATAAATTTAAAATTATAAGCATTACTAGCTTACCTAACGTTTCAAGTACGAAACAGCTACAATACACCCGATTCTGTTTTGCACGGGGAATGCGTACCGTGCAAAGGAGAGTTTTCAGTTCAAAATTTCAACAAACGTGCAAAAAATAACACCATTTCTAAACGTTTCATGCAAGAATAAGGTTTTGGCGGAAAAAGATGCATGGAAACTTTTTTTCACGACCGTCCAAAAAAACCGTGATAAAAGAGAATCGGGTGAATGCTCCTGATGTTGGTTTGTTAATGTTTTTATCATCGACCAAGTTTCTAAAAACGAAAATAACAATGATGAAAAGTTTGAGAATATCGCACGAATGTGGAAGAACAATGTTCCAGATAACTCTAGAATATTATGTCCATTAGCTTTTGTAGTGCTTTACAATTTAAATTAAGTTCTGTTCTAAAATTTAAATTGACGGTTGTAATACTCTGCAATTGCTGTTATAGCGCTCAACGAAACATTTCGATGAAATATTCCAAAGCGTTACTGACAGACAAACAACTCTGGGAATTTACATATATGATCCTCTACTTCTAGCATTACATCTCCACAGTTATTGGCAGATAAATTTCGTTGCCCATTTTGTCATTACGCTGGTTAACGTATACATTATCAATCTTTGAAAGATTATACATAGCTTGTGGCTTTGAAATTACTTTGGAACGTGGCTAGCCAGGATGGGTGAGCTAGTACTTTTAATAATTCACTAAGAAATGTGAGAAGCGCTTCACCAGAAAGATGAAACAGTCGTTCAGGCGTACCGTCAAACGGGGTAACTTGCAACAATTTTCAACTTCAAAGCTATATGGATGAAAAATTTGAGGATTCCGATGAGACAAAAACCATCTAGTATCCTAATCGCCACGTGAAGAATACTACGCGGTATAAATTTTATCAGTATTTGGTTTTCCAAGATCAGGAGAGACGAAAAATATACATTTTTCATGCTACCCCTGATGTGGGGTAACATGCAACACACAGTGCTACCTGAAGTACACTAATTAAAACTTAACCTATATCGTGTTATTATGATCATATAATAATTTTCTACAATAAAAGTATGGCGATAATTAGAAACGGCTACTGTACTCTTACAAAACTAATTATTATTGATTGAATTATGAGTATTAAACCAATTTGATTGAAAACTTCATTAGTATTGCATAAGGTGTCCACACGGGGATATTCTAGCTTATTATAAGTCTTGACAATATTTGGAAGACCATCAAAACGATTTGATGCAACTTGTCTTCAAATACAATTGTAATTTAGGATATGCTTCACATAACTTATTGTTTATACAAATTCAAAGCAAAGCGACGTATCACATATTAATATGTATATTTTAAAATGGTCTTTATTAGTGTTCTAAAACAACTTTTAGCATACTTCATGCAGAAAGTCCCCAATGGCAGATCTGCAAGTCGGTTTTTGCACAGATTTTCAATTTTTTTCTTTATTTTCATGAATAAAACAAATCTAAATCTAATAATAATGCGATTCATGTAAATTTTTCAATATTTAGTACCAAACGTGTAATGAATTAATTGCGGTACAAAAATTATAAAGATACTGAACAAATTGATGTTCAATTTTGCCTTTTCATGTGTTTTCGGTGATAAACGGCAAAAAAATATCAAACAATTGAGATCAAAATAGCTGTTGCAAGTTACCCCATAAGGGTAGTCAAAAAGGTTTTTGAATTTTTATAGTGTTTAAGCATCAAATTATCAAAACTTTTATATTGTCAATTAGTACACTACTAAATACTGTAACTGTTAGCAAATGCCTCGAATTACAAATTTAAACCGGTTTTGTGGTACGAGGAACGTTTTTCAGCAGAAATTTCATGCAATTCAATGTTTAATATGGTTTTCAAAATCTTTTGTTGTATACCTGAGGTCAATAAGTGGCGGAATAAATTTTAAAAATTAAACTCAATGCTGAACGAAACGATAATTCGGTTATATGTCGAAGTGTTGCAAGTTTCACCCCTGTTGCAAGTTACCCCGTTTGACGGTATTGTGTTATGGCTTCGATTCCCACCCCAGTCGGAGGAAATTTTTGGCGAAACGAGGAACACGTCACTTTTTTTTCGGGGGTTTGTGCTAACGTAAGAACTTCATGTACACTCACGGAACGCGACACGACTGGGAAACACGTCACTGGTCCGATGGTTGCAGCGTGAGTTCGTTGTCTAATGTTGTGTTGAGTCTGTTCAGCCTTTGACTGAGGACAGTTCAAATAGTTTTTTTAA
Organism: Aedes aegypti; assembly: GCF_002204515.2. Taxonomy (NCBI): domain Eukaryota; kingdom Metazoa; phylum Arthropoda; class Insecta; order Diptera; family Culicidae; genus Aedes; species Aedes aegypti. The sequence goes on along the minus strand of NC_035108.1, from coordinate 117,148,833 downwards.
TGGAATATGCAACAGATGAACATAGGAATCCACCTAAGTCCATGCAATATTTAAATTGTTTTCTTTTTTAGTAAGAAACTGCAAAAAAAACCTCCTAAAATAGTCATTACGAATTTCATCTGAATCCTATTGAAGTTGCAACAAGAATGTACTAATTCTTTCCAAATAACAAGCATTTTTTTCCATGAAATGTGTTAATTTTGTTGTCAAGAACCCTTCGATAGTCTCACGAAGTTTTCGTCAATAATCTACCAAAAGTTTTGCCAGATATATGCCATTGAACACAACTAGAACCCACAGAGAAGCTTAAATTTTCATCACTCACCAATAGACTGGCCCAGCTCAGTATGGGAGAAAAATAAAGTTGTATGATTCCACGGGGCACCCCCCATGATTATTTCTTGGGGTTAGGGGAAGCCTTTCTGAAAAAATCAGCTCATTTGGTCGTTCCATGAGCTGGCGCATTTGAATTGAAGTTAATATGGGATTTTCAGCTCAAACATATGAGCAACAGCACATCATCTACTGTTTGGTTCAGAAAAATTGATGATCGCGTTCAAGTGAACCCAGAATTTCAAAAACACTACTTGATATAATAGCGAAGAATATTGTAGAAGATTGTACCACGATCAAAATTAATAAAGTTGGTGTTTTAACCATCTGAAGTATATCAAGCAATAATGATTGTATTTCTTCAACATAGCTTGGAGGTAACCACTAAGCGCATCATAGCCACCTATGATGCTGGGCGAGCTGAGGCACATGTCGCATGCATATAAGTGACTGTACGGGAGTGCTGATCTAAGCCTATCTTTCAAAAACTGAAAAAGTAATGAAAATGAGATTAAATCCAGATACAACCTTCTGCAATTATGTTCATTAGGGTATCAACTAGTGTATTTGTCACTCTGGGCTTATTTGAACGTGAACAATTAGTATACGGAACGAAACAGTGACATAGGGTCAATTTTCAATATATTTGAGACGAATATCCCATACAATCTTCATAACGATTGCGCCAGCTGGTGGAGCAACCAATTGAGTTGAAATTTCGAGAGAGCGTTATTCTTACCCTAAGGCTCATATCTAGGGGGTGCCCCGTTAAGTTTTACAACTTTTTTGTTTAAGGGCCAGTCTACTCACCAAGAATCGTGCCAGTGTCATTTAACAGAAAGGGAAATGGCCTAGTGGTGTATCAAAAACAGGTGCCTTCTGAATGCATGCTAAATAAAAATAAGGTCCAATAGCCCTGTGTGTGTGTGTGTGTAATCCTTCTAACCCCCACTGTCCGGCAGTGGTATTATGGAAGAAAACTTTCTGCACTTCAGAACATTCTTTGTTTGCAAAAAGTTTTAGTCCTGGAGTTAGATGGCGATAGCTCTATTGCAGATCCCATGACCCATTTCAGAATGGCTGGAGAGACACGTCCATTCAGAAGTCACTTTCACTTACAATAAGCCCCGCATGTATATATTGTCTTTATCAAATGGATAATGGCAATATATTCACACTTCCTGGTTTAAAGATTTCATCTTTATACCTGGCGCGTATTTAGTTAATATTCATGATAATATGCATGTTAATATAATTGATTCGATCTCACCATTTTCTGCTTTTCCACTTCTTTTCCGATGCGATAGCTTCCTCTGAGATTCTCTGTATCTCTCCTCTTTCTTTTATTCGTTGGATCAATCTTCTCGTCTTTCTCTTTCCATCTTTCTATTTCCTTGATTCGTTCTCCCGTCCTCCCTGTTTCAACCTGCCGTGTCCCAATTTTAGTATGAAACACTGTTTTAAATGTTTTTCGTTGGTTAAAGCCCAAAACACATTTTAACGGTTTTCAAGATTTTGTCACACGTCTTGGTTTAAACTCAAGTTATGTGTGTATTTTGTTTTCCGTGTCCATTCTGAAATGTCAGATAGGAACAACCACAGTTTTCAAAACTCAAACCCCTGAGTCATAATTTAATTCACCACTGATTTTATCGTAAACCTCATAAGTCCTCGAGATTCTATCAACTATATCTCATAAGAATTTTGGTTTGAAGGAATTAGGTAATGAATCCACAAATTGGTAAGCAGAGTGTCTACTCATTTCCAGAAATATTTTATCTGCAGGTTTTAAAAACCTATTCCAGATTCAAGGAATTACTCTAAATTTTAAATTCTTTAGATACTTGGTCTTTTTTTTTAATGTTATTCTTTAAAAAGTCCCTATTTTGAATGCAAGGTCTTCAAAGTTTCTTTTTTTGACCATAATGGTATCTAGAGTCACTATTTTCCACTATCTGCTTGAAGTGAATCCTGATGCATAATTCTAGATGCTGCAGAGAAACCTTTTAGAGACTCATATGCGATTATTCTCCAGGATTTTTTTTTGTGTCAGATTCATCGAGGAGAAGCTTCAAAAACTTTTCCAGTGAATTGTCTACATAATCTTTCCAGGAGTCCATCCAGCCATTAATCTAGAAATTCCAAAGCTTAAGATTTCCTACAAACTCTTCAAGGAATTCGGTCAGGGAAAATTAAAAGACTGTTAAATGACCAATAAATGAATTCCTTTAGAAATCATCGGAGTAATACTTGAAGGGAATTTTTGCTCAGTACCTGAATTATGTTTAGATAAAATTCGTGGAAAACAATTAAAAATGAGTATTTGACACAATTCTATAGATAAATGTCTGGCCATATTTTCTGAAAAAATCCAGAGTATGGCCTCTTATTAGTCCCACTACACTACAGTCATTTTTGGTCTCTTTTTTCAAACATAAAGCTCTAAAGTTCCTTCTTTTGAGACACTCTATTGCTACCAACCTTGAACTCATCAGTTTTTATAAAAACTTCCAAACACCTAAAACATTTCTGTACATCACAAATCTATTTTTTTCAAATCGGTGTAAATTTTTTAAAGTTCTTCAGAATTTGCAGTAAATGTTCTCAGATATACCTTTTAATATGAATATGAGCTAAACGAAAAATGTATACCTTTTTCTTAAAATGGGAATGAGATTGCCCTTTACTCACAAATTTTATTATTTTGAATGGGTGATAAATGCATTTTTGTAGGAAATTTTGGAATGTCCTCAATCGTGTATCATACACTTAAGGACGACACCCCAATGGAACTGGGAACTACACTTGCCATTACCAACTTAGCAATCTCAAGTCCTGAAACACCGAACAATTCAAAAACAAAACTGAACAACTCAACTAGTATTTTGATAGCAGTGCAGCCTAACTTAAAAGTATTTTGCATTATCTAGTGTATCTTATGGTAAAACAATTCCAAAAGGTTAAACAACATAATGCAAGATAAGATTCCATTTAGCATAGTTGAGCCTGAAGCAACTACAACCTGAAAGCAAAAAAAGCCAAATTCTCATCTACCAAATTTGTTGGATCTCCATCCACATAAATTCATATTGTTTGACATGCTAAATGTACCAGAGAAGCGCCAGAGTTATATATGGGGTGTTTCATGACGCTTATGTGTTCTTAGATTTAGATTTTTGAATCGTATTAAGTCAAGAATGCACTAAGGTCAGTAAAACCACTGATCTGCTAGATGATTGCTGACCAGTGAAATGGTTTTAGCAATAAATGCACAAAATTCTTCTGCCAGTTTCTTTTCTATGCTTCGGAGAGCTCTATCCCTCACCATATATTTTTCTACAAATAAAAAACCATCATCTCATGCTACCTGATCCGATACCCATCGAAGCGAAAAAGGTTCTTCAACTTTTCACGCTTCCAATTAGCTGCATATCGCATCCACAACCTCTCCTCCTCCGATCAAAACAATACCAATTCTGAGTGATTTTGTTCTTCCACTGAAACAAAACATGATAGAACCATTCAGACCAGATACGAAGAAACCCAGCGAACTATGCCGATGCTTCATAGAGCACAGAGCATTTCTAATTACTGGCTTCCATACTTGCTACCTTTTGCCTAGAACATCTTACCATTTTAATTGCCCTCAACATCGCCGCCAAGAACATTATCTACTATATGCGGGGGGAGGGTTCAACCGCGCGCTCGCTCGAACGTCATCAGACCATGACACAAGAGTTCTTGCCCCCTTGCTCGGCCCCCAATGGAACATTATGATCGGTCGTTTTGCGCTCACGTCTTTCCTCCTCCGGGGGACAACGGATCTACGCGGGATTAGGGTGGCCCAGAATGATCAAATTAGAAAAAATAAGTTGTATCCTTCCAAATTTGTTCATTTGGACCCTTCGAAGCTACAGAAAAAGTTCGGGTAGAATCTGTAAACTCTAAGGGGTCGTAATGTACATAAATGGAATCAATTTTCGATACATTTGGTTGATTTTCTCCACACAAACTTCAAGCTCGTTTAGCCCTCCCTTAGCGATTCCGCTCAAATTTCCTCAGTAGCCGTTGTGGTTCCAAGTGAACAAATTTAGGGGTTCTAACTTAAGATGTCAACAGTTCGATCATTATGGACCACCCCAATGCAGCATGCCAGGATAGGAACCGACTACTAAGCCTAGCCGAGGTGTGCACATCTCTCTCTCTCTCGTTTGGGCAAAATCGATGGAAGTTCGCGCGGGGATGTGGGAGCACTTCCGTTCGTTGCGTCGTCGCCACCGGGTGGCCGACTAGAAACCTGGCGAAACAGGTTCTCTTGGCTTGATTCGCTCGGTGTGCACGGGGCTGAACCAAGAGTTCTTTGCACCCCATTCCGAGCAAGCACTATGGGCGATCAGATGGTCAAACATTCGAAAAAAAAAACTAGTTGTTGATAATAAATCTTCTTTCTTGACAGTAAATCTTCAAACAAGGTTTGATTGTTCATCATATCATTGTAAATGCTTCTATTGAGATATGCCTGGAATATCAGAGCAATATTTTCAGTTGTTTTTTCAATGTAGTATGCCAAAGTTAGAATTTACAAAAAAAAATCATTAGAAAACAGAAATTCAAAATTTTAAATAAAGAATTCAATGCAATCGTAAGGCAATCGTCGAATGAAATAAACTGTATTATTGTAATATTTACACAGATCCTTGTACACTGTTTAAAAACCTTATCAGAAAGCTATATCAGAGAAATGAAATAAAAGTTTGTACTTTATTGCGGGTAAACGAAGGGACAAACATCAAATTTGTTTCACAAATTTTATGAATTCGATATAATTTTGGCCGCCAGGCTATTTGGGAACTGCCCATAGTGGAAGCGCTTGGTATGGAATCAGCATTGTTACAAACGATCGCACGTTTTGGTCTAGCGCGTAAATTGATCTTCTGGTTTCTGGTTGCAGATTTTCTTCTTCGCGGGGTGAGATCGTCAATAAGAAGGATTCGTGAGATGATGGTTTTCGCGTTTTGATGGAAGATTCCATCTCGGTGCGGTTGTGGTGGTGATGGTTGATTGGATCGAAGAGGGTGTTAGGGTTGAAGTATGGGGAGGAGTATTTAACGCGGCTGCTGAAGCGTGATAAGCGTGGATTGTCGGGTGATTATTTTCGGTTTAGTGGCGGCGTTAATTTCTTGACGGATCTGAGTTTGTAATAGTGAAGCGCGAAAAGGGAAGATGGTGAATTTTCTAGGTTTATGCTTGGTATTGTTCCAGTGAACTGCATTGTTTGCTTCTTCTTTTCCTCTACAATACATTTCTATTGAGATGGGAGCTGCTTCTCGGTTTAGAGCGCCAATGATCAATTATTAACTATCAACCAATTATGAAACGATTTGGACAACAAACAAATATTTTAATATAGGGGATTAGTGGTTAGCCTCTCACGTCGAGGACCAGGAATTAAATTCCATCTTCGAGACAGTGATTTCCGATATTAAAAGTTATGTTGACGACTATATTCTCTCAAAGAATTCATGCCGCTGGCCCCGAGATGAACTGATCTAGGGCTTTAAATCTTGTTAATATAGATCCATACTGTACGAGCCCATTTTGTAAATCGAGAAGATTCATGTGACTAGTCTGTAGGCACTGTCGATCAAAGTAAGCCTGCGTATTTCAGATGTCACCTGTCGACTCCCATAGTAATCCAGTCACATTGAGAGACAAATTTCGAAAAACATTACTGCTTAACTGTTGTTATAAAATATACAAAAGAGCATAATAGGGTCCCAATTTTAGTACCTAACGCCAAAAATTATGCTAAAAAAACATGTTTCCTCAATTTTTTAATGTTTTTCGTTGGTTCAAATCCAGAATAAATTTTGTCCTTTAAGTAGATGAAAAACCCGAATTTAGTACTAAACCGTTTAATTCCACTAGAGATTGTATCCCTTGACAGATACGCGTATTTCGACCTGTAGTACACGACACTGAAGACGGCCTTACAGTTGAGGTTGAAATACGCGTATGTGTCAATAGATACAAACTTTAGTGGAATTAATTGGTATACCTAGTACTGAATTCGTTTTTTTATCTACTTATAGGTATTCTACTAAACAGCTCGAAGATTCATTATCATTTTGTCCTTTTTTAGATTTTGTTGCACCCCTTGCTTAACGCTCATTTTCTTTGGGAGTATTTTTGTTTTCCGTATGTTTTTTGAAATGTCAGATAGAAGCATCCCCAGTGTTAAACGTAAAATCCTTGTGGCGTTTGTAGACTAGTGGATGTCCAACATGATCAAAAGTGTCAGCGTTTGAATTTGGGCCCATTTTTAAATTAAGCTTTCATAGTAGTTTTTTAATAAAAACGAGATTTCATCAGATATTTTAGGAGCCTATTAATTGTTTAACATCGTCCCTTTTGTTGGAATGTAATATTACGCTAAATTTACAAAGCATAGGGTGGTGTCAGACGTTTAGACGTATTGTGCTACGGAGTGTGGGTTCGATTTCCATCCCTGTCGAAGCAAACTTTTCGCCAAACAATTTTTTTTTCACCAGTTCTCTGGTTGTTGCGTGCGTCCTTTGTTCAATTTAAATAATTCATATGCATAATTCAGCTAAAAACGGTATAAATTGCCTTTTTTAATTGTTTGATCAGTATGCATTAGAGTGTGACTCTTGAATTAACAGCTTTTCAGTCTTACGGAAAAATCAAAGAGCTACGTTTTTTTAAAATCCAACGTTTCGGCCTCTGGACTTGGCCTTCTTCAGAGATATAAAGGTGTACCCTGAAGAAGGTCAAGCTCAAAGACCGAAACGTTGCATTTTAAAGACACGTAGTGTTTTGATTTTTCCGTAAGACTGAAAAGCCGTTTATAAAAAAAATCATCGGGGCCAAGATAGCCGTAGCGGTAAACGCGCAGCTATTCAGCAAGACCAAGCTGAGGGTCGTGGGTTCGAATCCCACCGGTCTAGGATCTTTTCGAGTTGGAAATTTACTCGACTTCCCAGGGCATAGAGTATCTTCGTACCTGCCACACGATATACGCATGCAAAAATGGTCATTGGCATAGTAAGCTCTCAGTTAATAACTGTGGAAGTGCTCATAAGAACACTAAGCTGAGAAGCAGGCTCTGTCCCAATAGGGACGTAACGCCAGAAAGAAGAAGAAAAAAATCATTTGCTCATTCTTATGTTTTCTCAAACAAGATTCAGGCTTCCTTCAGAATTAATTATTCTTTTTTTTTGTGAAGTACAAGCTTTAATACTTTTTGATTATTAAATCACGTTAAAATGTTGACGAACCGGTCGGCCAAAATAAAACGTGTTTTATTTTGCTCAAACCATTGATGGGCGGAGCCAAATATTGATCGTACTGTCTGTAGGGATGTTGCACGAACATGGACGTCAGTATGTCAAATTGAAGCTTTGAACTGCCGATGCAGATGGGTGCAAGTTAAAATACGCATGTTTGCAGTATCGTCGTCATGGTTGTCTTGCAAATGTGCACTTTTGAGTTGTTTCTATACATTCCACTAGCGATTTCCCACAATCTTTAGGCAAATCCAGCAGCAGTGCTATCTGGGATGCCATCAAAAGTTCAATAAAGCATTTATCCAAGGATTGTACCAGGAATTCCTACAAGAAATCTATCAGGAATTTCACCAAGTAAAGCTGCAGGAATTTCTTTAGGAATGCAACCAAATTTCCATCATGGATTTCATCGGTTATTTCTTCATGATTCCACCGGGTGTTCTTCCATAAATTTAATCAAGTTTTTATCCAGTGAATTTACAAAGAATTGTAAGAATGTAAGAATTTTCATCAGAAAACCTCCAAGGTTTCCATCTTGGATTCCACTGAAAATTCCTTCAGAGACTCCATCAATATTTTACCAGGAATTCAAAAATCCTCTAGAGGTTCATTCAAAATATTCTGGAAAACAAAACTACAAGGATTCCGCCAAGATGATCTTCAAGAATCCCAGATCTAATTTCTTATGGGATTTTACCACAATTTTTCTATACATATTCCACCAGTTATTCCTTCAGAGACTTCACCAGTAATATGACTTATTATTTCACCAGTAATTTTTCGAGAGAGAAGTTCTTTAAGTTATTTCACCAGGAGTTCTAGGATTGATATTGGGAATATTTTCAAAGTTTTGCTAGAATTTCCACCAGAAAAATACACCAGAGTTTCGCCAGAAGATCTACCATTAAATACTTTAACGGTTTCACTTCACTAGTATTTCCACTCAAAGTTATCAGAAATTCTTCCAGGGAATTTAAGTGATATTTACTCAGAAAATTAAACAAAGCATTACTCTTAATGCCATCAGGTTGAATCACTAATGGAAGATTTTTTCTGTAAAAGTCCATGGAACAATTTCTTGGGAAATGTTTGGAGGTATCACAGAAGAAATTCCTTAATATATCTCTGGAAGATCTTTTGAAGCACTCCCTGGAGAAGTTCCTAAACGTTCCTAAGGTAATTCCTGGTGGATTCCTTGGAAAATTTCAAGAAACACTGGAAGGAATTGATGGACAAATTCCGTTAGCAATACTCGGAGAAATTTCTGATAGATTCTTGAAGTAATTGCTGCAGAAATCCCAGGACGAATGGCGTATAGGGCCGCTTCAGAGATACAAGGAAGAATATTTGAGGGAAGTGGTGGAATTTATAAAATAATCTATTATTAATTTAATACCGGAGAATAACCTGGGGAAAACTCTCAAAAAATTGCAAGTGGCCTCTGAAGAAATTCCAGGTGATATCCCGTGAATGGAGTTTTGGTTAATTCTTACTCATGTATTTCTCGTGGAATTTCTGAAGGTTTCTTGGTGGAGTTCTTGGATGCACTCTTTGATGGATCCTTGAAGAAATTCTGGGTAGAATCATTGAAAGAGTTCCTAGAGTAAATCTCTGCATGTATTTCTGTAGGAATTTCAAAGAAATTTCTGGAGAAAATCAGTGAATCGGATTTTCTGGAGAAATCTGAAGAGGGAGATCACTACAAGAATCACTGGAAGATTTCTGATAGGAGCAATTCCTCCCAAGTAACAATTTCAATGCTTTCTAGTCTTAGATGTTATTTATTGAGGTTTTATTATAGATGCATTCAATCCTAACAGATTTAATCAAGCATTGAAAAGAGCTAAACGGTCTTTTCAGTAAAAACCTCTTTAGAATGCTTTGTAGATATCTACAAGTGTTGATGTTAAAACTTATTTGCCGGTCAGAATTGTTGGTTACAAATTGCATTTTGAAGGAGCTGTGTAGTGTCTATTAAAACCTATACCTAAAACTTCATCCGGTTTGTCTTACACAAGCCAACGATAAAACCCGTAGGACTGCACTAAGTCATGTTAATGACTTCTTAAAACTCAACTTTCCGATGCTGTGGAATGCGGTCTGCTTGTGATTATCAATTTCATTATGTCGATAATGATGATAAAGTAGACAATTATGAGTAAATCAGGACACGAAAATATAAATTACATATACCCTTCTCGTATGATTATCTGACTACCGTGTGTAGCATTTTTTCCGTGATTGCTCAAACTTCCCGTTCTAGTGGGATAAGTATGCTGCATACAACAGCTGAGTTACATGGAAAAAACTTCCATTTTTCCGGCACTTCAACCACCTACCGTTTTCTGCATTTTTTCAACCGATTTACCACGGGCTCCAGCTTAACAATAAAATATTCTAGTAGAAACATAATTGGACACACAACGGAACGCATTGAGTTAATTAAATTGCATCACCGGCTTGCACTTCCGATCTGTTTACCTTTTTGACAGCTCTGGCTTTCCTGAGTCTATTAAGTTTAAGTCCATGCTCCCAAAAAACCAATAAGTTTTAGTGCAGAACAAATAATCTGATTTAAGAATATTCTAGCCAGTGAAGGACTTTGCGTAAGGTTTTTAAAGATCAAAAGCACTTGTTGATGATTATATTGAACAGAATTAACACCAATTGATCTTAAACCGTCGCAAACAAGACCAGTAAGATTTAAATAGATGGAATCCATTTTTATTGCCGCCGTTTCGGGTTCATAATTACATTATGTTTGGGAAATTTTCATTTTTCGATTGATACGAGCATGAAATCATTCTGAAAATGGAATGGAATATTAGATAGGCAATTATGATGTCAAAATTGTGGCACGTTGTTGTAAATCGAAAAATTTTATGTCATTTCACCAGTTAATTATCTTTGGCATGAATTTCACGTGATTGTAAGGAAATTAACTGCCAAGCAAAAATTGATTATTTTAATTTATTATTATTAGTCGGTAGACATCTTGATGGTTTTAATATTATAAAAAAGGTTAGGATTTATAAACAACTTATTGTCTGATATTTGATGGATCATAAGCTCTAAGCAATGGTTTTATTCCGTGTTTTAGGATATCGCAAGAGACTCATTATCGCTATTTGAGCTTAATAAAACTTTATAATAGCTCTTATGGATGTTTTATAGTATACTACAAGGGCAGATGTATTCATACGATACAAAACTAAGAAGTTCAGAAACGGTTTTAAGCTATAGTCTTAACAACCTCCTGTAGTGTGGGCCTATTCGGGTTTAACGGAGTTTTATCAAAGGTTTATTAAAGCTGTTAAGACTAATAAGTTCTAAAATGGTGGTAACAACAGCTTGTAGTAAGTGAAAAAACTAAAAATTTTACTTAGGCTGGTGGAAATTCTGGGTCGAATTTATGATGGAATTCCTTTATTAATTTCTTGGAAGGAATTTTTTTAGACAAATTCCCAGTGGAATCGCAAGGAACAAATCCTGATAGAATCTGTTCAGGAATTCCTGAAGTTTCGCAGTAGGAATTCTTAAGGAGGATTTCTTGGTGGAATTTTTGAAGCATTAGATAAATTACTAAAGGAATCCCTGGGGAAGTTTTGTACAAATCCCTGAAAGAATCTGTGAAAAAATTACTAGAAAGAATTGCTGGAGAAATTCCTGGTAATTCCTGAAGCAACTACTTGTGGAGTTTAAGGAGGAATCCTAGGAGGAAGCCCTAAAAAAGTCCTGGTGAAATCCTTGTGGGAATTTCTGGTGATGAATTACTTGAGGAATCCCTGAGGAAGTATATGGAAGAATTCTTGAAGTGATTCCAGGGTAACGTATGATGGTATCCTTGGAACTAACCTCTAGAGCAATTCTTGAAGAAATCCTGGAAGAAATTGTTATAATAATCTCTGGAGGAATTATTCGAGCCAGCCTTAGAGTAAGCCCTGAAAAATTACTGAAGAAATTACTTGCGGATTGTTTTTGGATTGATCGTTGAGAGAATCAGTGAAGGAAATCGTGAATTATTTGTAGAGGAAATTTGGGAGGAATCTCTTGAAGAATGCCACCAGAAGGTATTCCTGAAGGATTTTTCCAGAAGGATTTTCTGGTTGAATCTGTGGATAAATTCCTGGTAGAATCCCAGGAAGAATTTTTGGTGGAATATCTTGTGTAACCCATGGTTTCCTGGAAAAACTTCAAAGTAGAAAAACTAGAGAAAACCACTGATTATGATGACTGTCAATAACGCTCAGAAATATTTCACCGAAAGGTTTCAATAGATACTACCAAAAATCATTTAGAGCACTAAAACAGTTGATTAGAATGTTAGAACTACAGACAACAATAAATTAAAGAACAATACATAAGATTTTCAGTATTTTTAAGAAGTTTTGTTATTAACATTTTTCTCTCAAAATACTCTCTCTAGTAGAACGCACTGAAAATTATTTTTTGGGTTAGCTAGTTACTTACATATTTTTGAACCATTTGTTTCTGAATTCTGTTTTACAGAACATTGAATCGAATTATCAGCAAGGTGTTCGACATACATCAGCCAATTGATACTGACCTGTAAAAAACGAAAGGAAATAAAAATAAGAATTGTGACTTCAACTGGGTACATATTTGGTTAAAGATGTGAGTGCGGATATTATTTATGCTGATAAAATGATTCGTCGTGAGCTTTAAGTCCATTTTAGCGAGAATTTGTCGAATGATCGATGATGATGATGACGATCGTGTGTTTTAAGAGATGATGGGTGAATTTGAACTATCTTCTGAGTTGTGTTAGATTTTGAAACATTCTAGATATATAAAATCATTGTCACTTTCCCTGTCTGGAAATGGTCGTAGAAATTTTCAAAATTTAGAAAAGTAGTGCTTCCTGAACATTTTCGGAGAATTGGGTCCTCAAATTTTTAATGAAATCTTGTTTTTATTTGATAACACGAAAGAGCATGTTACTGTAACTACTTTAGCAATTTTTCCCGCTCAAATAATGGCTATATCACGTTTAAACTTTAATTTAAAAATTTGGTCCATTAATGAACCTTGACACTTTTGATCATGTTTGACGTTCGCTTAGTCGACAAAAACACCACAGGAGTTTTAGTTCGACCACTGGGGTTGTTCCTATCTGACATTTCGTAAGGAATACGGGAAACAAAATACACCCAATATTTGAGTTTAAGCCAAAGGATGTGACAAAATCTAAAAAAATGTTTTTTGAGCTGAAATCAACGGAAAACATTAGAAAATTGAGTAAACATGTGTTTTTGGCCTAAACTTAAGCGTTCGGCACTAAAATTGGGACAGGGCTTTAGGACCCTATTACATTGGCTTCTGGTTAGAGGTTCAAATTCATATGAAACTCTCGTGTTGTTGTTTACCCGAGGTAAATTGAAACTTTTGAAGCGATACACAGTGCGTTGAATGTATGGAGCTGCGGGACAAAAATCGAAACTAGAAGATTAAGCCATTTGAGCACCTTGGTATGGAAGGGAAAGTTGTTTCTGGTCAGAAAAGCTACAATTTGCATAAATGACATATAATATACGCATAATCGCAAAACTGTCCCAACCGCCAATTCATATTTTTTCCAAGAAAAACCATGCCATTTGTACTTTTATTGTTCATAATGATGTAAGAAGTTATTTGCAAATATGTCTCTTATCACTCGTAGCTGCAAAAGTGGCTTATACGCCTTTATGCAGAAAATCGCACTTTTTTTAAATTTTTCAGTTTTTTATATGAAATTTGATTAAAATCTTGGAAACTACATTTGAAATATATTATTTTAAGCATAAACTTGCTGTGGTGTAATGTCTGGTTGAGCCGAGACCACAAGATTTTCGGATTTTCCATCACAAACAACTCATTTTCATACTTGTGCTAGTTAAGGAATACCCCTTAAAAATAGTCAAAAATCTCGGAGTGTTGCAGGGAGTTGCAGCTGTATCTTTCAGACCTTTTACATGACACTCTAAAAAAACATGTCTGTGAGTGATTTAGAGTGGAACTCGGTGGAACTTTTTTTGAATCGATTATCAAAGTTGCATGTTCGTATTTCATAAGTTTGATTGCATAGCCAACTCGACGTGTCGATTTCTCATATTCAAAGTTAAATTTGGTGTTATTATCCCATCAAATATACCTTACCAACCTCCAGCCATGTTCTCTTTTGGATTTTGATTGAATACATTGGTTTCAAAACTCTCCGTACTAGTTGAAAGGAATGCTGAAAACATGCGACAAAATTTAGTTTTCCTGCTACTCCGACAATGGATGCTTTCGAAGCTTGTTGTTGTAGTTTTAGTGCTTTGTATGTCTAATAAATACTTGTTTCAATAGCGGATGCTATCTATAAACACTTGTGGATACTTATTATCGCAGAATAAAATAACTTGAAATTTGATTTTTGTCTATGGAGCAACGCACTGTGCGATATATCAAAACTGTAATTTAGGCTTTTAGAATCATGTTATCTTAAAACCAAAGAAAGAATATTTCTACTAAGATATTTTGCTAATTTATGACGTCCTTTTGACGAATTTCTTTTGATTAATTCTGCTTTTTTATATTTCGTGGATATCTACGATGATCCTTGATAAATCCGTGACTCTTTCTTCTAGAGTAAGATTAATTAAATATAGTCATAACGAAAAAAAAACGCAGCTTTGCAGAAACAAGAAAAATCGTAAACAAGTATTCTTCACGGCTGGAGTCATGATTAGTCCAAGAACCTTTAGGCTTTCTGGTGAATCAAAAATACAAACCGGGAAAACACAGAACATCTGCTCTATAGCTAATTATATTTCAAAAAAGCTGGAAATGCTTATAGAAGTTTTCACAACAACTCTTGATCTATGGTAAGAATTTGTTAAGATATTATTTAAACCAGCTGTTTGACGAAAATGTAGTGAGTATCTGCAGAAACATTGTAGTGGACTTTATATGATGAAATGTTCCCAAATGTGCCAAAATACTGACAAAAATCCTCCAACTCAAGCAATCTCATTCTGAATAACCTCGCAAATTTTATTCTCGGACAGAGTCAACTCATATGATTGCTTCCAAAAAAAAAACACATTGCTGCTCAGCTTTCCAGCTTTTGTGGCCGTCTTCCCAACATCACTTCCTCTTTCATTGCGCAAAAATATCGTAAGAAGCAGGGTAAATGTAGCAACCATCCTCAATTAAACCAAATTATTTTGCTACCGAGCCACACTCACTCACACACACGCAGCCACACATTTCCGCACGTTCTGGCCTCAAGTTCTGACCGGAGAGTGGTCGGTGGTCGGTTCTTGGCTTCGGCTGAAAGTAAAAAGCTGTAACGAACGAAATCGAAATCGTTTTTTCCTCACTTTATCGCCCAGTTGTTGCTTCCTCAATCGAATGTGTGGCGTTCTTCCGCCAGAATGAAGCGAAGCGTCCAACGAAAGCAAAAATCTCGCTGGCAATTGTGTTCCACCCAGAACATCATCACGGTCCGAAGAAGTTTCAGCCGCAGAACTGAATCAACGTAGCACTATTGTAGCAGAAGAAGGCTCGGAAGGTTCAGCGACCTCTCGGAGTTCTTCGGCTGTTGTGCGGAACGGGAGCACGCGAGCTTCGCGCTTCGATTCACCGTGCAAAATGTGCTCTCGCGCGGCGCTCTTCGTCGCCGTTCGCGTCGTTGGAAAAAGTGAGAATTTCATCATCCCGGCCGAGTCGTGATTCTTCGCGTGGATTCTCAACACCAGTGTGGGGGTTCATTTACTCGGCTTCGGCTGGTGAAGCCGAAGCAATTACCACGCACTTGGCCACGATCATCATCACGAGTGTATGAGCTTGGGTTGATTGCCACGTGGTTCTGCGCGGAACCACCATTACCAATCAACTGGATAGAGATGAGATCATGATCATGATCTAGATCGCGAGCGTTGTTCTTGGTGGTGGTGCGGATCGGGATCGATGAGGTGCGGGAACACAAGAATGGCATTGTCTAGTCAGAGACACATCAAAAGTGGGTGTGACAATAGAGGATTCCAGCCATGATTTATGTGAGCGTTCAATATTTTGAAAGGTGGGCGTGAGTGCGAGGGCAAAAACTTCACTTTCATAGCTCAGTAAGAACAATTGCTTTATGTAGGAATAAATTGAAAGAGCATTGACTCTATGGAATATGTATAGAACTTTGAAAGAAAACTGGTAGCAATCGTGAGTCTGGAGTTTTGTATAAAAGATATCTACAGCATCTACTACTACAGTTTCTACTGTAGCTATACCACTATCAAATGATTCTTTGTTCTGCATATTGCAAACATAGCCCATTGATAAATAAGTAGAAAAGTCATTCTACAACATAAATTTTGATCAAAATAATCATATTGATTGTGAAATTTAACATATTTTGAGAAAGCATCTAAATTTTACCACTTTCATTTCTGGTACAATTGATTAGCATTTATTTCGGGCTAAGGATCCTTCAAGGATGATTTTTTTTTCAAGCTACTAAGACAAAACTGATTTTCCTTCATAGTGAGTTAACTTTAAAGATACAGTTATGGTGCCATAGTCGTCCTCGTGAATATTTAGAACTGATATGTCAATAATTGAATTAGAAAAGCAATGAATTACAATAAAGACGATTATTTGATCCAACAACTTTCATCAAAGTATTAAATATTCGATGACAATGTTCAGAATCGCTTAATACTATTATTCTCCATGCACTAACCATTCTAACATTCTCTATTTGTTAGTGATTTAGGTTTAAAATTATAAATTGGAATGAGTATGGGATGCACGAAGCAAATTTTGGTTTGCAAAGTAGTTCCACTATTTCCAAATGTTAGTTTAGTAGTAGAGTTATTCAGCAATAAGTTTTAGGTAGCTTCCCACAAAATTGAGTAACGTTACTTTTTGCTGTTTTTTCGCTTCAATTTTCGATAACAGACTGTTGTGGGGTTGTACATAAACCACGAGGTCATTTATGAGAGGAGGGAGGAGGGGGTTCTGGCTAATGACCACGTACCACTCGTAGCAGTTGGTCACAAGAAATACGTAGCAGAAAGAATGCCGTTCCACACACTCTATTTTGTATTAGAAACAATTCAGATGAAATGTTTCAATATTTGCGAGTATAAAGTTCCCACTTTAGAGGCTCGTTTTGATTAAAAAAAATATCATAGATGTATAGGAAAATTCAGAATGTCCATCTGCCTTGGACGTCTCTCTGAAGGTTTAGTACGTCGAATAAATTACTTGACCTTTCTGGACATGAGTTTCATGAGCTGTCCGGAGTTTGAAGTAAAGTATCCGGAAAATGAGGTAAAAGTGAGCATTTGTCCGGAATAGGAAATATGAAAAGGGCACACATTTCTATTTATCAAAAAATGTTGAAGGTGTAGAGTCAAGATCTCCATCATTAGAAAACTGAGTGTTTCTGAAGCATAATAACGTTGAGGAATCATTTAAAATGATTCATTTTATATTATATTTGATAAGCTATACTTCACTGAGGCCTTACGGCTAAGTAGCCCGTCATTCGTTTTGGCAACAATGATGACTTTTCAGCTTGCATTTCAAAGTGATAAAACTCAGTCTGGATAGCTTATATCGACTTGAAAAAGTATCACTGTACGCGCTAACATACCTACATAGAGTATGCTGATACTTTTTCAGCTGTGTCAGTGCAAAACCAACTGATTTTCTTTAATTCAAAATTGTGAGATGAATTAGCAACAATCATCAACGACGCGTACAAATTTCAATGACGGCCTACTTCGCCTTAAGTGTACGTAATATGAATCAAAACGGTAAACCCCCTAACTTCCCATTTTTTAAATTTCTTTTTTTATAACGATAAGACTCAACCAAAAATGATTGTCAATGAACGACAATAATTTTTGTTTCAGAAAAAGGCCGTCCATTAACCACGTAACCATTTTTCCTGACTTTTTAAGACCCTCCCTCCCCACTCTCCTCGTGGCTCTGCGTGGTTCTGACCAATACTCTCCCCCTCGCCCTATGACCTTGTGAATTTTTTAAAGAACGAATTACAATAAAAATAAAATTCGAAAACAAAAATTGTAGTTACAATTACCATTACCACCAGATTGCATTCCTCCAATGCCCTCCAATGTATCAGGTTTCACCTACCCATTGGACTACTGGATTCTTGCAAACTTGAACAGAATGACAATTTTTGATGAATATGGGTTAAATCCGGTAATTAATTAACCCCTATTACAGCAGCATTAATTTTTCATCAAACAAAAAAATATATTATTTAAATCCTAATAATTTTTTTGTTGTTCGATATTGTTTAACCATTTTTTCACTAGTTCTAAAAAAAGTAAAACAAAATTAGAACCTGTATCGATTTTGTTCTTTGGTCATTTGTATACGGAGATATTTCAAAATTCTTTGGATGACGTATACGTAGCCATAAAAATAAAGACAACATTTTCTCATACTCGGCTTCAAGCTTTTCAAAATAATACTTTGATGAGAGTTTTTTTTTTGCAAAATATGAAATAAATTGGTGCAATCATTTTTGACTAACGATTATTTATGTTTTTGTACCACTCCGACCAGAAGAGATCTTGAAAATCTCGGGTAACGTCATATTGTAATTTTAAGTATTCTTGGAGACAATCAATTTCTTTTAGAGATGCTTCTTATTACCTGACTGTTTTATAAATTGAAATAACTGATGTACAATATCTACATAGATTCCGAAAAATTAAGTGTTTTTTTATAACTTGTGAAAACATAGTGCAAAAATATTGAGAAACAAAAAGTTATCGTGATTTCATATATTTTTGTGGTTAATAGGAAAATAACAATCGTTGTTTTACAAATTTTTAAAAACCAGTATTTTGCTTAAAATCGCAGCAATGTTCATAAAAATCTCCCACTGTCTTGCACTTTCCAAATATATGTAATACAATGATAGATTTCTGAGATTCCTTTAAATTTGTAAGAAAAGCTGGTTTTTGATTTTTGCTAATGACTGAATGATGGATTCTTGAGCCTTTAAAAATAAAGGTGCTGTTAGAGAGGTTAAAATTTTAGCATCAGATATTTTTCTGAGTATTTCTCAAAATTCTTGAGGCAACGCTTTGTTAAGCTCAAGCAGGACGGTTCGTTTTCGCGTCAGCCGAGAAGCTTTCGTTTTCGCGCGTTTTTGCGTCGGCCGAGAAGTGATTTTCCTGTTTTCGCACGTCTTGCTGGGCAGCGCTTTGTGAAGCAAGTTTACTCGTAACTCATTTAGCCCGTATGCTTTAGGCGTGTTGGTGGTTAAATTGAAGTGCTTTTGAGCTCCCCTGTCAACGATGGATCATCAATTGGTGAGCTCGTTTCATGCTTCTATTTCACATCTTTATCGTAAAAACGGAATGAATGTTGCATTTATTTATTTGTTCATTAAATAATGATTGGTTCAACACTTCAAGTGTGGGCGTACTATGATTTATATTTCACATAATACATATTGAAGGACGCATACATTTACCTCTATTTGTAATTACAAAAAACAACTTTGAAAAGTTCGACACACGAAGTGTCGACGTTTTTTTATTCCATAGACTAATAGAAGATTATTTCGATTCATGTTCCATAAATCGAATCACTTACCAAACGCAACAAACTCTTAGAATGGTTCGTCACTAAAGGTGTCGACAAATTTTAGTGAAGAAGAGTAAAATATAAGAAGATGATGGATGGATAACTTTTTAAATTGAAATTACACGAATCGCATCACTTACCAAGGTGAATTCAGATAGTGTAGCTTCTGAATCCTTCCCACTAACAAAAACTCCTTCCCATGACAACCATAGAAATGCAGAGGTATATCCGGTCTTTAGTAACAATGGATGTCACACTAACATTCCTTCTCTTCCCCGATGACCGTAAGGACGTAGCCGGCGCCGTTATTGACTTTATAATATTCAGAATTCTCGAAATTATACATTGAAGATGGTAAGCTACTCCCAAGCTAAATGTTTTTTGATTTCTTGTGCAATTTCGATTATTCTGGTCATTCACGGAGTAGCAACTACGAATGGTACGATCATCAATGCTCATGCCTATTCAAAATTCAAAATTCTTGAAATTTGTTCTGAAATACTAAGAGCAGTTATTCCAGAGCCCTTTCATAAAGTTATTCAAGATTTACCCAATAGATTAGATGTTTGGTTCCTATAGCGTTGGGTGGGACTATAGAAAGTAATTTAATGAAACTCTGAGATACTTTCTAAATCACTGGAGACTTCTAACGAAACGTTTAGGTAAATTTGGACTAAGGCAAGGAAACAGTCTTGATTTTTTTTTCTGAATTTTTGGTGGCATCTTATGACTTCAAAGAGATCATCAATCAAACTGAGGCTTTTGGAAAACTGCTAAAAATTCTGAAATTGTGTCAGAACTATGAGTGGATAAGTGTAAATAGCAAACATTGTCAAAAAATAGATATGCTAGCCAATATTGGAATAGAATTATTAAGCAAAATAGAGCAGTTGTATAAAGATGGCTTGAAACGCTAATATATTTAATTATTTATTTATTTATTTATTTCTTCTTCTTCTTTCTGGCGTTACGTCCCCACGGGGACAGAGCCTGCTTCTCAGCTTAGTGTTCTTGTGAGCACTTCCACAGTTATTAACTGAGAGCTTACTATGCCAATGACCATTTTTGCATGCGTATATCGTGTGGCAAGTACGATGATACTTTATGCCCTGGGAAGTCGAGAAAATTTCCAACCCGAAAAATTCCTCGACCGGTGGGATTCGAACCCACGACCCTCAGCTTGGTCTAACTGAATAGCTGCGCGTTTACCGCTACGGCTATCTGAGCCCCTAAATTATTTATTTATTTATTTTATTTATTTTAATTAAAATGTTGAAAGAGGCAAAAGCCCCTTTGAGTGATTTTTATTGAAAATCTTTCTCAAAGAGACCCAAACCTCTTTATCTTTTCAATAAACGTTACAAATCAAACTTAACACTTTAGGCTCACACGGTAGTAAACCATAACCTAGCCATAATCTTGAAAAACAGCAATCAAACAGTAATATATTTGTTTTTTGCAATGTCAAACATTTCCGAAAAAATATAAATATCAAACCAAAATTCTGCTCGACACGAGAAATCTATGGATAATTTTCAAATTTTTGAAGATGGCAGAAGGCTTTTGGATCTAATAAAAATTTTGAGACTATTTCTGAACAAATGATGAATGATGGATTCATCCAATGGTTTTTTTTTCTCAGAAATATCTACGAAATATTCACCTAGATTTCCTCCAAAATTCGTTACACAAATTATAAGTAATACTGGAGACACGTTGCTACGATTTATTTCAATTTTTTCCATTAAAACGTTGGATTAAACCTTTAGTGTAGAGGTGCATTGGTTTCAAAGTTATACAGCCATTCCATGAAAAACCGATCTAGTGGGTCACCGAATTCCGTGGAAAATTGTTTTTGGATTTTCCATCCGGAATGAACTGAAAAAAAATAAAAATCAAGCGCGATGATCTGCGATTTGGATTAAATTTCACACCTGTTTTCTGTATGGCAGAATTAGTGTTTTCCATACTTAAATCGATCATTATGGCTACTCACAGAGAAGTAATCGTAAAAAAAAACATTATGGTTGAGAATAATTTCAAGATGCTTATTGTACTATCAAAACATTTTTATTTTGCCAAAAAATCAAACTTTTGAAAATCGACCAAAAGTTGTTCCTAGAAGAACTTTTTTTATTGAAAAACTTTCCATCATGAAACTTTGTCCCAAAACATCTGTATCTTATCAAGAATCTATGGTAACAATTAAAAAATATTAAGAATGGAGTTTTTGTGTAGTTAACATTAAAATCAAAGTATTATTTTTCAAATTTCCATTATAAAAAATTCAATATTTTATTAGTGCATATTTTTTTCTTTGAAGCCCTACAACTTTTCCATAGAACATTTTTCTTCGAAACTAATAATTTCGTAACTGAAATCTTTATAAATGAAGAAATACTTGCAAAAACTCAAAGGCTATTTTCAAGTTATTTTGAGTCAAAATTTTCGATTTTTCTATGAAAAACATTATTTCTACTGTACTGATAACATTTGTGGAATTGTTGCTACCAAAGAAACCCCGTTTTAGTCGAAATGAGCCTGAAAACTTTTAAAAAATTCTAATGACAAAGTGAATCAAAAGTGCCGGGAATAGAATCCATCGCTCTACCACGTATCCGACGAATTCAGAATCATTCCCCCAAACTACTCGCATGTCACCAAGCGGATCGGCTCCCATGATTGCATAATGCGATCAAATTACTTATTTACATACATCCAGCATGACAGCGCAGCGTGCCGCCCAAATCGCGTTAAAATGACATCACTGCTCGGTAAAGTTTTCACCTGACTGACTGGTGGATTGAATCACCGATCGCTGCGGCTTCAGTTGCCGGCCGGTGCGGTGCGGCTTGATCTTTCACACATCACCTACACGTAAAAATTTGCCTTTGACAGACCGGTCGCTGTAAAAATGCGTGCTGCGAGCGAACCCTCGCTTCGGCATCGACCGAAGAGAAACAGTTCATTGTCCGATCGTGGTGCGTTCTCTTTCGACTTCTACGAGCGATTCGATGCGCAAAAAAAGCTTTTCGGCCACCAGCGACCATTCATCAGATGAACAGAAATGCAAACCTGCTAATTAGGTTCTCAACTCTTGTTTTTCGACTGACGATCATCCCTTGTAAGTTGAAGCCTCAAAAAAGCGCGCAAAAGCAAACAACTCGCCGACCAAAAGTCCACAATCGAAATTTTATTGCATTTTTGGGTGCTGTTTTTGTTTTTCGATTTTCTTCCCAGAAGCAGAGAACCTTTCGTTTGCGAGCTTCGTTCGAGAGTTCATTCGAAGCCGGAGTGTGATGTTTTTGTTGTTCGTCGATGGGAAAAGGTTGCTGAACTTTGCACACACGCGCTATGACGGTTGCGTGCAGAGAGAAGAACAAGTTGTCACAGTTGCGACACACAATCGTCACCTCACGACCAGTTTGTGAAGTGCGAATTCTGGTGGCAGAATTTCGCGATGGTTTCTTAAAAGATCACGCTGGAATTTCAATAAGGGGGCGTTTTAGATTTCCTTTATCAGTATCATTACAAAAAATACATTTTTTATCTGCATAGGTTTGCTTAATACCCATTATTGATAATTTTTTTGACATTTGTCCCAATGTTTTAACATTGGATATTCGTTGTAAACCATTGGTACTATACCAAAGAAGAAGCTTCAGAATCACCTCCAAAATTTTATTTTGAATCCTCTGCAGAGTTTTCTCCCTGGTATTGCAACAACTAGTCCATATTGGTACAGCATATAACATGGCTGGCCTGAAAATTTGTTTGAAGATCAAAAGCTTGTTCTTAAGACAAAGTTCAGATTTTCTGTTAATAAGTAGATACAGACATTTTGGCTTGAATGCCCTTAATGTGGTTTTCGGTATTATTATTTTTATCTAGCATGAGCCCTAGATACTTAACTTCATTTGACCAAATTATTGAAGCTTCTCTTATCGTTACGAAACGTTGTTGATGCAACTCATCTGGTCACCCTAACTTTCAATCGCTTCTATCAAACCGCAACTTGGGGGTACCGAATGCGAATTAAGCCGTTTCGGGTTCAAGCCAAACAGGTTTATTCGCATTGACTGTGAGTGGAATCTGACGTCAGGTAACGATCTCGCACTGGAAACAATAAACAAATCATCATCCAGCAGCAGCAGTAAGCAGCAACGGAGGCGAGGGTAGAATCAAATGACAATTAGCATTGTCAAGCGCAGTTTATCATGCTGTCAATGGGGCGGCGCGTGTGTGCAAGTGCCGGCTTCGGTGCTACGGTGCACTAGCGCACGAGCTTCGATTGACTGTAGGTAATGATGAACTTCGCCGGACTCGATCAATGTTATTTAATGTCATTGTCAAGGATTTTTTGTGCACCGTGATGAGCGAATTATAGTATTCTCGTATTGATGGTGATGTGTGGTAGTTGTTGTGCAGTTTTCTCGCTGGATGATGAATACAGATGTGACCAATGTGTATTTTTCGATTAGAGTACATTCCGTAAAACCACAACATATTTAATGAAATTACATAATTTTTATTAATAAATTAAGCGATAGAAATGTAAAAGTCAAGAGTATTAATTTGAATTTGACACTTCATGTCAGAGCTATTTTCTTTTGAATCGAGAACATTCATACGAGGCTCCATGCTTGATTTTTCAAAATTGATAAGATATAAGCATTTTTCAAACGCTTAAAAACAATTTGTCCTACGATCACTATTTGATGAAGCTTTAAATAGTTCGTCACTTATCTTTGAAAGCCTATTTACTGTAGAACTTCAATTCGGTATCAATTTTCTTAGCGAAAAACATATTTAAAAATTGCGTTTTTGTAATTAAAGTCAGACATTTTCATACAACATTAAATGCTTGAAGGTACCGTTTTGATTCATATTACAGACAGCTTCCAATTTTTAACACTCTACTTTGTATGGGGAAGATTTCACATGGAGGGTTTCAATTTTTACCGTTCAAAAGATCTCACTTTTGAGGCTCGTTTTAAAAAGCATTTTCCATAGATATCTATGAGTACTTATAATTCCTAACTGCCTTATTTGACGGGTATACAACGCCCAATATCCATTGTGTTATTTATTCTATTTTTTATATAAATATTTATTTTTTATTCAAAAATCAATTTATTAATGTGTGGAGACGAACCAGCCTCCGGCTGAAAGTCTCGATAATAAAGATAATAATTTAAAAAAAAAATTAATGTTTTATTAATTGTGGAAACATAAGAATCAATCAATATCTATCCAAAAAATAACTTTGTACAAATTCTTCTGGACTCATTATAAGGTTTTGCAAGTTTGTTTCAACTAACAGATATTTTTACTATAAACTCTATGCCTTAATCCATAAAATCAATTCAACGTTCTAAATGAACAGATTCCAACTAAATTTCAATTGCAGTGATGTTTAAGGTGATTATAAAACGAAGCCAAACTTTGAATTTTCAAATGCACAAGACTGGAGAATCTGACAACAGTTCGCGTAGAAAATCAATCAAATTGCTTGTTGCTGGTAGTGACCAATGGGATAAATTTTCAACGCAAAGCGCTGTTTGGTTCTCAAGTCTTGTGCTCTTGAAAATTTGAGGTGTGGCTTCGTTCTATAATCAACTTAACAGTAGTTTAGCTGTGGAATTCCAAGTCCCATCATAGTTACCCCAAAACAGAAAACTGATGCTCTGTAATCGATAGCTACGATACTTGTTTTAAAAATAAAACAGTACCCAGAAGCTCGTTATAACGACCACTTTGATAGCGACCAAAGTTCTCTTGAATAATATTTTAATAGCTGGGAAAAGCACCAATTTTCTACCCAGCACTATTTTTCGACCCATTCATACGGCTTACTTTGTATGGAAATCCGAAATCTGGCACAGAATTCTTGTAGGTCGAAAATTAGTGATTTTACCCTACTAGTGGCCCCGGCAAACTTCGTCTTGCCATCAAGTAGGCTGTTGAAAAACACCAAGAAATCCCCCATTCAAAATGACAAATAAGTTTTTCCCCGGTTTTCGACTATTCTGAAGACTTTCCCAAACTTTTTCGACACACGAACACGTCGCAGACCCTTACCATTCCACTTGTAAAAAAATCACGAGAGTCCTTTGACCCGTTCTGAAACCATTTCATTTTTATTTGTATAGATAGATTAAACTTATTCTTTTTTACGAATTTTTTTTAATACGACGGTCCCTTGCGTTGTCGTTATAATGAGCGTCGACTATATGCAGATTTTCTTCTACAAAACTATCCAAGTTACTACGTTTTGTGAAACACACGATGGCGCATTCTTGGGATCACGATATTATCTAACTTTTATAAACCACAACCACGTCCATCACAAGATTATAGCTCATGGTTTAACCTTTCAAAAAACTCAAGGTTAATAATATTCTGTCAATTAAAAATTGAAAATTTCGTGTTGTAATATTCATGTCAAAATTTTTATCACAACACTGTCGGTTCAAATAAGTTAGGATTAGGTAGCGCATAAATGTAGACACAAAGACTCATCGCTTGTCTACTTGTGTCCGAAAAACAACAAGAGAAGCGCACAATTGGCTTAGACAGCCCATAATACCTAAATTTTCCTATTTTTTTCCAATGAAATCGTCTTAGATGGACAATCAATAAGATAGTATTGCTGTGTGCGTTTGAAATGCAAATATCAAATGCGGGAACACCAAATGCGGTAAGATTTTCAACAAGGAAGGCGAAGTCAAAATTTGATTTTCTATGCTAGGTTGGTGGTGATATGCATCATGGTTGCTAAGTATTCTTTGGTTACTTTGTGTTACCGCATTTGAAGCTCAGTTGGACTGGATTTGCACGTCAAACGCAAACAGCAATATAAGTAAAATTTAATGACTCTTAGGAGCTGAATTCCTTTAGAGAAGTTAAATTTGGAACATTGCAACTCAACTATCCAGGTGCGATAGATTGTAGAACTCATAACATTCTTCATGAAAACTTAAGCTCAAAAGCGGTCAGCCATCTTCAACATTTTTTGGCTCGAGCTGTGGATGGAAAGCGAGCTAGCGTTTTTCAAGGTGCGAGTACTCAGTAAGTACTCAGTACATGCATGCGACCGGTCTTGGGTTAAGGAGTATGTGACGGAACCATTATCATCTTCATCGTCACACAAAAATGTGGTAATGACTTGGTGGATTATTTGAGCAAAACATTAGTTAAACTTTTTTTCACGCTGTTGAGTTTTGTACAATCCTGGTGGAAAAAATCTCGCTTCCCGACCAGACGGAAGAAACAAGTTTATTGAATCCTAACAAAATTCGCACCAAATAAAACAAATATATGGAAAATCATTTTATAACTAAAACAAAAATGATAATAATATGTGACGACTGAAAGGTTAAATAACAAAATCTGAAGTGATCTGATCATATTTAGACCACGCCTAATTAGCATTTGAATTAACTGTCAATCAGCCTTCTAATTGCATTCCATATGCAATAATATTGCTTAGCAGCATTGATCTCCTCAAAGGAGAGTAATGCTCCAATTGATCTTGCTCTAGTTCTTCAAAGCTTCAACTTGTATTTTCGATTTCTCTTCATAGTTTGACTTCCATTACGTAGATACAAGAATCACCTAGGGTAGGTGTACCAGTTATGAACATAATGGTTCCCTATTTCGTCATACGTGATAATTTGATTATCTTTAATTGTTTATCATTCTGTGTGTTTCAGCAGTTTGACATCAAATATATCTTGATGCTGAAACATTAAAAAATGTTCAAAATGTGAAAGTTTTCGAAAAGACACATGTGACCAAAGAGGAAACCTCTATGGCCATAACTGATACACATTCCTTATGACTTATTTCGCTGGAATTTTGATTCGATTATCGAGAAAACTGAGGATTCTCTCCAACTTCTGAATTTAAGGATACGCCTGGTTCAGAGCAAAGGGTCGCTTTATTATGACACATAATCTAAATAAAATTATTCAAAGCCTACTACAGTTTACTGCCACGAAACTGCTGAAAGAGGCGAATATTTTCGTAAATCAACAAACTGTCATCTTTCTAGCTGGTCAACAGGACACCCTTTCTTGCCTTTTAAAACAAATCACGAGAACATAATGTCATTTTAGAAGATTCTTCAACATTTTAAAAAGAAAAGGATAATACAAGCACTGGAATTACATTCTAATCTGATATATGTGTTTATGTAAACTTAAAATCACGCAGGGAGAATCGTCAAAACTGTTTTAAATGCTTTACTTTTCCTACGTCCAATTTTAATGATCCCCTAGAATGACAGGAAAGGGTAGCCGATGGCCTACAGTACACGATTCGATCGCCCAAGCTGCAAATGTTTGCGAAGCAGGAGTAAAATCCTGTAGAAGCAAAGTTTAAGTTTTGAGAAGATTTGAGACAAAAACAAAAAAAAAACAGAGAGATGAGAGATACGTTTGAAAGATTTAAATCTAAAGAGAGAAATAGATAATTTTTGTTTTACTTCACGTAAGTTTTTCGATTTAGATGTCTCGCTGAACTTTACTTAAGAACCAATGTAATGATGTAACAATGAGTAATTCTCTCCTCTCTTGCTCCCTTTCGATTATAACAGTGCAATATTAAAGCTTATCGAAAGTTCTTCATTACGGATCGAAAGACAATGTCCTTGACATCCCAACTAACAATTTTAGCGATATAAGCCAAGATTATTTGCTTTGTGCTGTATAACAGTTGAATTGAAGCAGCGAACGCAGCAAAAAATGAAAGCTGTCAAAAATAGAACGATTAGCGTTAATACAGTTGTAACGCAAACGTTTTGCAGCTACAAATCTTAGCTGAATAAATTTCGTCAGTTATCGCTTTTGCTGCTTTCACTAAGCTTTAACTCAACACCGTAAAAGATAGCAACCTAATGATGCGGAATAAAACTCGCCATCATCAATCCGGCTGCTTCTATACAATATGATTTGTTATGCTGCTCAATATATATATTTAAGAAGCGCTTTGTCGTCAGTTATACAGCGAGCATACAGCAGTATGCTGTAAAACAACAACTTGTGGCGCATCTACTCAGCTTGTTGGATGTAAACATTGCGTTTGACGTTTCGCACCGCTTTACAGCCTGATGAAGTGGTGTAAGCGCGGCTATGACATTTTTTACGATCATTATAAAATATTGTGTGAACCGTTTTCGATGTAGAACAAAACGGTGTGTTTTCTTTGCCTTTCGATATAGACTGTGGTGGCAACAAGGACAGCGTCAAGACTTGTGGATGCAGAGATCGTGAGTTCAATTCCAAACGGTGGAAGGTAACGTTGCGAACATTAAATTCAGATACTTATGATATGAATTCCGGAAGCTGTGAATCAGCTTGAAAATAATATTTAATCGATAATACAGCGAAGCTGTATAATAATTATTCAACAGTTGCGAAATGGTTGAGAAAGCGCCTTTCGAAGATGTGACACAGCTACTTGTCGTATAACTGTCGAGGTAGAGCAATGATCGGTATGAATAAGAGCTGCCAACACAGCTTCAAAGTAGCTGAGTAGATTCGCCAGATTTGTTGGTAAAAGGATCGCATAGAAGCTTTCGTTCGTATGTACAGTGCCTTCACTCAGCTTAAAGCCGTATAAAGAGGGTCCAGAGAATGTTTACATTTGCACTAAATGTTAGTTGGGATACATTATTCATTCAAAAACGCAACAGGATAGGTTGATGTGACTCAGTTATTCATAAAATAGTAAACAAAGACAGCCTCTCAATGCTAGATAGCTCCTTAACAAGTTACACGAAAAGTTATCATTTTTGACAACCGAATACGAATGTTCTGAAGGCCTAGCATTTAAGCAGCCGTATATCGCGCCAAAACCTGAATTTTGGTAGCATTTAAGGCACATAGATGGCTTGCTACCATTAAATGATCTGCAGTACAGGTGCAAAATAAATGCTTTTTAAGTGTTTATTAGTTACATGAGTACATTTCTACAAGCAAAACTAGCGCATACACATGCTGGGAATGCCAAATGTTTGCATTCTCAAAAAGCCGTTTTGTTATTTAATGTTTGCAATACGTAGATAAATAGCAAAATACCAAAGAAAAGAAATATTCTTTATTAAACCATCAAGATATAGAGCACATATTTTTCAAATTTTTAGATTTTCGTTCTTTTTACCATATACATTCAAAATAATCAATTTAACGTGAAAAATAGTAAAACTTTGACACATTCAACTTCTTTAAACTTTTTTGGAAAGCCAGCAAAAATTTAAAATTTTATCACCCTGAAACAAGTTAAAACCTTTTATTTTACTATAGGTATAATCATAATTTTCAAATTTCTGGAATTTATTAACATTTGGAGGATATTTTTAAATTTTCACGAAAATATCGAGTTAGAGAGGTAAACTTGCATGCGAAACTGGAGCAGATCGCATCGAGTTAGGGAACCGCGCTTAATTGAAGGGACCGCATATTTCATCGAGTTAGGGGAAATATCGAGTGAGGGAGAGTTGACTGTATAATAAAATACAACCCTTTGAAAGATAATTTTAGTTGTTTATGCTACATTTCGTAACTGACTTAAAAAAGTTTCAGTAAAAAAGACAACCGAACATACCAAGATATGTCTTCTGTTAAGAACAAGGACAAAATTTTCCAATAAATCTTAATTTGTAACATTTTTTGCTTTTTATTGAAATTGATTTTCAAAAGTACGAGAAAAAGATATCAATTTTAGAGAGATCCAAACTTTGAACTCTTTAAAGGTTTGAATGATGCTTTTAATGTCTTTATGATCTATTACTATTATGAAAATATTTTTTTAACCTTTGCGCTCCTGACATGTTTTGACAGGCAATTTTTCGTGATCTTTTGGCCCCATCTTTCATCATTTTCTGTCTATTTCAATAAAAATTTGACGCAACACCATATAACTGTTCATGTTTCGTAAACAGTACTGGGAACTTCAGTCAGACAGCCGGTTCCGAATTTATACGAATGTTTTGTGGGGTATGTCTAAGGGTTATTTGAGGCATTCACGATTATTTGGCACGGTTACAAAAAAAAGTACAGTGTTTGTAACTGAATTATTAATTATAAGTATATCTCAACTCTTTAAACTCATTTGGAATCATTCTGGCTAGTTGAGGATTCCTTGGAGCCGATTCCAGGGGCATCAGCTAGGGGCCTAAAATTGATTTGATCAGCACAAACCATATCATGCGACACTTCAATCTTCAAGATTTCGCAACAGAATGCTGGGAGTATAATATGATCCATATTGATTAATTTCTTGGAACAGAGTCTACAAGTTATTCTGGGATGTTCTGGAGCCGAATCCGGAACCCTGATTAGGGACATCAATCCGATGATTGCAATATATATATCATGATAATGTGTCTCTTCAAGACTTCTCGCCGGGAGTATAATTTGATGCACAATGCAATGCATGCATGAATAAGGTCATTTACAAATACTTGTTGGATGTTTTAAGGCCAATTTCAGGACCGTGGTAAAGGATAACAACCCGTTGTTTGCTAATCATTTCATGCGGCGCATCAATCACAGGTAATTTGGTTGTATAGATATGACTGGGACGCAAAGGTTAATCGACATAAAGATCCTCTCTTTGTTTACCTCCTCTTTAATCAATAACTAAACTAAACCACATTCATCACTTCCTTAGCGGTTTGTGTATGAATCGCCAGGAAAGCACATTGCCTTTTGATTTCTAGTTAAAAACTTGCCAAAAGTTTTAGTATTGCGCCGTCATAATCGAGAAGGAACATGCGAAGAGAGAATCTCTTATTGTTAGGTAGTACGCAATATTTGTATACACAATCTAAAAATCATTTTACTCAAATCGCAATTGTAAAAAAACATTCTTTTATACTCAAATGTTGACCATAACTGTAGAATTTCAACACGTTTAGGACACAAAAAACGGCCAGATCTTGAATCTTGCATAAGTATTTCAGATTATTCAACAAACCCTAACTAAATTCTACTACTGGCATGAGTCACTATAACTTAAACCCTCAATTCTCTTAACTGACTTATATCCCACACGCACGCTTGGATGAGCACCAGTTTTCGCTCATGTGCAGCACTTAGCCTACACACATAAAAGCTACGAGTGCTGCAAAATTTGTCTGCGCTCCGAGTACATGATCGGGCTCGTGTGCGCCGCCGCCGCAGTTTCACGGCTAAAGTCAAGTTCAAGAATAATAACTGCCATGCCGGGGCCGCCATGCCAATATAATGAGAGGAGCCATTCGGGGACGGGAGGCTGGTTCTGCAGGCTGGGCCTCATAATTTCGAAATTATACATGCGTTATAAACAAACTTGCCTCGCGTGGACGGAAGGGAATAGGTTTCACGCCATGGGAGAGTAGTAGGGCGGTTCAAATTGCAAACAAGTTTGGAAATTCCATCTTTCATATCTTGTTTACTATTTTAATAATCAAAAAAAATTGTGTCAAAGTTTTATCCATTTTGGTGAAAATATGGAGACGTTGAAGATTTATATGAATATTTATTAGAAGTAACTGGAATAATACTTCTAATGTTGTTAAAACTGTAACATTCAAGTAGATGGTTTCATAAAGTTTTAAATTTTGATATTTAAGCTTCAATGAAAGAATAAATCTTTTTAGTTCATTTTTTTTCAGAAGTCAACAGAACCATAATCCCATGTGTAGCTAAAACATTATTTTTATCGTAAGAATTGTAAAGAGAATATGGGGTACTTTTTTTTTAACTTGAACCGCCCTAGTGAGTAGTCGTTTGGATCAGAAATAATTATACGACTTGTGAGGGGATACTAGTAGAAGTGGGTCCGTCATCACCTTCCAGTCTACCTCCGATGGGATCATATTTACTAGGCGAGGAATGCTGGTTCTAATGAATGCGTTAGTGCTCTTCCTTCCTGCTGTTTTTTTATTGTTGTTATCTTACTAAGTAGATATATGCGATGATGACGGTTTCGCAGTGGTATGCGCATGAAGAGGGTGTTTCGTAATAGGCGGGATAGGATTTCTGCTCCAAGGGGTTTTTGCGATGACCGGGTGTTGGGATCATACGTGAGTGCACACATGCCGAAATGCGGGGTGGAATTTGTGAGCTGTAGTCTAGAAGTGGCAGCCGTGGAAATTCACATAAAAATGCTCAGTAGTACAAAGTAATACTAAAATTTTTACAAAATATACTGTGAAACAACTTGAAATATCATTTATCGGCTTCGTTTTCAGTTTCGTTCTCGAAACTAGAATTAGTTTAAAAACGTGAGACCATTTTATTGACACTTCTAAGATACGTTTACATTTCTTTTTTCAACAACCTCAAATAAACTTGAAATGTACGTCATCTATTGAATAATTACAATATACAATTTAAAGTAAGGTTGTTATAAATTTATTGATTTGCTGTAAAGATTTGATACGACAAGTAAATTGAGTTCCAGTATTTTTCTTATTTTTCTAATAGATTAGCGCTAATTGTGCCAATCGTTTAAAGCGTGATGGTTTTGGCCTTGCAGAGAGAAACAAGAAAACAAAAGAGAGTTATTTTCTCTTCTGTTTTACTTCTCACGAACAGTGTAGCGGGCTGTCACACCCTGCATAGCGAAAATTTTAGATTTTTAGAACTAAATTCAAAACCACAACTTTTATCAAGGATAAAAATTCCCATCCACGATCACGTACTTCTTTTATTTGTCATTTCAAGAGAAAATTGGCCGAAAAGAACAGATGAAAGTGACATTCGATAGAAATTTAGAATTTTGTTCAAAACCATTTCCCAAGAAAATTTCTTAAGAGCCCTTGGAAATAAGTCCTTCACGTATTCTAAAGCGCGCGAAACGTGACTTATTATTTGTTTTGCTAACAAGTGTTTACGTTATTTGAACTCCTATAGGCTCTACAGCTGTCTTAATATCTAACGCCATCTATATGTCAATAAAGACATTGTTACTCCCGCGTAAGCCATTTCCATTTCTGAGCTTGATAAAGTGCCATCTATTTGTCTGTTTACATTCCATTTCTCTACACAAATTGCAACATTATGAAAAATGAACTGCAGCACAAATAAATTGAACTTTTTTTCTTATAATTTGTAGTAGACACAAAAAGTTATTTTGAATTCAGTTCTAATAGTGAAAACATTTTTTTTTTAGTAAAAGCAAAATATTTGTTTCGTTTTTGTTGGCCATTTTCTGTAAACTTTTTCAAAGTTCATTTTTTTTTATACAAAACAAAAAAAAAACAATTGCAAATCAGGGCAATTCTCCAAATTCTTCTTATCACTCACGCACCCAAGTTCTGTTCTCCGTCTTCCGTAACACCTTCACTTTTCATCACATAAAATCCGGACCACAACTTCCAAAAATAGTATCCGCGCACGGTTAAACACACTTAGCACATAATCCCAAGAGTCCCCACGAGTTCACTGAACCCCCAGCGAGCCATAACATCGTCCAGAGCTGCAAAAATCATCACCCTTCGCTGCGGCACTCACCAATGAGTTCCTTTTGCGCGGTCTAATGAGATTTCGCACTCGAATGCACTCACATCTCGTTCGGAAATCGGAGCGAATTGACAGAGGGAGAGTGAGTGCCAAGTTGCTCTCGCTCTTTATCTCTCCGATTGCATTCGGGTCGCTCTCGTGCTGCATTACCGATGCAGCACCAGCCGAAGTCCAGTTCATTCACCTCGCCCGTGCATGACCTAGTTGTGGGACGAAGCTCCCGAGGTGCTCGGATGAGAATAGATGTGTGTGTTTTTGATACAGTTGATCTAGTTTTGATTTCACCATTTTTAGAAGTGGAAAATACTGATGATTTTTACATTTTCTAAAAAAAAAATGTCAATTAGGTTCAACAACTTGTAATGATATTTTTACACAGATCTTTGTTTCACAGTATTAAAAAAAACGATTGATTAGCCTGTATAGTTTTTAATGCGAATTGTACCTACATGGTCTACTTATGATTGACTACATGAAATAAATAAATATCATATAGTGATTTCTGAACATCAACACAAAAGTAATCTGGAATATTCCCGAAAATCTGGGACTTTCCAGTCGTAATAGTTTCTATTGCTCACTCAATCGCAAAAAAAAGTCCATGGCATCACCAATACCACCACAACTGCACTAGAAAAGAGTTCGGCCTTCACAACCACCACCACAACAGCGAATGCACTTCGGAGCTCTCCAAGTTCAACGACCTCCGCTCGAGTGACCCAGTTAACCACCTAGCTACCAAGTCACTCATGGCGCCATCCAACTATCGACGGCGAACTGTAAGCGAATTCGTCTCGCCACTCTGCGACGGAATTTTCCATCATAACAAAGCGATTCTTGAAAAGTTCTTAACTTAACAAATGACCTTCCGCCAGTCAGAACGCAAACCATTCTGACGACGACGACGCAATTTGCTCGCACACCAATCGGGCACGATCGTGTCCTTCATCGAGGCAAAAAATCTATCGGCCAGAACACAGAATGAATGACAACGCAGATTAGTGTTGTGCTCTTGGGCTGACCCTGACGCAGGTTTACATAAAAACCGCAGAACTCGATCTACCGCGATAACCACTCCGGAACACTAGGAAGTGTAGACGTCGGCAGGTACCGAGAGTGCCCTTCCGGAGGAGGAAGGTCTTTTGAAGATTACGATCGAGCACGCTGCCCGTAGTCTGTTGTTGTCGTCGTATTCGTCGAGCAACTTACCTTATTCTAAGCGGAGTGGTGTAATCCTTCAGCGGCGATCTCCGCCGATTACGAGGTACATGTTAATTGAGTGTTTATGATCTGATCGTATGCTCGATACTCTTCTGCGGTAGGATCGAAGTTCTTGAAGTTCTTGCTAATTTTTGCGAACGCGTGCTCCTACACGATCACGAGTTCAGCTCCAGAATCTTCCCCACGATGACTCCAACACAAACACTTGTTCCTGTGGGATCGATTTCCGACAGAGAATTGCGTTCCAGCTTATTCAAATCACTCTGGGTGTCACTCCAACGGGGGAGAATTCATTTGCACTTGCGGAAACAATATGTGAGATCATGCAGTTTGTCACTCTGCGGATCCCGCGGGTTCTTCTCGGTTTCAATATCTCTGGACTCGGGCACACAGATCAGCTCGCAAAGTCGCAGTTTATTCCCGATTTCGATGTCTCACTCTGGTGCACTGCAAAACGTTTCCCGTCTCACTCACTTGCCATTTAATCCAGAGGAATCACTTGATTCCTGTTTGACTTGTTTTTGCGGAAATTTTGCCTTGCTTCAACACTGATATTGCACTTTGAGTAGCACTAGATATCTTCACGGAGTTCTTCCTCCTAGGATTAATTCTTCAGTCGTTGATTACGATGGGTTCAATGTATCATTTATTTGTACGTGTACACTGGATAACTCGTTGAGCTAAATTTGTTTATCACTTATCATTCACTTTGGATGGAATTACGTTTACTTCAGTCGATGTCTTCTGGATGAAGTTCAGGATAGATGATCGTTGTATTGCTGACAGGTTCGTGTCTTCTTCGATTAACGCTCGTTCAAATCCTTTTTGTTTCGCAACTCTTCTGCTTTGCCACTACAATCTGGTAATACTTAACAATTCCCACAAGAGCACAGGTCTTCAAGTTGTAATATCACTTTGTTTCAAGATTATCACATACATTAAGATCATTCCTTTGATTTTTCTGTTTTGGTAGATTCTCCAGATCAACAAGGATCAAATTGCTTTTTCACTCCCAATATAATCACACTTGGAGCTTCTCACAATGCTTGCTCCTGTTTTTCCCCCAAATATAACGATCGATCACGATCGGCAACAACAAGTCACAAGCACAAAACCCTTATGTAACTACAATTCTGCGCCTCCCACTGACTACTGGTGCACGGTGATTCGCGTGTGACTCAACACTGCCACCCAGATCAGTTTGTTAGCCCCGAAAGCTCTCCGTCGCGATCTTCCCGAACTCACTTGTAACTGAGTGCCACACTACACGGCAGCGCTCAGAACATCTACATCAAACTCTGAAGCTCGATCGCGTATCCGGACTATCGATTCTTCCTTCCAAAACCGACAACCGACAGCAGGGATGCGTCCGTCTCGTGAATTGTCTTCGGAGCAACTAAATCGGGGAAGATTCGTCAAATCACTGTTTACTCTCCGCTAACTACACACATTTTG
Organism: Aedes aegypti; assembly: GCF_002204515.2. Lineage (NCBI taxonomy): Eukaryota > Metazoa > Arthropoda > Insecta > Diptera > Culicidae > Aedes > Aedes aegypti. The sequence continues at coordinate 117,112,391 of NC_035108.1, read as the reverse complement.
ACGGTCAAGGTACTTCCCCCACCACTGTCAATGGCCGACGCACACCAACACCAAAAGGCAGATTGTGTAACTCCCTAGAACTCTTTCCGAAAAGCTTCGAGCGCATCCATACAATCGCATCAATCGGCCAACGCGCGCGCACCTGTGTGCCATCCAGGTGCTCAGCTCTGAGGGTATGCGATACGGATATTGTTCCCACGTCGATAGGAAACGGAACGATACACAGAACTTCAAGTATTCTCGCATAGCCATCGGTAATCGTGTTTGTAGCTGGTTGTTTTCAAGCAAATGAATGGGCTAAAATACAAATTATCACCACTGGGAGATAGAGGAGGATCTTTTCTCCATCTTAGCATTGTAAAATCACGTGTTAATCCATTCGTTGCTCAGTACTAACACGCTATACACTTGGTTACCATGCTCTCATAGACAAAGATATTTTTTATCAAATAGTACAAATAGCCATCCATTTTCTTTTTTCTGGAGTTAATAAATCAATTTTTATAAAAAGCTTGCTTAGGGGGTTGGGGATAGTTTGCCCACGTTAAGGTGAAGATAAATCGAAGCCAAAGTACAAAGTTTCAAGAGCACGGATCTGGAGAACCAAACTTCCGTTTAAGCTGAAAACTAAATCAATTGGTCACTAGCTGGTGGTGACCAATCGATAAGGTTTTCAGCTTAAACGGATGTTTGGTTCTCCAGATCCGTACTCTTGAAAATGTGTACTTTGGCTTCGATTTATCTTCACCTTAAGGGAAACAGCTGTTTTAGATGTGAAAAACATTATTTTACGCTCTTTTTTATTTATGGTCGGATAAACAAACATGTTTTCTATCAAATAGTAGAAACAACTATCCATTTTAACTTCTCTGGGGTTTATAAATCATTTTTTTAAAAAACTGCTTGTTTAACTGCCAGGCTTTGGAAAATTTAACGATCATTGACACACGAGCCATAATTTCATCCCATTTATTTGCCTACATTCATGCAACACCCATGACATTTACCGTTCGTTAAAGATAACGAGCTATGAACATAAACAAGACAGACACACACCACTCACTGTTTGGCGCCGATCACTGTGTGTCAACACTTGTAACATTCGCTGACAACTCTCATTCTGATCAAGAAACAGAGGCGAATATTTTCCATTTTCTGCGCTATGTTTGTAACCAAAGAGATGTTCAATGATCCAATAGATTATAATTAGATTGTTAAAGGCTGCATTATCGGTAAATATGAAAGTTATTACCAATTTTATGCAAAACATAAATCACCCGAACGACTCGATACTGTTGCAGTCTGTGAGAGTTGCTGCTCTCGAACGCTCTCGTGCCACTTACCAAACGAGAGAGTGAATGTTTACATTCATAGGGCTCTCCGAATGCGATGTGCCACGAACTGTTATGGTTCGCGAACTGTAACACTCTCCGAATGTGGTTCGATCGGCTTATTCTGATCGAAATCCAAACACTGTTAACTGCATATGTATTGTTTTGCGGGGTAAAACGTCCCGCTTGAGTTCGGCGTTAGCCGTGCTGTAAACGCACACACACAATCGTGCTTGTTTATATGCTGCATACATTCGGGCGTTTGTTCAGATGTTATCATCATATATATAAAATCCCAGAGTTGTCTGTCCGTCAGTAACGCTTTGAAATGTTTCACCGAAATGTTTCAGTGAGCACTACAACAGCATTAATAAATCATTATAACAGTCAATCTTAATATTAGAACATTACAATCACAAAGTGAGGAGTACTACAACAGCATATTCTGGAATTTTACTTTTTTACTCCTTTGGAAAATTTTTCCAAACTATTCCCGTTCCATGACTCGATACTTGACTTTATCACAACTGTGATTTTGCAAGTTGATAATATATATTGCAACAGCTATTCAGCTGAATATTGTAAAAGTGTTAGCACGATTCTACTTCTCAATTCATAGAATCTTCTGGAACATTGAAATGTTTCACAACAGATGAAACACTACAACAGCATTCAAGACTTTTCCAAATTAGAACATTACAACAGCATTAGGGCCACGTGCTCGAAGCACGTGGTCGAAGCATAAATTTAGGAGCTTTTGCGGTCATTAGCGTCATGCGCTTCGAAAGATTATGCTGAGCTCTTCGCTGTTCAATAATAGTATACATGCTGATTCGAAAATTGTGCATTTGTAAGGTTCAAATTGGCACGTAACTATAACTTGGCATTACGTTTGCTGGAATTTGAATTCAAACGACTGTTTTGGTGTAATGAAATAGGAGTGGCCGTTTTGCGCCACGAGTTGATTAAAATTTAAGTCCTTCAATACGCTTTTTAAGAACAAATTCAACACTTTTTTCGCATGGAATATGAACTATGGGAGTGCACAAGTCGATTCTCGGTGATAGTTTCAAAAGTTTTGTTAAACATCGGCCTGAAAAATGGTCTAGAAAATAACACAAAATTACAACGAAAACAGCAAAAAACGTTTTTTCGAGTTTTTCATGATTTTTGCCAGAAAAACACTTAAAAATATATGTAGAGAAGCATTTTAATACATTTTCTATTATCTCGGGTGAAAAACAGCGTCCCAAAGCACGTCGTTCGTTCAAAACAAGGGTGGCGCGTTTTACCCCAACGGCGCATTTTACACCCAGTTCCCCTATATATTCTTCTTTCTGGCGTTACGTCCCAACTGGGACAAAGCCCGCTTCTCAGATTAGTATTCTTATGAGCACTTCCACAGTTATTAACTGAGAGCTTTCTTTGCCGATTGACCATTTTTGCATATGTATATCGTGTGGCAGGTACGAAGATATTCTATGCCCTGGGAATCGAGAAAATTTCCGTTACGAAAAGATCCTCGACCAGCGGGATTCGAACCCACGACCCTCAGCATGGTCATGCTGAATAGCTGCGCGTTTACCGCTACGGCTGTGTGGGCCCTTTTTAAAAATATATATGGAGAAGCATTTTAATACATTTTGCATTCTTCTTTTTCTTCTATTAACGTCCTCACTGGACAGAGCCTGCTTCTCAGCTTAGTGTTCTAATGAGCACTTCCACAGTTATTAACTGTGAGCTCTCTTTGCCTAAGTTGCCATTTTCGCATTCGTATATCGTGTGGCAGATACGATGATACTCTATGCCCAGGGAAGTCAAGGAAATTTCCATTACGAAAAGATCCTGCACCGACCGGGAATCGAACCCAGACACCTCCAGCATGGCTTTGCTTTGTAGCCGCAGACTCTAACCACGACGTGTATGCTTTAAAAACTCAAAACCGGCCTATGAAGACCGTTGCCATCTACCCAAGTAACCACAAGCATTATAACATTGCACGTATTCTACTGCATATCAACACCATTGATGCAACATTGCTTTTATTCAACAAATTTCAAGAGCTGTCAAGCAATAAAGCATTAACCCTACATTACAAATGTATCAATGCACTAACATCACTTTATAAATTGCACTGCTGCATTAATATTACTTTATAAGTTGCTTCATTGCTTTATCGTTTTTTTTTTTGCATTAATTTAACTGTAAAAGTGCCCTTTTTCACTTTTAAACTACTTTAATGGTAGGCTTACGGCAATGCAGCTGCATTATATATGCAATTATATAATGCTCCATGGTTACTTCGCGAAAAGGCCTTCTACGTACAAAAGTGGAGGCGATATACGTGCATATATTATGTGATGAAAAGTAACATACAATGTGAGTGTATAAATATTGAACCGAACTAACCTGTGATCTTATGCGACATAACTGATGATAACAAACGTTGATTTGACAGCTGCTACGGATTGATTCGACTTACTTTGTACGAGTATACGGGACGAAACAAAATGTACGAATGAACTCAGAAAAAAGTGTTTTATGTGAGGAAACTCATCAATCTGACGATTTTATCCACGGTGTTTTGCGGGTTTGATGTAAGTAGTATGATTAAACGAATTGAAATGTGAACTTTTCTGTGATTTCTGGTTGTCTGGGTACTAAACGCACTCAATACGTTTTTTTACCCTTTCAACGATAGTTTTAGATTATTTAATGATGTTTCCGATAAATTTGACCTGAATATCTCTAAAAATGTTTTCGCTAGTAGGATAAGAAATCTAGATTAAGTCACAATCTGTGCAACCATAAGTGTTAAAGATGATTCTACCCCATTACCCCGAATGCCTTTAACCCGAACGCCATTACCCCGAATTCCAAAACCCCGAACGACCCGGGGTGATGACATTACCCCGAATTCCAATATCATGGGGAAATGTCATCAATATCATCATGTCAATATATTTGTAAATTCGGGGAAATAGCATTCGGGGTGATGGAATTCGGGGTGATGTCATTCGGGGTAATGGGGTAGAATCAAAACAAGTAGTTACCGTGTACAAATATGCATAAAAACTTCACAAGTTCTTAACATAACGCTTCAAATAACAGCAAACATTGTAAGTTATATAGAATCCCATTAGAAAACAACAAATACCGCAACTATTGGAACACAAATTAACAATTTACCACTACTAGAGGAACAGCGTAGCACTAGATGAAGGTATCATTTTTCACTGTCACACTTGTCAGCACTGTGTATATCGGTAGGAAAAGTAGGCCCTTATGTTGTTTATTTTCTTGATAAAAGGTAGGCCAATAGAGTGTACCGTGTGGTACCGAAATCCATACAGCACCAAAATCCGTATATGTACTTGGTTCAATTTTCATTATTTCAATATAAGAATCAATGAATATGCAATTTTAAAATAACACATCTTATTACAATAAGTTATAAGTTGTTGCTAATGCTAACTAAATATAAGTAGGCCAGGATTTAAAAATGGTAAACATCAAAATGTGATTGCTTGTTATTATGAGGTTTGATTTGTGTGCGATCTTTGTGATTTGCTTACAAGAGTGAATATAGTTTTCAGCATATTCAAAGTAAAATATGCACCTTTTTCGAACCAACTATTATTCACCACATCTCCAAAATATTGTTATTTTTATAAAACAACACGAAATTGGAAAACTGAAATTCCACCTCGATGGATCACGTTGATTCCAATTTCGGAGCATCATTGACGGAATCCTTCGCGAAATATCGCATACCCCTACATCCAGGTGCTCAGCGCAGATCATACACCTCCAGAAGCTCACTCGTCGTTCGCTTCCTCCTTCATTCATTCGGTTCGATCTAGAACCTACCCACACCAACAACGGCATGCGCGCACACCGCTTCTACCATGTAGAAGAACGAGCAGCGATCACTCACCCTCGCTTCCCCAATCGGAGAGAGCATAGACCCAGCAGTCCATTCGTTCGAACGGAGAGAATACGATCATTATGTGTATGTGCGGCGTTCCTCACATCCTTCCCGCATCGCTCATTCAACAAAACCCACTTCACCTGAGCCGAAAGGAATAACGGTACCGTCCGACGATCGAAGTTTATGCTTTGCTGCTGCATTCAACACCCATCCTTCTCCAAGTCCCCATCCCCTTCACCATCAACCGTAAAACAAAGCTAGGCGGCCCTACATCGCCGCACACAGGTAGAATTCTGCTCTGCGTTGCGTGAGGCTGCTGCTGGCACTGAACTTCACACTCTCCTCCATCCAACCCTCGGCAAAGAGAAAGAACCCGAACGCGGTGTGAAGTTCATGGGAATCGTGTGTCGTCGGCGGTCGAGGTCAACCTTTCATTCACCTACCCAGGAACCGATGATCGTTCTCTTCTATCTCTCCCACTAAAACATGCGGAATGATGTGGCAATTGACGCAATGTCGCTGGGTTAGTGAAGACCGGGCGGGGTGAGGGAAGAAGCGGTATTACAAAATCCATTGTTATGCTACGGTTCTTTCACCGCTGCCCTGTTCTGTCCTCTGCTAGGCCCGTTCGTCGCTCGGTCGGTGACGATCGCGTTGAAGTTTTTTTTCCCGTTTGTCGCAAAGGCTCTTTCTCTCTATCGACCCATCAACAACAGAATGGGTATTTCACTGCCTCAGCCGGGGAAACGAGGAAAAGGTTAAATGTTGAGTGTTTTTTTTTTGCGAGAGAATGGGCCTGTTTCAAATATTATGTCATTGTGCGGAGGCACATAACAGTAGATCTAATTTGATTATGCAATTCGGTTCGCTGCGTCAAGTAAGAACACAATGAATGGGTTTTTATTGAATTATGATTTCGTTTGGAATTAATTACTTTGATATTTCATGTAGACGAAAAGATTGTTTTACAAACAATTAAGTAGAGAGTAGTTAGAGTCCGCGGCTACAAAGCAAAGTCATGCTGAAGGTGTCTGAGTTCGATTCTCGGTCGATCCAAGATCTTTTTGTAAAGGAAATTTCCTTGACTTCTTTGGGCATAGAGTATCATCGTACTTGCTACACGATATACGAATGTGAAAGTGGCAGCTTTGGCGAAGAAAGCTCTCAGTTAATAACTGTGGAAGTGTTCATTGAAAAGTAAGCTGAGAGGGTGGTGAGGACGTAATGCCAAGAAGAAGAATGTTCAAACTTTCCAATCGCTCGTAAGAATTCAAAACAATAATTACAAACTACATATTCAGTCTTTCTGATCTACCTGTTCTCACTGGTTAACCACTTCGATGGTCGGTCATCGTCAATATAAAGTATCTACATGTATATAAAAATCGTATGTCACAGTGTAAAATTATTTTCTTGAAATGCTAGTACTTCATAGTTACAATTAATTCTTTGTGCTTCAATTTTTTTTATAAAATGAGACAAGGCCTTCTCCTCAGCCCAATGTTCTGATGAGTATGCTGTTGAACTCAAGGAAAAGTAAAAATTTCTTCAGCAGAATCGTTCAGGAAGTTTTCTACATCGATCTCCATTTGAAATGACATTTCTTCTCAACTGCATACTGCGATCAAAGAAAAATGATTGTCTTCACGAGTTCTGGGAAGTCATTTCCCATGCGTCGAAGTAGGCGACTTCCTTTTCAGATGCATAGCCCCATAATAGTTCAGAGTTTTCTTTGCCAATTGACCAATTTTGCCTGTGAAGAGTAAATATCGTGTGGCAGGTACGAAGATACCGTTTTGACTCATATTCCGAACACTTAAGGCCAACAGTGACTTCAAATGCATCTGATGGGCATAAATTGGCTGATATTCGTGTAAATTTTAATTTCTTCGCAAAGTCTAACTGTTAGCTGTTGGGTGTACCGATAATAATGTTGATTTAGTTAGTTTTAGTGTTGTTTTTACGTAAAAGTATGGAACAACATTTTGATTCAAATGCCGAACACTGCGTTCATTCTGTCTCATATTCCGAACACCTTGATTCAAATTCCGAACAGCACGAATAAATCGTATTCAAATGAATAATTTCGCATATCAATTTATCTGAGCTTGTTCTACTGGCCTCAAACTAGAGAATCATCACTACACCATTGGTATAAATTATTTTGGAGACGTTAAAATTTAATTGCAATTGACTACCATTTCCATGTTATTTGGTGACATATTTCAGCGAAACATTTCAACCATATCGCCATACAAAAACCGAGTGTTCGGAATATGAGTCTGTTCGGAATTTGAGACAAAACGGTACTCTATGCCCTGGGAACCCGAGAAAATTTTGTTATGATAAATCCCTGACCGGTGGGGCTCAAACACATGAGCCTCAGCTTTGTCTTGCTGCGCGTTTACCTTTACCGTTTACGACTATCTGGGCCCGCGAAAAGTTCTTACGGTTTTTTTTTATAAAGTTTAATTTTCACAACTTTATCCAAAAAATGTGTCGAAATTAAGGGCCTCTTTTGGAGTTTCCTTCATTAAGCAAAAATTAATTACAATTGACAAAAGGGTTTTGTCTAAACTACATTAATTTAGCTATTAGGCACTGATTGTATGAAAAAATTTAACAGATTGAATCCGTTGCACGATCAATACCATTTCTAAGTAATTTTGCTTGTTCTAAATCGCAGATAAAATTTAACACTTGTCCCTACAAATTCTTTTAGATAAAAAAATATTTTTTTTTGGATGGCACTAAACTTTTAACTTTACAATGTACTTACAATAAACCTTCAAGCGAAAGTGGTGTTCTAATCTAGAAAGTTATAATAACATGAAGGAATTCGAAATTACTTTTTCAAATCGACGCAAGTAACTTTCAAACGGTTTTGAAAAAAAATATTTACAAGAATCACACCTTGTCCGTTAAAACTGTTTCTAAATTAATCACTTTTTAAACATTTTTTCATCGTGTTCATCGCTTAAATTTTGCATGCAATTCAGCTCAAGTTGAAAAATAAGGTAGATTCTATTTCTTTTCACAAAAATTTCATGAAAAAATGATAAGCCATGTCATTCAGTTACTTACGACGTTTTTGTACCAGTATAAAATTGACTCAATCAGTGTTTTGTTTTGATTCGTGGTTAAGTCACTTCGTCTCTCCTTACAACGGAGCGATGAAAGTAGCGGTTAGGTTGCAAAAGTTGAAAATCTTACTTACGCCGTTTTGTAAATCCGGAAAATAAACGTTCTTAGAGTAAAAAATCTTGTTGGTTTAGAGCGGAACGTGTTGAATTTCCTTTGTGAAACATGTACGGTTGATAAAGTTAGCTTGTTTAGTTCTCTGACTTGAGACTCTTTGAATAAGTTTTCGACAATGGGTTATTTTAATACGACTTTTTCTTATTTCAATGAAGTATTTGAACAACAATCCGCAGTAATTTTTCAGCCGATTTCGTGATCAAGATTGAATAGCATCTCTAAACCGTTGGTTTGAGTAAAAAAGTTCGTTCAAAGAAGTTTCTTGATTTGTAAAAGCGCTTCGTTTGATGCTGGCGATCAAGTGATTGAATCACCTAAAAGTGAGTTTAGTGGAATACGTATAAGTAAATGAAAAACCGAATTTAGTACAATACCATTTAATTCTACTAGAGTTTGTATCCTTTGACAGATACGCTTATTTCGACCTCAACTGTAAGGCCGTCTTCAGTGTCGTGACGTCGTGATAGTTAACATTTTTGAAGAAGATACAAAAAATGTCAAAAATGTTATACATCTTTTTTTGATTTTAAGGGTTATTTTAAAATTAAATTACATATATTGTAATGTTTAATAGATAGAAATTTGATGTATTAGACAAAGTGTCTTGAATTATTATGTGCTACAACTATGCTGAAGACACCGACCGTCTATTTCAAACAGGTAAACAATATTTATCTCACTTTAAGGTGATTCAATCACCTTGGCCGTTAGTATTTACCAAAAGAAGCATCTCTGAACAAAATTTTCTACTAGAACCAACGGTTAAGACGCTATTCTATTTCGATCATAAAATCGGCAAAAAAAATCATGTGTGGATACGGATATGCTATTTTGCAAGGAATTGCAAAATGAAGATTTTACCAGCTCGAGTCGTACATTCATCCATTAGGACTTGCAGAGTTGTAAATACGACGAATGCTTAAAAAATAGAGATCTGCAATGAGCACACAACTCTTTTTGCGATCACGAAAATTTTCGTTATTGTTGGATTATTTATATGTTAGTACTGGCAACCCTTCCAAATTCGCTGGGCTTAAGTTAGCAATTATACATGCCATCCGTCATCGTCTTCGATCGTGTTCACTCAGAATCCCTCACCTGAGACGAATTCAAATCGTCCAACGGATGTAGAATCAGAAGCTAGATGACTAAGTCATTGAGAAATCCAGAGCAGTTGGATGATGCCAACTTCCAAATAGAATGAAAAGTATTACTTATCAGCATCGTTATGAAACAGTGCTGATAATTTTGAGTAGGGGGAGATCCCCCAGTACCGGACACTTAAGCCATAATTCATAATTGGAAAAATATTGTTTTTATGGGCTCGTATTACGCATTTATGATAAAAATTATCATTTTTATAGTGTACAAAAATAAATTTGAAAATATAAATATGAATTTTGACACTGCATTTTGATGATGAATTTTAGTACCAAATTGATCGATCTTGAAAGATGGCACCCAATACCGGACACGATCTGGAAATGTCTCGAATTCTGTAAATTTGAACATTATTGAATGTGTACACTATAGGAATAGTTTATAATTACCAGTTCAATGCATTTGCAACATTTACAAGAATAATTTGAGTATTTCTTAGTTTGCAAGATGCCTATCAAAAATCTCCTTCATATATGATGAAAAATAGCACATTTTACGATGTTGTTCCGAATGTTCATTCTTTTTAATTTAATTGCATATTTAATACCATGATCGACGGAACCCATGAAAAATGAAAGTATTTTGAGACACAGATGCAATAATTACAAAGATATCATATAACAAATCAAGCTGTCCGAAACTGAGGGACAGGAGGTGCTTAACCAAAATTGTAATTTGTCCATATTTTGTTCAATTATGGTACAAAATACATTAATACTATCAAATTAGGATTATGTTCGATCATGCTTGCGGGATCCAAAGTATTTTTTCATCTTAAAAATATTTACTAAATAGGCTCAAAATTAAGGGAATACGTCAATATTTTAAAGATTTTCAAACTTTTCTTCTTTTTCAAAAAGGCATGCATATTTCAAGGATTCTACGCATACATTAGTCTACATAATAGCTTTCTTTTCTACTAATACACCATCTTGATTGGACAATGATTTCTCAAAGTTTCGACTTTGTCCGGTATTGGGAGCTGTCCGGCACTGGGAGATCTTCCCCTACAAACAGTTTGTGGGAAAAAGGCCTATTTCTAAATTTCCTAACACTGAATGGGATGGGTGGGTGTCCTCATAATGTTACGGATCATTCAAAATTTGTATAATATACATACAAAGAGTATTACAAGTGGGCGGGTGGATGTCGAAAATGATCATATTTTCAATGGAATGTTTTTTATTCAAAATGGATATTAATCGAGAAGAAGCTGGAGTTCGAGAAACATTGGCCATGATTTAATTTAGTAGTTTTTATCGAATAACGGTATTCCGGGATATTCCAGATGTCAGAATTAAAATTCCTAGATAGGGAAAGTGCACCAGTTATGGCCATAGTGGTTCCCTATTTGGCCATATGCAAAATTTGGATAACTTTTACATTTTTAATCTTTTTGAATGTTTAACATCAAGATTTATCCTTAATTTTACTGCTAAAACACAAAAGATTTTTCAAAATGTAAATGCATACAAGATATCACGTATGGCGAAATAGGGAACCACTATGACCATAACTGGTACACCTACCCTATGACAAATCCCGAAATTTCTGATATAATGAGATTTTTTGTCCCGGGATGCCTTGGGATGGGAATTCCTATATAATATTTCTGAAGAGCTTTCCATTCGTTTTGAATATTTTGGTGAATGAATATTTGTGACTTGATCGCTGGGGAGATTTAATGAAAAAACAAAAGATTTTTTTCAGTTATATAGGGTAGATGTACTAGATTTGTTCAGCCTAATAGAAAATATAAAAAAACGTGCACCATACACGTACTGCAAATATCGAAACTAGGCAGAAACCACATGTTCAGTTTCAGTCACATATTCAACTTTGGTTTCTGAATGGGCCAATCACATTGTGTTTTCCTGAGGGTGGCCAAATATGGAACACCCTGGCCAAATTAGATGTATGGAAGGTGAAATTATATGGAAAATAATTGTTTACTAGTTTGAACGTGTTCTATTTAAATGAAAAGTTCCATGCTAATTTTGCTGCGTAATACGGTGTTCACACTATGGGTACTATGGGCGCTACGCTCAAAACCTACCCAGTTTTGTTTTATTTAAACAAGATGTATATTCTTCTAAAAAACGTCAATGAATATATATTGGAGAAGGGGCCCTGATCAGAGCGCTGGACGGCACTGACGGGCAAGTTGGTCGGGTTCCTTTCTTTCGGCACGTACGATATCTTATTTTGCTCAAGATACTCCAGTGTCTTCATGACGTAATGGGAAGACGCCTAGTCTGGCCAGAAGACGTACTTACCTTCCGCATGATGCTCCTTTCAGAACGACAGAAGAATTTTCTCAAGATAATCCTCCTGGTAAACTTGTTGATTGATGACAAGATCACTCGGCTTGAACCACGGCTTTGATTTCATGCTTAAATGCATATTTTCCTTCAGGAGGTGTGGTAGACTTGTCGCAGGAATAGTAGTTGTCATTTCCTGAAATGTGGGTGTTCGAGAGCGGAAAGTAACTTTCGTCATCCAGCACGTACGACGTCCCACGGTAGTTCCTCGTCATCCACCGGCACTGTGATTGCATGGGTGATTTCTGCTCGTTCGTGTACTTTGGGGACCAAATCTTCTTCTGACAGATGATGCCCTTCATCTTGAGGGTTCGGTGAATCAAGGAATGGAAGCAGTGATGTATTCGGCCGGCGTCCCGCAAGCTCGTTCCGTCCTTGTTGTCTAACAGCTTTTTCAACGCTTCCTTCTTCCTCTTTGTCATTATCTTCGCCGGATGGCCGCTACCGGCTTTCCGCTTCACGTCCAGGGATTCCTGGATCCGGTAAACTGTACTCAAGGGTACGTTTTCATATCAAAAAATGGTCTAGGTACCGTAAACTTTTTTTCCACGATGACCATGCTTTTTTGTAAACCCGTACAACACGCTCGTGGAGTGTTTGCTGTTTCGACGTCATCTCCGATTGAACTGACAGCACCCGAGCGAAAAGAAACATGCTAACTATTTTTAGGAGTCGAGAGAGCAATTCTCTTGGAGAGAAAAACTACACTCTTAACTTTAATTGCAGAAAGGTATTGAAGTAATTCTCATTTTTTACTGAGCACCCGTTAAAAAGGTTTAGTTTTAAGCAAATTTGTGCAATAGTTCAAAAGACAATGTCAGAGCAGGAAATTCATCATCATCATACCAAAGTATATTTTAAAAACAGGCCAACAGAGATCTATCAGTAAATGGAAACCGAATTGTAAAATCGCGCTCAGCTTCAGAGAATACAGTGATAAATTCTACTCCCCCTAACACACTTTATTTGAAGTTCAAATAATATTTGTCAACTAGCATCCACCCGATCTTGGGGCAAGAAAATATTAGATTATTTTATTGTATATTCATTTCATAAGTTACGTGTTGTACACCGTTGTTTTATGTTGAACCCAAGATTAAACCTCTTTGGATAAGATGACGATTTTTGATTCTTTAAATGCTTTTGGAAATCACAATCTTAAACTACATCCACACAGAAATATCTATTTTAATGGATGATTTCAATACAAATTATAAATTCTGAATTTTCTATCGAGATCTTGGCGAACGTTACCGAGATTTGGTAGACGTTTACTGAGATCTCGGTAGAAGTTTAACAGATATTCGGCAAATAATTACCGAGATATCAGCTGTTGGGTACTCAGCGAATCCGTTAATCGAGGTCGATTTCCGAATTTAAGTGTGAATACTACATGACTTTTTTGTTTGTGGCGCCACTCCACGAAAGTAGCATCAACCGACAGTGCAATGTCTACTATATTTTTGTGCACAATGTTCTGCATCGACTTCAAACGTTCATTATTTCAGCAGATTAGTGCCTTTGAAATCGTGAGCACAAACCGGCCATTGTGACAGCCATGTTTAAATTCCGAAATGTTTCTCCTAAAATCTGACGAATATGGTCTACTACATCAAGAGAAACCGAACTTGCTGGTTAGGTAATCACTGATTTAAGCGAAAACCTCAAATTTTTATTATTGATCGTACAATTTTGGGGGATCATTCGCAAGCTAAACATCTGGTCCGTTGTCGAACGGCCCTCATGAAAACCAGCTTGATATTCGCCGACGAAGGACTCCTCGAGCGGTCTCAGTCTGTTAAACAGGATGCGCGACAGAATTTTGTACGCCGAATTCAGCAGGGTAATTCCTCTGTAATTGGCACACTTCAGTCTGTGCCCTTTCTTGTAGATAGGGCGGATGAGGCCATCCAACCAGCCGGCGGGCAATTCTTCGTCCTCCCATGCCTTCAGAAGTACTCGGTGGATCGACTGGTAAAGCTGCTCGCTTCCGTGCTTGAGAAGCTCGACCGGGATCTCGTCCTTCCCAGCAGCCTTACAATTCTTCAGCTCGCTGATAGCCTTTTTAACCTCTCCTTTGGTCGGTGGGTCCACAGCTTGATCATCCTGTTCCTCGATACATTTCCATTCTCACCGTTCAACAATTGCTGAAAGTGCTACTTCCACCTGGCAGCCACCGCCGTTTTATCGGTCAAATTCTCTTCTCGGTCATTGCACATGGCGGGCACTGGTACGGTATTGTGCAGCGCACCATTGACCGTTGCATAGAATCTCCGCATATCATTCCGGTTCATGCTTTCTTGTGCGTCAGCTACCACACTTTCTTCGTGCTGCCTTTTCTTTCTGCGGTGGATTCGCTTTTATTCGGCTCTCGCTGCCCTGTACCCCTCTCTGTTCTGTCGGGTACCGGCCACAAGCATACGGCTTCTGGCGACATTCTTCATGTCTATCACCCTCTGGCACTCTTCATCGAACCAGTCGTTTCGTCTTCGTCGTTGACCAGTGCCGATCACTTCCCGCGCCGTTGTTGTCACAGCTTCGTGGATAGGGTACCACAGGCTGTCGACGTCTCCAGCAACGTTGATTCTTCCCAACTGCTCGTCTAGTTGCTGACGGTATTGCGCAGCTACCCCATCAGTCGACAAGCGTTGTATATTGAAGCGCAGCGTTCTGTTTGTTGTGGAATTCGTGACGCTGGATAACCGCGCCCTAATTTTAGCTACAACGAGATAATGATCCGAGTCGATATTAGGGCCTCGGAAGGTCCTGACATCCATGACATCTGAGAAATGTCGCCCATCAACCAGCACGTGGTCTATTTGGGAGCAGGCATCGCCACTCGGGTGTCGCCAGGTGTGTTTGCGGATATTCTTTCGTGCGAAGTAGGTACTGCTGATTGCCATCCCTCTAGCAGCAGCGAAGGTTACTTGCCGCAGGCCATTATCATTGGTAACGGAATGAAGGCTTTCCGTTCCAATGACTGGTCGAAAGAAGTCTTCTTTCCCAATCTGCGCATTTGCGTCGCCGATGACTATCTTGACGTCTTGTTTTGGGCACTCTCCGTAGGCCTTATCCAGGCTCTCATAGAACTCATCCTTCATGTCATCGGGCTTATCGTTCGTTGGCGCATATATGCTGATCAGGCTGTAGTTGAAGAACTTGCCCTTCATTCTCAACACACAGATTCGGTCGCTTACCGGTTTTCACCGAATAATTCGCTTCATCTGCTTCCTAATCACTATGAAGCCAACTCCACGTTCTACTCTGTCGCCACCGCTATAGTAGATGTGGTACTTGAATGAAGTGTTGGCGATGGGGTCCACCGCTCGGAATTCACGTTCACCGGTTCTCGGCCAGCGTATTTCCTGGATAGCTGCCGCGTTCACGCCGAAATTCCGCAGTTCACGAGTCAGGAGCCCAACACGCGCGGGTTCATTCAAAGTTCTCACGTTCCAAGATGTTGCCGTAAAATCAATCCGTTTGCTCTACTTTTGCCTTTCTTGGTTGGTGAAGAGTCTTCGATAGGCCACCTAACCAGGGTTGCGCTACCTACATCGTGCTAGAGGGGCTGCCTCCTCGGTGCTGACACGATACAGCATTGTCCGCTTGTTCTTTACATGATGACCACGGTCATAGCCATCACAACCATCCACCTTTATCAGGGCTTTGGACCTGTAGCTCTGGTTCTCAATAGTTTCAAGTTATTTCGGACATGCTACTATGGTGAGCCGTCATGCGCTAGCGGTGTTCATGATCCTAGACAAATTCCGGGAGTACAACTTGCAGACTCACCATCTGTTTATTGATTTCAAGGCGGCGTACGACTCAGTGAAAAGAAATGAGCTTTGGCAGATAATGTCTGAACATGGTTTTCCGGCGAAACTAATTAGGCTGGTACGTGCTACGCTGGATGGTTCGAAATTAAGCGTTCGGATCGCAGACGAGGTGTCAACCTCGTTCGTGACGTTATACCAGGGATTGAATCCTGAGAAAATTGAGAAAATCTCTCACGTATCGCTCTCTGCAACTATCATAACATGCTGCACATGATGAGAGACTGTTTATCGTATACTGCTACAACTTTGATCAGATTGGGGGGATAGTAGTGTATGATAAAACCCCTCTAAACATTCTCCAAGCCTGGGGGGCACTATTGCTATTGGAAGTTCGTGGATTGTTTATCGTGCCAGTAAAGAAAAACACCTATCCGCAACGGTAAACAAGCGAGAAAGATGGATTTTATCATCGCTCTCTCCTTGGGGCTCTCGCTCGCTGCTTCCATTTATCAGACTTGTTACACCTTGCGATACAATGACGATCGTGGACCGCAACAGATGGGATGTTTTTCTTAGCTTGCTTTGATCGTGCTTCATACTCAAATGAGAGCGAATTCTGCAATGCCTGCGTTATACGGATTGAAGCAGGGAGACGCACTTTCGAATTTACTGTTCAACATTGCACACGAGGGTGCTATTAGGAGATCTGGCGTGCAAAGAAATGGCACTATTATCACAAGGTCGCACATACTCCTTGGCTTTGCGGACGATATAGACCTAATTGGAATCGATCGCAGGTCAGTGGAAGAGGCCTTCGTGCCTCTGAAGAAGGAAACAGTGAGGATAGGCCTGACCATTAATTCTACCAAAACGAAGTACATGGTTGCAGGTAGAGATAGAGTCAGGCATGGTGGTGTAGGTGGTGAGGTAGTGTTTGATGGGGATGTGTTTGAAGTTGTTGAAGAATTTGTTTATCTTGGAACACTTGTGACATGTGACAATGACGTTTCCCGCGAAGTGAAAAGACGTGTTGCGGCTGCGAATAGGACCTTTTACGGACTACGTAACCAGCTTAGGTCCCGCAGCTTGCAAAAGGAAACAAAATTCGCCCTGTATAAAACATTGATTCTTCCGGTGGCTCTCTACGGACACGAAGCGTGGACGTTGAAAGAGTCAGACCGTAAAGCTCTCGGTGTTTTTGAGCGTAAAGTGCTGTGGACAATACTCGGTGGGAAACTTGAAAATGGTGTGTGGCGCAGACGCAAGAATCACGAGTTGTATCAAGTGTACTGGTCACTTAGTGCGAATGTCGGAAGAAAGAATTGCGAAAATAATATTCAGCAGGGAACCAGGTAGAGGTCGGCGGCTTCGGGGAAGACCACGAATACGCTGGCTGTACGCAGTGGAAGAGGACCTGGCGACCCTAAACGTTTGGAGCAACTGGAGAAGTTTCGCCCAAGACCGAAGAAGATGGAGCTCTACAATACGCCCGGCAATGGCGAGATGCTACGCTGTAGCCATCAAGGTATCAAGGTAGGTAGGTACAATTTTGAAGCGTGACGAGTTTATATTTTCTTAGCTATACATCATATCTCTGTGAAAGTGGATTCTCGGCATAATATGCCAGTATTGTCCGAACTCGACTTTTAAAATGAAATTCCTTTTGTGATTTCGAATATTACTTCGAACATATGAAAATGAGCTGTAAAAAGTATGCTATCCATCACAACGAAACTTATCGTTTTCTTGTGATATTTTTGGCTGCTGCCATGTTGTACCCAAAATCAAAAAAAAAAAGAAAGAAACAAATAGTTTCATAATCATAAATGAGAACTTTTGTCAAATTCTATGTTTTTTAATTGTTGTGCCGCCCCAAGAAAACTAGTAAGGGGCAGTCCATTAATTACGTGAGACATTTTTTTCAGTTTCACCACCCCCTCCCCCCTTTCTCCGTGGTATGATTTTATGTGTGAAAATTAAAAATAATTTGTATGGGGCGTAAGAAATCTCAAAGTAACCCCCCTACCACCCATAATCCCTGTCGTTATTAATGGATGACCCCTGACACCGCTGACTCATTCTTTCAAAATGTTCAAAACTATTATTAACTTTAAGCTCTTGTCTAGAATCTTCATTCGTTAGGAAAAACTAGATTGAAAACCCTTTGTTTTTTTTTTTCATTCATGGATCACCAAAACTGCATGGCTTCACAAAAACTGGTTTTTCATAGAAAAAAAAGTTAACAATGGTAGCTTTTCGGAGTAAAGCTGCCATATTGGATTCAATCGAGAAAATTGGTTTTGAAAGTGACTCAGCTCAGTGCAGTTAACTAAAATGTGTATTGTCCCAATGATGTAATTTTCAGTCATTCATAGGTGCGTCAATTGAGTAAAACTATATTTTATATTTTTAGCTGTAGCTGTAGGTTTCCGTGTATATTCAATTTTCCTCAACCTCTCGTGCTTGTACTTCTCAGTCTGAAAATGTCTTGTACCCTGGAACATGCATACATACGTAGTAGACCTGTTCATATTTGAAAAAATCTCTGTAAATCTTCCGGTCAAGTAGTATTCTGAATTCTCATGCTAAGAACATCGTCTGGTCAAATTTTCAGCTCATTTGATAAAGATTACGGTATGCTTCAAGTTAAAAATGTGTTTTGGGCTTATTTCAAGGATTGAAAAATCATAACTGGCATGTGGAATATCAAAACCACTTGCAATTACCACTATTTGAAAGCTAATTTTATTCTGTTAAAGGTTGTCGAAGACGCTAATAAGATTAAATTGAGTTTTAACATAGTTTGAACCATATTTGTTCGCCACAGTACCCAGAAATCACAGCTTTCGCAATATATATGGTCTAGAAAACACAAATTGTCATTATTTCTTCAAGCCCTAGTCAACGGGAATCAAACATAATGAACCTATGAATTCATTGGCCATCAACTGCTTACATGTTGCTTGAAGCAATCAATTACAAAAAATGCCCAAAGATCGAGCACAGCATCGCAACCTGATTAAAGTTAAATCGTGCGTGACACATGTACCGACGAATGAATGAATTGAACAAGTTAGCATTGCTTTTTCTTTCCAATTGATGATTGTTTTGATCGCATTCATTCCACTGACCATTTAGAACGATTTGAAAACCAATCATCATCATCGACTGAGAAAAGGCAGTGCTAACGTGTTCATTTTTTATGTTCTTTGAAGCTCACGGTGGTGCTTTTGGCTCACTAACAGCGGATTTACAAATTATCTATTTTTTACAATTTATTTTCGTAAGATATATGGTAACTTTAAACGGTATTGACTTTTAGATGTGCATAGTCATCATGTCTGGAAATTTAAAATCTGAAGTTTTCATACAAGTATGCTTTCCAGAGAAAACACTCCCTGAAAATAGAGATTCTCAAGAACCTCGAGACACAAACCGCAATCAAGCTATGTTAAAACTTGCTCCAATCATAAAACCGTGTTCGACAAAAGTTCGTAGAATTCGATAAACTACTGTGTAGAGGTATTTCCGATAAGGTTTGGTGTTCCTTTCGGTAGTTATGATTTTTTAAAGCTTGAAAATAGCCCAAAAACACAAAATTGATTTGAAGCACACCTAAATTTACTCCAAATTGACTGAAATTTTGACCAGAAGTTCATTTCGACATGTTAAATAAAAGTATTGGTTGACTGGGGAGTTTCCAGACATTTTTGAAATAATGAATAGGTCTAATACGTAGGGATATAAATTGCCGCGTAAGAGACTAAAGTTTATTCAGTGAAGTTTATTTAATTCCTTTAGGTGTACCGTAATCCGGGGTAACATTGATCATTTTTTTGAATATTTCTTAAATATTTCGTTTGAAAATGCAAAAGTTGCAAATTTTATATTTTTAAAACAAGTACTGTCACCCATAGCTCGTGACTATATACCGCATTTTCTTTTTTGAAAAATTTAAGCATGTTTAAAAAAAAATTTTAAGTGATTTTTTGATTAAGCTGATATGGGGTAACATTGATCACCCATGTAAACAACGTTCGGTAATGTTAAAAATATCGTAACTTACTTAAATTATGACCCCTGAAGCCGAATATGAAGGCCAAACGCTTACAAGTCATTTACTTTTTGAGCAATTTTAAAATTAAAAACACCTTGAACCACGGAATACCCCTAAAAGTAGGCAACTTCCTAAGGGAATTCTATGTTCCTTACAGTAATCCGTTAATGTTACCTAATTGAGCATACTTATGAAAGTATTGACTACTGAATCGTTTTCAGCGATGCCATTTTTAGTAAGAACCGCATTTTCCTTGCTCATATCGTTTACAGAACTTATGTGAGATATGAATGTTCGGTAGTATAATTCTTACCCATTGAAATAATTGTTTCGAAAAGTTGACAAATTTACGCATAAGGTAAACGCAATTTTTGCAAAAATCTTCACTTTTATTAGCTTATGAATATGAGAAAGAGACACACCATTCATGATTTGGAAATGTTCCATCGATAAATGATGATACGATCTTTTTATGAGATGAGTCATTCCGATCAATGTTACCCCGCTGATCAATGATACCCCAGATTACGGTACCTAATTACTGACCAGTGACCCTTAATAACAGTTAACCTCGACTGAACAAATAACATCCCTAATTAGCCCTAGTTTCGTTCCACGCTTAAGAAACTTCAGAAGCTCATTACCTAAATCTTAATTTCACATTAATACCTACCACTCCCCCTTCTATTCCATATGTGTATCAAAAATTTGCCTGATGGATGTGACTGCTCGTAGTACTTTTGTACCAGTCAGTTGGAAACTTCAATGTTTGTCCAATGTTTCGATGCCTTTTCATGAATGGCTATCGGCAAAGACATAGGTTCAAATGGAATGCTTTAAGGTGGTGACGAACGGTGTGTACGATGAGCACGCGTGTCTGTAAAAGCATGAAGCCAATGTGTAATTGGTTTCGGTATATGTGTCTAACCTTTCCATTCACAATTATTCACGTTATACATTTGGGAGTTGGTAGGATAACGGTATTTATCTGAGGAGAAGAACTTTAAGTCATCCATACGTTGAACTGAATGATAATTATAATGCTGTCTAAAACATAATCAAACGAACTTATGCAAAAGCTCTATCCCAATAATTGAAGTTTTAAAAAGTTTGAAAATTGTTTCATAGCTAATATTCTGAACGATACCTCAGTTAGCACTTCCTCAGCCCGCTGATTGACGTGAATCATGCGATTCTACCCGACCGAATCATGCTACTCCGTAATTAGAGGTGCTAGAGGTTTTCATAGATTTCCAGCCGTCCTACACATCACGTTTACGTTCACGGCAGCGGCCCCTGTCCCTATCCCATCCACGGAGCTTCAAAACACCGTCCGATACGCTGAGCTGACAATGCGAACTATGCAGTCGAAACCAATTAAGAATGCACCGCGAATGTGATACGAATCTAATGCGGAACCCGAGAATCGTTCTGACGTTTTGCCTCCGCCGTAGCGTACAGATATCTCGGTGCACAGATCATCGTCATCGGCGTCATGGCTCGGTTGGCCCATGATTGTTCCGTAGGTGTATGCCCAGTAGATGAGTTGTGTGTTCCAGCCACCTCCTAGGACACGCGCGCATGCATACGTAACCTCCTGTTTTGCAGTGCCGCTGCCACCCTTACGACAAGTTTCAGCACGTTTTAGTATTCATCGAACAGCTGCATGTCTCTGATCTGGTACTTGACTCTAATTAATTGCTCAGTTGCATAAATTAATAACTGCCTCCGTCCATATCGATGAGTACACGATTGTTTGTTTGATTGTAAATCGATTGATCTGTGAGTAGTTGATCGGACTGCGACTGGCAACTGCGTGGGATGAAATATTTTTCTGTGGATCAACTCCACTTTTGACACGGAGCAAAGTAGCTGATCATGTTAAATGGGCAAATTGATCTCCCCCTTCAGCATTGGTGTAGTTAGCGTTTTTTTTTTTTGGAGGACGGCTAGAAAAGGCCAATTGTGATCTGTCACGAATTCAATATTCTTCTTCTTGGCATTCACGTCCTCACTGGGACAGAGCCTGTTTCTCAACTTAGTGTTCTTATGTGCACTTCCACAGTTATTAACTGAGAGCTTTCTTTGTCAAAGTTGCCATTTTCACATTCGTATATCGTGTGGCAGGCCCAGGGAAGTCAAGGAAATTTTCATTGCGAAAAGCGGGAATCGAACCCAGACACCTTCAGCGTGGCTTTGCTTTGTAGCCGCGGACTCTAACCACTCGGATAAGGAAGCCCCTCTACGGATTTAATATATATCGCAATAATCATGGATTTTTCGATCCTCTGTTTTAGCAATTGTATATTTTCATGACATTTTTGGCTCTAAGATTATTTTGTCTAAAATTGCTTCATCACTTTCTGCAGCTTCTGTAAAGTCTCATTTTTATTATGAATAACATTAATTATTAATGAGTTAATAGTCTCGGATTTTCAAAAAAAAAAAATGCTTCGAACATTCTCTCCAAAAGCCTCCCTAAAAATTTCTTTCATATATAGGGGAAAAGCACTAATTATCGACCTACAAGAATTCTATACCAATTTTTGGACTTTCATACAAAATCCATGAATGGGCCAAAATCGTGTGAATGGATCGAAAATTAGTTCTCTTCCCCTGGTGTTTAGAATTCGGCTGCATTAACAATTTCACGTCATAGTACTCGATTCGCAGCTGGGGATTTTTTTTTATTTCCGTACGGGTTTGGGCCGAAAGGTCTCAGATTTTCATGAAACTTTTTCCACAGGCAGGGCTCATCAATATATGAATAAAAAAAAAAATTGAGAAAAAATCAGGGTCGCCTATTTTCCCGGAAAACTCAGTTGGACTCAGTCATCGTAGAAACAAAGTATAGGGTAATCATTTGATGCATGTCAGTTTTATATACGCATAGAATACTGTTATAATGCCTGAAAAGGCGAAATAGCGTTCCACTATAATGCAAAGATACAACCGTGCTTCTCTGCACCATTAATGCTAATATAAGACCTTGTAAGAAATGTCAGTTGTTTTCGCCAGGTTTTTAGGGCAAATATCTTGTGCTTTCGTGTACGCAGCCAGTTCGCGTATGCGACCAAGCAGCTGGTACACGAGGTAAATAAATAAATGAATGAAAATGGATACCTCGAATAGTATATGCAAAAATATACTTCTCTGTATCAGACTTATTCGTTTTGGTGGTTTTTATCCTTTTAAGGGTTTGCCACATTTTGTTCCTTTTTTATTATGATGAAAATTCCTCATTTTGCGTTTCGAACCTGCGACACCCGTATTGTTGAGTTGTTGAAGTCCTGCTCCTTTGCTCCTTCGGCCACATAAGATGGATATTATTGGGAAGAAAAGTGAACAATTTAAACCATCACTTTACCCCGTCATAAGACCTGCGATTGTAGTAGTGAGAAGATTTATTTTTGACTCCCACTTGCCACTATATGCAAACACAAAGCACGTGGTATAGGGTAACCCATATATTTTGGACCCCCTGGGACATTTTCCTGCAAATTTCCCAGTTTGAATCGGAAGACCAACTTAATTCGCATGCCATTTGGAAAGATAGGACTATTGCGCACTTGCATTAACCGTTTGTACAAAGAAAATGAGTTTAGTTTATCTGAAATTAATTTAATTTAATCAGTTCATCCATGCAACCGTTACAACACGTTACACACAGAAATTGAAGACGTCAGATTTTTTTCAAATGTAAACAAAAACTTTTTTTCAAATTTCTGGACTAGAAGCGTAGAATTTCTTCGGTTTTCAATTGTCAATCGATTGATTAGACTATGGGCAAGCATATTCTACAACCAGTGCCATGGACTTTGTCGCCAAGCGATAAAAAATGCCGGGGGTCCAAAATATATACTTTGAAGGTCCAAAATGTATTGGTGTGTCTAAAATAATGAGAAATAGTGCTTCACAATTCAAGTATATTCGACGTTTTATGGATCCTACATGACCGTTTGGGCATTTTTATCTCGTAGAGGAAGTTTTCCTCTACATACTGACATGTTCTTTGACTTGGTTACGCTGTGCAATTAATTAATTGGGACAAAAAAACTAAAATCACTTCCTTAGGGGGTCCAAAATACGACCGTTACCCTATCTGTCAAAACACTGGAGGACATTTAAATATACGCTATATGCGAATATAGAGCCAATTTAGTGCTTATTCAATGCCCGTATGCATCAGGCTTAGAAGCATTAATGTTGCAGTAATAGGGTTTCTGTGCAGTAGAAGTGCTGTTATTAGGCGTGTAAGCATTTGTAGTGCTATTATAATGCATATATGCATGTATGATGCTGATTAAGGGCTTATTTTTAGTGCTTATGGTTACTTGGAAGTTTTCCACAAAATTTTCCACTGTTGAGAAAATTCGTAAAGAAAAGCCGGAAAAACTATGCTCCAACTCGTGGAAAATTTTCAAAAAAATATTTTTGAGAAGATAATTTCATAAGCTTAAATCGCTGAAATTTTTGAAATGTACTTTTTTTCGTTTTTGAGTTATGGCCAATTTTGTAAAAAATGCGCAAATGTGCCATTTTGAGCCTTTTTTTTTTTGAAAAATCATAACTCAAGAAAGAAGCATCGTAGAAACAAAAGTTTTTATGAAAATGAAAGCAAATTTTCAAAGAAATAAAAAAAAATATTAACTGGACAGTTTTCCACAGTTGAGAAAATTCGTAAAGAGAAGCCGGAAAAACTATGTTTCAATTAGTGGATAACTTTCAAAAATATATTTTTGAGAAGGTAATTTCATAAGCTTTGATCGCTGAAATTTTTGAAATTATTTTTTTTTTTCGTTTTTGAGTTATGGTCAATTTTGTGGAAAATGACCATACCAGCCTTTTCTTTGAAAACCCATATTTCAATGGAAGCATCGGAAAAAACAAAGATTTTTTATCAAAGCAATTGCAAATTTTCTAAAACATCTGAAAAAAAGATATGGGATTGGTTTTAATGAAGTATAAGTGATATTTTTCATGAAAAATTACACCGCTAAGAAAAACTGAAAAAAACTGTTTCTGCCTCAATTTTTCATTACACTGAAAAGGAATTCTTTCTTTTCTATGGAACAAATAAGATTATTATTATTATTTTTTTATTTTTTTATTCAATAATTCAGTATATAACTTACATTTTCATCTTAATACTATCTATTTTTTCAACCGGGAAGATTGTCTTTGGTTGCTAACACCAGAAGATTTTCGTTTCTTTGAATTATTAAGAACAAAGCATGCTATATTTTCTTGTTTTTCGTGTGCATCTGAGAATTCACTAGCAAAAATGCTTCGTTCGTCTTTTGGTAAAAATGAATGATATATTTTTGTTCCAGGAATTGGAACAAGATTAGAAAATCTTTCCTGAAGAAATTTTTCAGCCTCTGAATAGTCATTTTCAGTTGCATAGATAAATTCTCAATCTTTTTTAAATTGGTCTTCCACTTTTTGCGACACAGCCCAGTCGAAAAATTGTTTGGCGTTATTAATTTCTGCTGACTTTCTAATACTAGCATCTCTAGCCATTCGCTTAATGTTTATTTGTTTATTTGGACCTTTTCCATGTGAGGTTGGGAAAAAGTGCCATTCTGCTTTAATTTTAAAATCATTTTCATGGTTGCATACATTTTGGAAATTTGATTCATTTTTGTATTGCTCTCCGCAATCATCAGTAAGATAAATGATTTTTCAAGGTCCGGAAATTTGCTTCTTTCTTGAGTTATGATTTTTCAACGAAAAGGCTCAAAATGGCACGTTTGCACATTTTTTACAAAATTGGCCATAACTCAAAAACGAAAAAAGTACATTTCAAAAATTTCAGCGATTGAAGCTTATGAAATTATCTTCTCAAAAATATTTTTTTGAAAATTTTCCACGAGTTGGAGCATAGTTTTTCCGGCTTTCCTTTACGAATTCTCTCAACGGTGGAAAATTTTTTCCAGTTATTTTTTTTTATTCCTGAGAAAATTTGCTTTCATTTTTATAAAAAAAAAACTTTGTTTCTACGATGCTTCGTTCATGAGTTATGATTTTTCAAAGTTAATAGTGTCAGAGGAAAACAAAAAATTCCAACTGAGTTTTCTGGAAAAATAAGCGACCCTGACTTTTTCTCATTTTTTTTTATTCATATGTTGATGTGCCCTGCGTGTGGAAAAAATTCATGAAAATCTGAGACCCTTCGGCCCACTTTGTACGGAAATAAAAAAAAATCCCCAGCTGCCGCTATTCATCCACTTGATCAGTCCATCGTACTCGTTGTGCTCTACGTCTTCTGGCCGGATCAGAAGTAATGGTATTTGCTTCGCAGAATGGCTGTAGGGCATCCTTACAACATGGCTCACCTAACACGTCCTTCCTACTTTTGCTACCTTCGGGATGCTGGGTTTGCCGTAGGGTTCTGCCAGCTCGCGGTCTATTATTCTTTGCCACAAACCGTCCACCTGCACGCCAACTTTTGAAAACTCCGAGTGATCATAGGTCCTTTTTAGTCATTTGAGCGTTTTGTACATAGTATTTAGTATGAATCTTTTCCGAACACAGCATCTTCTGGGACTCATAGTATAAATAAACACGAATTCCGATTATATCCATGTCATCAGTGTAGCAAACAAATTGGCTGGATTTAGAACTGGAGTGTTCACTAGAGATCTTTAAGCAGTTCTGCAAACTGTCAAGTGATGCTTTAATCTGTCTTGTGAGCTTCATTAGATTGTTTTGATGCTCCAGAGCTCTTTACGTTTGATAATGTCATATGGCGCATTAAAACAAATGCTTACTAGCATTGCTTAGGGATCTGAGATTTCTGGCATTTTTTGGAGGATTTGGCGCGATTTAGTGATTTTTACAGAAATCTGTAAAAGTGTACCGTACTCTGCTTTTTTGTTCAACTGGAAAATTCTCGGAATCTATAGAATCTGTTTCATCAATAAACATTTTGATATTTTCTCAGTTTCATTTTAGAAACTTTTGAAAATATTTTGAAATTACACCTTGAGTGCTTTATTACACTTACAAATTCTTCCAAAATTTACTATAGTAAATAGTCCATGCAATTTTTCAGGAGTAATAGGAAACAATATATTTCCAGAGATTTCCAGATGTTATTTGACGAATTAATCCTTGGATTTATCTAGGAATCTATTCAAATACTCGCCGCTTACCTACTTTTAAAATATCAAAAGAATTTTCATAGGATTTTTTACACATAAAATTAAGAAGAAGAGGAAGGTTATTATGAGTTTATAAGAAAATTATACCAACAAATCCCAATCAATTTTCTTAGAAATACTTTAGACTTTTTTGGATACTAAACCAGGTATTTTCCGTTTAATTTTATCAACGAATTCAAATTATTCATGAATTTCTCCTAACACACTCATTTATGCCTTAAGAAATTTTAAAGGCATAACTACAGTGATAAAATAAAATATTCTCTTTAAAATTTTAAATTCCGTGCAGAACGTTCTGTGGATTCTAATATAATTTTCCTTAGAGCTTTTTTGCGAATTCATAATTGGATTTTTATCGGTTTTTAATTGTTAAATAATCTAACGATACTCTCTGATGATTCCGTTTAAAATATCCGATAATGTCTGAAAGCGAATCTTTTCTTATTCTTCCACTAACTCAATCACGAATATTTTTCTATTCTTCGTTAAGTTTTTTTCTAAGAACTACCCGAGGGACTCTTTAAGGATTCAATGATTTTTTTGGCGGATTCTTGAAAAAATCTCTCGAATTGTTTATAACTGTTCCAATTATTAAAGAGGAATTGGAAGCATCCCTTCAAATTTTATCATGTCGTTTTACTTGATACTTGATACTTGATGGGCTACAATCCGCTACGTTGAATCTACGCCGAATGGATCATTTTTCTCCACTGGGCTCGGTCATGAGCCAATCGCTTCCAGTCGCCCTAAATGTTAAGTGCCCTTAATTCCTCTTCAACTGCAAAAATCCAACGTGTGTGCGGCCTACCACGAAGCCGACGGCCTGAATATTATTTTTGCTTGTCGTTCTTCCGGCATTCGTACCACGTGACCAGCCCAACACAGCCTGCCGTGCTTTATGAGCTTTATAATATCCACTTCTTTATATACTTTGTACAACTCATGAATCCAAACTTCGATGAACAAATGATTTGACAATTTATTTTAGTCTTACACTGTCGGGAACTCAGGTTGGTTGCGGAGCTGAACTGGCCAGGGGAAGTGTCCTGTCAAGGGGACCATCACCAATCGATTCAGGAGGCTTTACCCGATCTGGAATGGTTCAAACCGTAAACGGAATCCGTAGCCCAGCCGAGATATTCAGTTTAGTTGCATTTTGAAATTCATTTTGCCAACTGTGCACTGCCTTCAAACTCCGTGGCTGTGCACTCAGCGCTGTTCAAATGTTCGTCGTAGTACTGCTTCCACCTGCTGATCAACCGACGAGTATGTTGCTTTCGCTTCTATCTTGAACCTTCCTCGTCCTGTTACGTGCTGCAGCATTACTGCCCGTGCTTATCGTCGAACCATCATTCAACCCGTCGACTCCGTTCAACAGACCCAAAAATGTTCCCACCTACGACGTTGATAGCTGCTCCTCATGTACTCCAGTAGTCTTCGAGAGGAGCTGAGGCAATCGAGATATTAGCTTCAGTCGCTCGAAGTCCAGCGTCTGTACCGTGAGTTTTTAATAGCGGATAGTTTTAGGCGTAGATCACCCATTACCAGGTAGTGGCTGTAGTGACCAGCCATTTTATTCAGCCGATCTTACATCTAGATCAGAATACACTTTTCCGAACATGATGAATGAAACGTACATGTTCGATCATTAACAAAACACATTTATTCTTCCCAAATTAGATCAACAAGCTGATAAATTTGAACAGAGTTTTCCTTAAAATTTCATTCAAATATTCTGCTTTCAATTCCACCATGGATAAAACGAAACCTTTTTAACCCTCTAATACCCAACCCCGCCTTTAGACGGGGTACACTTTGGAATTTTGAGTATTTTTTCGTAGCTCGGAAAATACAATGATTTTATTTTTGGCATTAACCTTGACTCATAACACGCATATAAGAAAAGTTTTTTATGATTTTTGAAACTTTTTTGTATTGTTGAAAATTGTTTGAAAAATTGTATTCATATATAGCCTACAAATGGCTGGGATTCATTCAACGTGTATTATAAAAAATCGTACCTTTTATATTTTTCTACGATCAACCTATCACAGAAGAAGAGCCTGATGGTATTGAAATGATTTCAAATCTGTTTTTCCGTTAGTTACACGGAAAATAAAAAATGTTCCAGAAAAAAATTAAAAAATTCATATTTGCAAAAGTATAGTAAAAACTCAAATTTTTATTATTGTCAAAAATCAGTAACCAGAAGAGGCTTCAAGAAAAAATTGAAAAGAATAGGGATGTTCAAAAATAAAAATAATAAAAATCAAAAACCAAAATTCATAAATTTGCGAAGAAAAATAAATCATTGCCCAAACCGTGTTTAGAATGATTTTAGATAACGAAAAATAATATTTAGATCGAAAACAAAAATTTGGGTATTAGAGGGTTAAGAGATATTTTAAATATCTTCCAGAAACCGGGATTTCTCAGAATTTAGCAATCCATGAAAGTTACAGTTTATTCACAAGATTCTTCATGAATATCTTCGATACTTTGAGACGTCAAACTCGTTGAGACTTAAAACTCCACTTTGTAGGGCATCGTTTCCCAAACATTGCTTTCGCGACCCCCCGACCTCTCATCGCCTCGTTCGATTTATCAATAAAAAAAACTAGCTGACGAGACGTTGGGGGGTCGCGAAATCAAAGTTTGGGTGGACATTTGCAGGTATCATACAGAATTATTTGTTTTGAGCTTACCTCCTCCCCTTTTAAGCGTTATGTAATTTGTAGATGGCGCCTTATGAATCTAACAATTTGACATTGATTTTTGATAAGGGCTTACTTACAAAGATGGATTTATCTTCATCGTTGCTCTCTTCGTAGTTTATAGAAAAATGGTTTACATCTCGAGGCATATTTTAGTGGTGTCATCAAATCTTGCTTCGTATGCTACAAGCATTACAGATTAATTTGTGTATTTCAGCAAAGTTATAAGAAATCAATCACGTCAGATGATCCTCTATGGAGAAAGTGTTGCATTGATGACATTGTTTTGGGAAGAAAGAGTAGTTAATGAACATTTAAATTATAGTTTTAGATGTATCTTTTAGTTAGTCAATAAGATTATAACGACTCACGATGAATTAGGAAAAAACAAAAATAGGCACAACAATTACATTAGTAAAAAGCGCTTTTCAAGGATAAGTTAAGTGTGTTCTTTAGTACTCTTTTACAAAATTGGAAAAATGTGCTCTTTCTTATGTGAGCAAATATGGTAATTCTAATACAACCCCAAAATTTGAATCGATCCTATGTATGAGTAGATGTGTTTTGTTCCATTCATTTGGCATCTGGAGAAATACCTGATTTAGCAATAGGATGCAGTGATGTATTTTGAGCTGAACGCGAGCAAAAAGTGAACTGAACGCGTTCTAATTTTGCACGAGAGCCTAGTAGACATTGAATTCTCGTGCAAGATTCTGCACCTGCTCATGAACAGCCCGTTCACTTCAAAATGCACATAGGAGGTATAGTAAGGTACATTGTTTCGTTACAAGTTTTTGGTAAAACTTTGTTATTGTCTGTAGGATGCGATTGAGCTAAAGTGGACATTTCGAATTATCTAGCCGTACTCTTCCGGGGATCAACTAAGTTTAACATGGACTGGAGCAAAGTAGCTGTTAATGTAAAATGGGCTATTCGCTCTCCCCCTTTAGGTGGGTGATTCAGACTCATGCAAACTCATCCACCTTCAATTATCACGCACTGAACGGTACCTGAAAAGCTAGATGCAGGGGGCTTTTACCTTCCACCTGACAGATTCAACGACCGCAACCTGGAACGACAACAGAGCATAAAACTTGCGTTTAGTTTCTCCTCACCGTCACCACCAACCGTGCATTCCATTGTTTAGAACTAGCTCTTTGAACTCGAGTACCCTCCTCTGCTCTTTGCTGCTGGTGTTGTCGAATGTCACGACGACGAAGCGTTGGTTGAAGTTGGAGGCATTCCCCTCGGTCCAAATAATGGCTAAGCTTCAAGAGCGCACTTTGACGTAGAGGACCCGTACTGAATACTGGTGGTGAGCTTATCCCGTTAGAAGCAATTTAGATCTAGCCGAAACACGTTTCCCATTATGTCACAGCCGAATATTTTTGTGATTAAAACTTTTTTTTTTAGATGTTTAGTTCCTCCTCCGGATGGAAGTGATGACTGTCATGACTTGTTGAAAATTTGATTGTTCAGTCAGTGCTTTTCCCGTAATTACATATATGTACATAAATACATAAATCAGAAAAAAAAAACAAAAATAGGCTTTTTTGTATATAATTTTTGTAGCAATTTTCAAGAAAACCACTTTTGTTTATTCACATGATGATCAATCTTCTATTATGATGCTGATTTTGATAATTTAGTGAATTTGGGCCGATTGTGATTCGGAAAGTAAATAGTGGACGAAAAATTTTCTTTGTTCGGAAGTGTTTATCGCGGATGAGCGGATGGACTGAAGTTTGGTGCTGACTTCCCTGAAGATTACGAAGGCTCGCGTTTGCAGTTCCTTGGAAGCTAACGACAGAAGTGACTGAAATAATCAAGAAAGGTTCAGCTGCTGGTGCTGCAGTTAAAACTTCATCAGAAGGCTTCTGAAGCTGCACCAATGCCTTCAGATTGTGGAAGCTACTTAAGGAACTTGGTGAGAGATTTCCAATTAAAACTTTATTTCTCCTATTAATAATTGTTTTGCATATTTGCACATTTATTTTAATTTATAGTTTCAATTTCTGTATAACGGGCAAGGGGCAAAATAAATTTTCATCTCATTTCAGAGAGCGAGCAAAGGCGCTTAAACCAAGGCTGTAAGGCCAGGACATGAGGAAGAAATTCCTATGTCCCAGCCCAGGAGAACAACAATGGAGTGTGCATTAACTTTCTTAGCAACGCCACTCCCAACGATTTTACCTATAACCCTGAATCGAAACGGTTGGTACGGTTGTCCCCGTTTCTTCCTTTCTGAATTGAAAATGTTTTGGCTATCAGTTTATTCATGCGTGAATAACCTGATCGTCATAATTTTTATCAATTATCTTCAACCCCAAAGTCTGCACAGTGGGCCTGGCCATTTTAATATTTGTATCATATCGTTGATATTCTGCAAATATTAATGCTGACAAGAAAATACCTGAATAAATTTAGGTATTTCCAGGATGCTTTTCAATATTGGCTGTGCAAGCGCTTAGATTAGATTAGATTAGATGATGATCAATCTTCTATTATTGAAGTTTTCCAAATTTAAAAGTTCTGAAAATATCAATTTTACCTTTTAAATTGCTACTGTAGTTGGTGACGAAGACCTCAATCACAATCTACCTGCATACATCATTCAGCGCCAGTTGGCAAGAAACGATTTACCCGGCGATTCATGGATGCAAGCGACGAACTCGATTCAGAAGTCTCGTGCTCCAATCAGTGCTCGCAGATTTGTTTACTCATGCAATGTGTCATTCAACTTTCATAAGCTTCAACGCAACCACGTTACCTAAGTACCCATAAAATCATTCTCTTCATCCCTCCATTTTGCATAGAAAGTGCCAAGAACCCGCCCATCCTAATGAAACTAAAACAATCACTTTTCCCTTCCCTTCTGAAAGATCTAGCTACCTAATTAACGAAAATGGGTGCTCACAGCTGGAACTCCAAGTCCAAAAGGAAAACGGAAGAAGAGTTCCTCACTGCTGCCACCACGCAGCAGCGCCCACAATCATCCATCATTCAAAATAGAACGCCAAAAACACTCCAGTGCTGCGTGCTGCTTCGACTCTTCGGCCTGATAACTGTAAAGCAGTGAAAATCCGGCAGTAAGACAACTCGCACATGATCAAGTCGCGCGCTCGCTCGACTCGCGAAAGACAATTCCCGCGGTCCGTCCATTTAGAGGAGATTGGAGATACTTGCTCTTCTTCTCTGAACTCTGTAACTCTAGAAGAAAATCGAATTTTGATGAAATTTTAGCACAGACTCTCCAGTAAACATTATGAATTACTTCGTCGCACTTATTCGTATTCCATATACAAAGAAAATATGATGGGGTCAAGTCTCCCCAGTCTTCCCTATTGGTGATAGTGTGCAGAAGAGAGTCCCCAAAGCAAACCATCACCATCATCATCATCATCGCCGTCAGCGGGCAGCGAGCGATAGCAGCAGCACTGATTAAACGGTACATTTATACAATTTAGCGAGCTCCATTCCTTCCGTCACTTGGTCGTCAACATTACGGTCGGAGCTGCTGTCGCTTCCCGGGTCCGACCGAAGTGGCAACGCAAGCAACTCTATAGAGACGACTTCGTCGACCAGGAAGCAGAAGCCGAAGCCGGGGGACTCCGACTAGATATACCAAAGAGTCGAGCAATCGGCGGAGTTGGAGTTCGTTGAACTTGTGGCTGATTTACCTCGTTTTATTTTCCTCCTTCGAGTCGGTGGTTTGGTTGCTTTCTGTTATGTTGTTGGTTCGTGGTTCTCTCTCTCATCAGGGTTTTGTCGTTTTGTCACATTTTCGCGGTCAGGTAGAGAGCCACCCGTCCGTCAGTTTTTAATTAGGAGGAGGTGTGACATGTGGTTTTGTTAAAATTTATGCTCGTCGAGCCCTCGATTACAATTGATTTATTGTATTCCTTCTTGTTTGTTTTCCAATACACCGCCTGGTTTATAAACATTAACAATTGAAAAAAATCACAGCTGCAAAAGTAACTATCTCTTTAATATCAATGCTACACGATTACATTTAAGTTCTTATTTAAAATTAATTCCAAAAAATAAACAAAAGATCCTCTAAGGCAACCTTTGAAATGAGGTTGGAAGTTTATGGTTCTCATAGTACCTATTTATGGCAAATTTTAGGCAGGTTTTGCCAGATATATAAAAAAAAGATTAATAATGAGTTTTGAGAAATAAGCTCAAGAACTACAAAGTGGCTTCGAGGTTCTCGAAAATAAAGGTCATGTTTCACTCGTCAAGCTTATTGTTCTTGCAGAAGAACCATGATTAACTCATGAAAAATCAAGTTGAGTCTAGTACACGACACTGAAGACGGCCTTACAGTTGAGGTCGAAATACGCGTATCTGTCAAAGGATACAAACTCTAGTGGAATTAAATAGTATAGTACTAAATTCGGTTTTTTCATCTACTCATGAAAATAGTCTATTTTATTATTAAACAACTAAATGTTTGAATAAGTCGAGAATGGCTACTTCTGGAGTATCATTGATTCATTATGATTCAGAATAATTTCAAGATTATTATTTCATCACCATAACGTATTTATTGCTGTTTGCATTTGAGATGCAAATGTTGAGTACCGTGGTGCATCAATACCCGGACGCTTAAGTCGACACAAATGTTCAAATTCTAATATGAATGTGTTGTTTTACAAAATTCTTAATGTGTTAATGTGTTTTGAACATTGTTTCAATCCAGATCTTCACGAGAGTGTTGAACTTTGAAACCATGATTTTTTCTTGAAAATCATTCAAATATTGAAGCATATCTTGTCTATAAATCCAGACACCGGATGCTAGTATTGTCTTTAAATCC
Organism: Aedes aegypti; assembly: GCF_002204515.2. Classification (NCBI taxonomy): domain Eukaryota; kingdom Metazoa; phylum Arthropoda; class Insecta; order Diptera; family Culicidae; genus Aedes; species Aedes aegypti. The sequence goes on along the minus strand of NC_035108.1, from coordinate 117,077,854 downwards.
GGACACTTTTGGATCACAATCCGGACAATTGTTCTAAAGCATGTAATTTTCGATTAATTTTATTTAAAATCATAGCAATACACAACAAAAAAGCAATCTTTAATAAACTTGATGTCCACGTTTGCCATACAATATCGAAAAGAATAGCACGTTTGTGATATAAGTGGTTTGATTACCTGAGCTTAAGTTCATGTGGCTTGAACTGCAGTCGGTGCGGCTCGAACTGTTATTAAGTAAGATATACTCAATTTGTCTAATATTCTCTTGAATTTTGATTACTCACTACACTTTCCAAAGTTATTTTTCATGTTTTCTTTTGTTTTTTATTCCTTGAAACTCACTTGCACTAGTCAAACTTGTGTCTTTTAGGTGATGTCCGGATCTTAAAACACTGGCTCGTAATCCCGGGCAGTCTCTTAACACACCAATAAAAACATATTTCCAACATACTGAAGTAGGTAGAGTTTTTCGTAGTTTTTTAGGTTGATTATATTTGTTTGGTGTTATCAGAAAATATTTATTCCTTCTCAAACATGTTCACTCATCTTCTTTAAGCAAATTAACGCCGAAAAAACTACTTTTCTTTGCTTTAGATTTCGATTTGCAGGAAAACAGATACATGAAATAGGGCTTTGGCAGTTTCTTGGGCAAAACTAATATTGAGTTTAATCAAAAGTTTAGGTTCTTATTCATTCATCTTCATCTGACTTCTGCAATTAGTTTCATGTGAAACAAAATTGTTAATGTTTTACGTTTTCTGCTACAGGCAAAAAAAAAAAATATCCGAGTTTTCAGCCATAATGAATTTTGAGTGTTTAAAAAAATGTATATATGGCATCGTACACAAATTACGTTACCCATGATTGGAGCCTTCCTTAACCGAGTGGTTAGAGTCCGTGGCTTCTAAGCAGGATTTTTAAAAGGTACAAGGTGCTCCATCTACTTTTAAGTTTCTCTATTGAGATTCTGCTCAGAGGATTCGAATACATTAATAAGGATTTTTTCGTAAAGGAAATTTCCTTGGCTTCCCAGGGTATAAAGTATTATCGTACCTGCCACACGAAATACGAATGCGTAAATGGCAACTTTGGCAAACAAAGCTCTTGGTTAATAACTGTGGAAGTGCTCATTGAATACTAAGCTGAGGCTTTACCCCAGCGAGGACTTAGAGCCAAGAAGAAGAGCTAGTTTACAATCTCAAATGTTACCGTTTGGCTTTTTTTTCTTATCTTTACTAACGAGATTTTTGGATCTGGGCTAGTTCATCTCGGGTCCAACAGCTGTACTTTCCTTCCGAAAGAAGTCTTCACTACAACTTCTAAATTGTAAGTGACCATCTCAAGGATGGGATTCAAATCCCAGATCCTTGGTGTAAGTTCTAACCACTACACCAGGTCCATCCCCGAATGGTAAACATTTCAAATACGATTTGAAACATCTTCAAAACAAAGAATAAATATATTCTTTGAATTAAGCCTATATCGATATATTTAATCAGGATTTAGTGACTACCGAAAAGCTAAACATTACATATAATTTGCAATTAGATTAGATGGACAATTTGATGTGAAGATTTGCGAAAAAGTTACACGTCTTCTCAGTGAGAATCGAACTCACGACTCCCCGATCTCTAGTTGGGGCGCGTTAACCACTACGCCATGAGAGGACTCATAAACGCAGAAGTTAACCTGAATTCGATTTCAGCTCAATAATCACGTGGTTCTTTTTCGCAAAGTGCACCTCTTTCGGAAGAATTAGATGCCCATCCAAACACAACGCTTTCTATATATATCCAATGCCTAGCCCGAGAGCGCATTGTTTTTTAGGTATAGGAATAGCACACTACACTAGCCAGCACCATGCTACCATGCAGCAACGAACATCGATGACACGCTTAGGGGGGTCCACCAAGGTAGAATGCTGGCGCTTTGCCAGCTTTCCAGGTGGTCCTCACCTCTCATTGTCCGCTGAAGGCGGGCAGGATCGACCACTACGCCCGCGCCCAGCTGCACCGCAGGTATCAAGAACGGATACTGCGGGCTTCGCAATTTGACCCACTGAAGGCTCAGGCCCTATCAGCTAGCACCAGCTGGGATTGCTGACGAAGGGGCCTCCACCTGCCCCGAACAACCAGAGCCTCGTATCCAACCCAGTAGGCCGGCGCCACGACAGCAGCGCTACCAGGATGTTCTCCCCGCGGCCACTTAATCGCTGTAAGGGTCGATTTCGACCGTAGGGCACCAGTATGACCTACGTAGCCGACTGCGATCCCTTGGATCACCTGTTGTTTAGCGTCTGCACTAGTCACTCTCGCCACCTCCTTTGTAGTTCCGAGACGATGTGGGTGATAGCCGATGAAACGGCATTCCAGCCAAACTCATCTTCACACATCCTCTGGACCAAATTGTCCGGAGTCGTGTCCCGACCGCATGTGGCAAACATGCGGTCACGCATTGTGCGGAAACGCGGGCACACGAACAAAACGTCTAAAACAACCATGGCCCGACAGGACCTGTGTCAGGTGGAATGTTAGTTCCCCATGGCGCCTATTGACCCAGATATTTAACCTCGGAATCAACCTGTCTGGCAGCCCTGTGTATGCCTCTTGTGCCGCGCCTTTCGAAGCACTCTATGTCTTCCATGATAAGGATACCAATAGGCCCCATACCGGTGATGACGAAGAGTGCATCGTGTGACACGGTACGGTACGCGCTCGCAACCCTCAGGCACATTAGCCTATAAGTACTCTCTAGCTTGCTACGGTAGCTATCGGTACTCAAAGCCGTGCCCCAAGCCGGGCCACCATACCTCAGTATAGACGAGGAGACATTGGCCAGAAGCTCACGCTTACTGGTGTACACCGCAGAGCTATTGGACATCATCCGGGACAGTGCCACAATAGCTGTGGAGGCTCTCTTGCAGGCATAATCGACATGGCTACCGAAGGTAAGCTTATCGTCGATCATCACCCCCAAGTGTTTGACGGAGCGCTTCGAAGTGATCGTGCAGTCACCTACACTGATCACCGCTTGCTGCACCGACTTTCGGTTGTTGACAATAACAGCCTCAGTTTTGTGGTGAGCCAATTCCAGTTTCCTGGAGCTCATCCACTCCTCCACAATTGCGATCGAGTGGGCTGCAGTCAATTCCACTTCTTCGATCGATTCACCGTAGACCTCCAGCGTAATATCGTCGGCAAAGCCAACGATGACCACACCCGCCGGGAATTTTAATCTCAACACCTCGTCGTACATGACATTCCATAACACCGAACCCAGGATGGAACCTTGCGGGACTCCTGAGGTTATGTGAAAGCACTTCCGACCCTTCCGGGTATCCCCAGACGCAGGATCGCATCAGCAATAGCCGCCCAACTGGCACTATTAATTGCGTTCCTTACATCCAGAGTCACTACTGCGCAGTAGCGAATACCCCTCCTCTTACGATGGAGTGCTATCTCAGCGGTTTTCTTAACCGTCAGAATAGCGTCTACGGTGGACCTCCCTTTCCGGAAGCCGAACTGGTTGCTTGAGAGACCATTTACACACTCAGTGTACCTCAACAGTCTGTTGAGGATGATCTTCTCGAGCACCTTCCCCACCGTGTCAATCAAGCATATTGGTCTATACGCCGACGGCTCACCGGGTGGTTTCCCCGCCTTTGGCAATAGTACCAGCCTCTGCCTCTTCCACGCATCTGGAAATACTCCCTCGTCCAGGCATATCTTCATAGCAGATCTGAACATACCGGAAGCCTCCAAGATTGCGACTTTGAGGGCCAGGTTCGGAACTCTGTCCGGACCTGGTGCCTTCCCCATGCTTAGGGATTTTGCAATCCCTACAAGTTCCTCATCAGTTTCCCTATCCTCATCACTAGCCTCAATCCCAGGCTGTCCTACGAAAGGAGGCCATGGGCTAGGGGTTGTGGCGCGGAAAGAGCCCCTCGATGATCCCCTCCAGCATCTCTGGAGATTGCTCTGTAGGAGCCATTGCACCTCTTGTCTTCGCCATAACGATCCTGTAGGCATCACCCCACGGATTCATGTTGGCACTCTGACAGAGTCCCTCAAAGCAAGCCTATGAGTCCGATATGATGGCGATGTCCGTCCCTCACTCAGCAACTGACTGATACAGCAGTTGCTGAGCTGCGTCACAATGGTTCAGGTTTAGCTGCGTTACCTGCACTGTGAAGGTCGGGCACCTTGTGCCTCCCGTTTGATGCTTGTTGTTCACGGACTTCCCGGAACAAATCAAGCACTTGGGAGGGTTCTTGCAGCCTAGTGCCTTGTGACCTTCCTCACCACAATGCCTACACAACTTGGTCCTATCAGGGCCTTTACAGCACCAGGACTTGTGTCCTGGTTCCCTACACCTAAAGCAGATCACCGGTTGCTCATGTATGTTCAGTGAGCATACTGACCAACCAAACTTGATCTTACCTACCTTAGCGGACTTATTTGCGTCCGCCACAGGTAGGTGTACTAAGGCCACCTGAGTACCTGCCGGACCTTTCCGTAGCTGAACGGCAGCGGTGGGCACCTGAATCTCGCACTGTTGCCACAGTGTCGTGACGAGCTCTTCTGCGTTGGTGATCTCGTCAAGGTTCATCACCTTCAGAATCACTGACTGCGTCAGAGCCCTCACCTCGACACCCTCGCCAAGGACCTCTTCCGCCAAACTTTTGTAGGCGGCGCCCTTGCGCTCCTTGTCGCGCTTAAGCTCGAGGATCATTTCACCTGTACGAGTGCGTCTGACACTGCGTACGTCGGCTCCAAGATCTGCGAGCTTCGCGTCACTGCGCATCGCCTTCAGGACTTCCGAGTACTTGGAGTCTTCCGTCTTGATAATGATCGCATCACCCTTTTCGCGCTTGGCACCTACCCTCCTACCTTTCTTAGGCCTGGTATCCGCTCCTGCATTTCCTGCTTCTTTTTCTTCTTCTTTCTCACTACGGTTGTCCAGGGGGCGCCCCCCTCCCCCCTGATCCACCCTAACCTGTGTTGATTGAGGACCTCTCAAAGTTCGCAACCCCCTGTTCCTATCACTCCGTGAGGGGCCAGCCTTTTCGGGCCCACCCTTCACGGCTTTCCAGGACGCCTGGCTGGGGTCCGATTTTCCGGCACTTCTGCCGACTTTCGGGGTTAAAATCCGCCTGGCCTTGCGAGCGCCGCCAGGTAGCTCCTCCCCTGACGGCTGCCTCGCGCGCTTCTGCGATTGCTAGTTGTAAGCATTCGCTTCCGCATTTTTGGGGCTACCCGCGAAAACGAAGGGTTCCGTCTGGGTAGACTTCGGCACCTTCAATTCCACGGGTTCTGCCACTACCACAGTCGCCATGAGTGCAGCATGGTTCTGCTTGGCCGCCAACATCGACTTACGAAGTCTGAACACTGCTACTACCTGCACTACCACTACTATTTTGATTTTGGTTTGAAATTGTATTAATTTTGCATCCCACGAATAGCACGGGAAAAGAGGTCCACCACGCCAGACCCTTGCATTAACGCGGTAAGGGACAAAATACTGTGAGGGGTGCCCAGGTGCCAAACAGGCTCCGTTAATGGCCGAACATCTTTTTCACCCCTTCGACCATTCATTCCTCAGCACGGTGTTTCGCTTCACACCTTGAATTGGGGTTACCCTGTGGTTAATTCAATACAAATGGCACTACCGCAACTATCGGAGCACCCACAACTAATGGATCACTTACCCTACACCGATCTTTCAACCTTGGGAAATTGTTATTCAATAATAAAGAAATCAAGGAAAATATTCGTGAAGGAATTTGCAAAATTCATATTTTTGACTTTTGAACAGGCTATTGTGCGGGAGGGAGTGGGTCGAAATTTTCGAGTTTTGGCATTACGTTATTTGTGTACCGTTTTGTCTCAAATTCCGAACAGACTCATATTCCGAACACTCGGTTTTAGTATGGCGCTCTGGTTGAAATATTTCGCTGGAATATGTCACCAAATAACAAGGAAATGGTAGTCAATTGCGATTCAATTCTAGCCACTCCAATATAATATTTACCGCGGTAGTAGTGATGATTCTCTAGTTTGAGACCAGTAGAACAAGCTCAGATAAATTTATTTGTGAAATTATTCATTTGAATACGAATTATGCGGAATATAAGACAGAATGAACACAGTTTTCGGATTTTGAATTAAAATGTTGTTTCATACTTTTACTTAAAAACAATACTAGAACAAATTATATCAACATTTTTATTGGTACACCCAACAGCTAACAGTTAGACTTTGCAAAGAAATTTAATATTACACAAATATCATCCAATTTATGCCAATCAGATGCATTTGAAGTCACTGTTGGTCTTAAGTGTTCGGAATATGAGTCAAAACGGTACTATGTAAAATAATTTTAATAAATCGGAATTCAGCTTGGAAAAGCACACGGCTTGTGTGCCGAATTCCAATTCCTTACGCCCTAATAACTCATTCGCTATACTCTTTGACCTTTCCTCCAGAAGCGAGATGCCTTTCTTTCTCCTCGCCATCTCTCTAATGTAACACAAATCGTAATCGTTACTCGGCAGCAGCAGAAGCATAACCTATTACGCGAACATTGACGCCCGAGGCCCCATTTCGCGGTTAAGGTCTTCTTTGTCTTCTACAGTTGCTGTGCATCGCCGCACCGCCATACCTCGCATTTGTATGTATGTTTTCGCGGTGATCGTCATCGTCGTCGTCGTTGTCTCCGATCTTCAGTCCGCCAACTCTTTCCAAGAGCTCCGTTCGAGGTTACTCTAGGCCATTGAACCAGTTACCTAGTGGTGGTTGAATCTCTCGTCTTCGTGTCGTGGCCATTTCTCTTCGGCGAAGCCTTTCTCCAGACGGGGGTCTCTCTCTCTCTTGCTGTCTCTTCGGAGCTCGGAAACCACGCGTCTCCATTTCAAGTAAAACCCGGCTATTACTCAAGAAAGATTGAGGGAACTATTACCATAATCTTTCTCCCCCCAGAGCACACGTCGCTCTTCTATTGAACCGGTTTTTTGGGGTTCAACATGGTGGTGGATGTGCTTCTACTAGGTTTACAGCTGGTGGACGAGGTGTCGTAAGAGATTTGCCTTATTTGTCCTCCGGTGGCAAACTGGTTGGCAAAAAATTAAGTCATGCTGGCAAAGTGGGATGTGGCGAAATTTTGAACCAAACGCGATGTATTACATGCAATTAGCATGGAAAAAAGTATTATGAAATTTAAATTTTTATTATGCTCCTAACTTTTCTCAGTTCTAAATTGAAAATCTAGGCACATCACCTTATATATTGTTGCATTGCTTAATTTGTGCCACAAATTCATACCATATAAAACTAAGAAGTATCTTTAATTAAAAAAAAAAATTGAGTACACTATTTTTTCAAAAAACAAATAAATTTTTTTTAAATTTCTTTGTTAGTATCATTTCAAACATTCCATTCATTTCTTATATCTAGGTGTTCTGTGTTATTAGACAACACTATCATCATAATTTGGTACAACAAATACAAGATTTTATTAAAATTTTGTTAACAACATATGGTGAGTTGATTTCACCTGCTAATAAGAGAAAAAAAACTTTTCAATTTACTTAACCTAACTTTACTTAATTATATAACGCATTAATCGTGGCAATGGAAAATTGTAACGGTTTTTGCCTGAAATTATTAGTTATTTTAATTGACATTTGTTCCAATGTTTCAACATTGGATATTCTAGGTAACTCATTGGTACTATACCAGCGAGGAAGCTTCAGAATCATTTTCAAAATTTTATTTTGAATTCTCTGCAGAGCTTTCTTCCTGGTGTTACAACAGCTAGTCCATATTGGTACAGCATACAACATGGCTGGCCTGAAAATATGTTTGAATATCAAAAGCTTGTTCTTAAGACAAAGTTTTGATTTTCTAAAAGTAAGGAGATAGAGACATTTTACATATTTGTTACATTTAGCTTCAATGCCCTCAATGTGTTTTTTGACAGTTAAATTCTTATCTAGCATGAGCCCTTGATACTTAACTTCATCTGACCAATTTATTGGAACCCCTCTCATCGTGACAACATGTCTACTTGAAGGTTTCAAATAAAGATCTTTTGGTTTATGTGGGAATATAATAAGTTGAGTTTTGGAAGCATTAGGAGAAATCTTCCATTTTTGCAAGTATGAAGAAAATATATCCAAACTTTTTGAAATCGACTTCAGATGACACGCAGGCTTCGTCCTTTGGCGGAGAGGCCTGTGTCATCCGCAAACAAAGATTTTTGACATCCCTGAGGTAACTCAGGTAAGTCAGATGTGAAAATATTGTATAATATTGGTCCCATAATGCTGCCTTGGGGAACACCAGCTTTTACAGAAAGTCTTTCAGATCTGGAGTTCTGATAATTAACCTGAAGTGTACGATTTGACAAATAACCTTGAATTATTCTAACTATGTATGTTGGAAAATTAAAGTTTTTTTATTTTACGATCAAACCTTCATGCCAAACACCGTCGAATGCTTTTTCTATGTCTAGAAAATCTAGATCAAATTTGTTTCACGTAAAAGTTGATGAGTGGTCGAATGTCCATCACGGAATCCGAACTGTAATTGGCAAAAATAGAATTTTCGTTGATGTGGACCATCATTCTATTCAAAATTACCTTTTCAAAAGGTTTACTGATGGAGGAAAGCAAACTGATTGGACGTTAGCTAGAAGCTTCTGCTGGATTTTTGTCTGATTTTAAAATTGGTACAACCTTAGCATTTTTACATTTGTCATATATGCCAACTGAAAACATTTGTTAAATATATCCACCAAGAATGATAAGCTACTTTCTGGAAGTATTTTGATGAGGAAGTAGAAAAATCCATCATGTTTTCCTCTTTCAATGCCGGCATTGGCTACTGAGGTTTTTTCAAATTTTAAGATAGTTTCCAAAAGGGCCTAGAGCCAGGGTCCAATTGAGAAATCTTATTTTCAAAATTTTTGTTTCTTAATTGAAAAAATCGTTTCTTAATTTCTTTCTACAAATCCTGCCATATAATTTTCATAGCAGGATCGTTAGTGCTTTGAAATTGCCTTCTCCTCACGTTTTTAAGACGGATCAAGAGTTTAAGATCATCGACTATAATCACGGATTCAAATTTTACTTCACATTTTGGGATTGCAATGCTTCGGCATTGCAGTTTCAAGAGCATTGTCAATATCAAGTTTAGTTTCTAAACAAATGTTAACATCAAGATTAGAGTCAACATACGTTTTATATATATTCCAGTCGGCTCGTAAATAATTGAAAGTGGAGCTGATAGGATTGAGAATCGCTTCATGCGATATTTGAAATGTAACAGGGACATGATCAGAATCAAAATCAGCATGAGTAACTAATTGGCTACAAAGATGACTAGAGTCGGTTAAGACCAAGTCAATCGTTGATGAATTTCTAGAAGGGGAAAAACATGTTGGGCTATCAGGGTATTGAATTGAGAAATATCCTGAAGAGCACTCATCAAATAAAATTCTGCCGTTGGAATTACTTTGAGAATTATTCCATGACCGATGTTAACAGCAAATTAACTTGCTGTCCAGAGCATTGAAAAGGCAAATAGGCAGCTATGACAGTATATTTACCAAGTTGTTTTTGAACAGCAACACTTAATTTGAGACACACGTTGATTTCAAATGACGAAAACAGTTGATGTTTTTTACGCTTATGAATGATGATTGCAACACCCCCACATGCCCCATCAATTCGATCATTACGATAAACAAAAAAGTTAGGATCTTTTTTTAGTTTGGATCCAGGTTTTAAATAAGTTTCGGTAATAACTGCTGTATGCACGTTATTAGCTGTAAGAAAATTAAACAGCTCGTCTTCTTTACCGTTCAAGGAACGAGCATTCCAATTAAAAAAATATTTAAATTATTATATATTAGATCTATTAGAAAAAAGTAAACCAATAACAATTTGATTAGTAAATTTTACACCAACTTGGACTGCTTCAGTCATAGTGGTGGCTTTGAACATTGCATCAATCATTAGATTCAATTGTTCAGTTAGAAAATTAAAATCAGAGGCAGACATATCATCTGATGATTTCCCATTGGAATTTTCGGTAGACGAAGAAGCGGGGTAGGAGTTACCTGTGGCGGTTGGGTTTTTTTCCATTTGATTTGAAACAAGTAGAATGGGTACTCATAGTACAAATAGGGGAGCAGTTCAAATTACCTGCTACGATATCTGCAAAGGATTTACCGTGGGTAGATACATTCTAAATTAAAAGATTCGAACGGCTACCCGACGGAATAACATTAGTTTGTGAATGAGTATGATTATAATCCACCTGATGGGTATGATTCCTAATCAAGCGATCTTCAACTGAAAAATGAGCATTATTCGATACTCTACCAGGGGAATTCCGGAAACGACCATTATCATAACTGGTACGAGCTTCGACGACTCGCCTACGCGAAGGGCAATCCCAAAAGTTTGATTTATGATTGCCTCCGCAATTTGCGCAAATGAACTTATCGGTATCTTCCTTGAGAAGAACCTCCGCAAATCATGCATTTAGCATCCATGTGGCAATTTTTTGTACCATGACCCCACTTTTGGCACTGACGGCACTGAGTAGGGTTCTGGAACTTTCCTCCTGGTTTCTGGAAATGTTCTCATGTCACACGGACATCGTTTAGCTTTTTCATAAGCTTCAATATTGTTAAGATCTTTTTGGTTAAAGTGAACTAGGGGAACTGGGGATAAAATGAACACCCTAAGCAATTTTCATGTTTTCTTGCTTATGAAACTGTCAGATTCTATTTCAATTGCTCAGAATTGAAGAAGGATGTTTATGCAATGTAACAAGTTGAAATATTGTGATGGAAATAAAATTTTATCGACATTATTATAATTTTGAAAATTTCTTTCCACAGGGTCAATGTTTCAAACATGTGGGTAAAATGAACATATACTGGGGGTAATATGAACAGAACACCATTCAAGTTGAACGGGTTTCGGCATGATGCTCGGCATCTGGTACGTACATGTTCAATGCATATCTCACGGACAATCCAAAATCGATGGAACGTTTAGCCGCGACCATTTGGACGAAAGAAGACGTGACCTTCGAGAGGTTTTTTCCCAAGACGGTGTCCAAGAAGAATTACCACCGCTAGCTTTCACTATAGGGTTCAACAAAAAATGGAAGGCACAGGTCCTTACAAAGACTGTAAAGTAGACCTATTCATATTTTCAAGAATGTCGGGAAATCAACCAGTCAACCAATATTTAGATTTTTCATGTTAAAATGAACTTCTGATCAAAATTTCAATCAATTTGGAGAAAAATTAGGTGTGCTTCAAATCAATTATGTATTTTTGAGATAATTTCAAGCTATAAAAAATCATAACTACCGAACGGAACACCAAAAAATATTGGAAATACCTCTACACAGTAGTTGATTCAATTCTACGAACTTTTGTCGAACATGATTTTAAGATTGGAGCAAGTTTTAACATAGTTTGGTTGAGATTTGTGCTTCGAGGTTCTTGAAAATCACTATTTTTAGGAAGTGTTCTCTCTAAAAAACATACCTATATGAAAATTTAGGATTTTTATCTTCCAGAACATGATGACAACACATATCTATAACTCAATCCCGTTGAAAGTTACAAGTTATCTTACGAAAATAAATTGGTCGGCGTTAAGTCAGAGTGGACCAAGTGACATTTTTCATATTTTGAGAAAAATGGTTTATGCCCATGTCTTACGCTCTGTAATTTTTGAACTCGTTTAAATTTTGGTTCAATATTTCTACATATCTTTGTGTTACTTTCAAACAATATAATGTGAAGTGATAATCAAGAAAAATCATAACTCATACCTCTGGTAGAACGATTTTTTGGTGGGCTATATGTACTTGGTCCACTCTGACTGAACTAAACACCACCGTTCAGTGAGTTGGTTCACTCTGACTGAACAATTTCTAGGAAAATAACGATCATTGAATGCTTGCATGGTCAAACTGAGTGTATATCTCTTAGATAAACATATTATCAAGACCTTTCGACACCAGTATAGTAAATTCTTCAATAATCCATATAGTGAATACCGAAATCAGTGGCATTACGATAGCTTGAAAATTAAGGTTTTGCAGCGTCAGGGCATTGATGACCATAAATATTCAAATATGCGTTCAGTCAGAGTGGATCAAGTGAAAATCTTGAATACCGACCAAAATGTACTGGTCCAATAAGCGGGTCCTAGGACATTCCATGCATACACCATAGAAATACCATAACCTTCTATCGGACTCTGAAATTGACTCTAAAAATGCAATAATCCATCAGTTTATTGCTTTTCAACACTTGGTCCGCTCTGTCTGCACAGAAATTGTTGCAATTTCTGACCACCCATCGAAATATGGTAAATGGTCAAAAATCAAAATCAAATGCATCGAATCAGGTAATATTTATTAATTTCTATTGATAAATAAGTAGAAGAATCATTCGATGTCGAAAAATCTGACAAATCTCTTGAAATGCTTTTCATTTCCTCGCATTCCTCGGCGCGCTGATTATTTTCGATGTTATGGTAATAAGCACTTGGTCCACTCTGACTGCACACTTTTACCGGTTTTAATTGATCATCCAAAGTAAATTTATTACATATCTCTCGCAGTTTACAGCATTCATCAAATCTGATCAAAGTGTAACGGAGGTAAGGTAATTTCACATCTGATGAGAGAATAATCCAATTTTCCCAAGTTTTGTACTTGGTCCCCTCTGACTTAACGCCGACCAATTGTAAAAAATAGTAACTTGGGAAGCACATATGTGAATCCGCTGTGGGGGAGCAAAGAGCACCATCGTGAGCTTTGTGGAATGTAAAAAATGAACACGTTAGCACTGCATTTTCTCAGTCGATGATGATGATTGTTTTCAAATTGTTCTGAATCGTCAATGAAATGCGATCAAAACAATCATCAATCGGAAAGAAAAAGCAATGCATACTTGTTCAATTCATTCATTCGTCGGTACATGTGTCATGCGTGATTTAACTATCATCAGATTGCGATGCAGTGCTCGATCTTTGGGCATTTTTTGTTATTTATTGCCTTTGGTAACATGTAAGCTGTTAATGGTTAATGAATTCATAGCTTTACAATGTTCTATTCCCGTTGACTATGGTCTGAAAAAATAATGTCAATGTGTGTATTTTGTACCATATATATTCAAAAATCTGTGATTTCAGGGTACTGCGGAGAACAAATCTCGATCAAACAATGTTAAAACTCAATTTGATCTTATTAGCGTGTTCGACAAACTTTAACAGAATAGAATTGGCTTTCAAGTAGTGGTAATAGCAAGTGGTTTTGATTTTCCAAATGCTAGTTATGATTTTTCAAACCTTGATATAAGCTCAAAAACACATTTTCAACTTGAAGCATATTGAAATCTTTATCAAATGAGCTGAAAATTTGACCACACGTTGTTCTTAGCATGATAATTCGGAATACTGCTTGACCGGTAGATTTCCAGACATTTTTTTAAATATGAACAGGTCTACTGTAAAGGGATCAATAATAGAAAAAATAGTACTGAAAAGTACTGTTTTTATAGCACTGAGAAGTACTGTTTTATTGCTTTAGGTAGTTATTAAAAAACATCCAAAAGCAAAGAGAATTTGTGTACATCACGACGGATCAATGCGTACTGAAAATTCGTTTATTTTGCTTAATTGAACACACTCATCAAAAAAGTTATGCATTATGCGTTCATTCGCACTTGTTAATAAGTGGGACATCCCGATAAATTCTACTATGCTGATCCATGTTATCACGTGTTATGGTATCATTAATTTATAAACTATAGACAATTTGGCAGTGAATGCTCTGGAATCTTTTTGAAAGTGGGTCATCATTCATGAACAAACCTGCCCACAACGTTCGATATAACTCTGGAACCAAGGGCATCGTTATTTCATGTTCCACATTCTTCATATTCTCGCTAACTCTGGCTCCGATTTGGCCTGCTTTCTTCTTCTTCTCACGTCCTGCTTTCTTCTGGCGTTACGTTGTAATTCATACTTAGTATTTCGTGAACTCTTCTAGTTATTAACAAACTCAAAGTTTTCTTTGTCAATGGCACATTATTGCATCCTGATATAGAGTGACAAGCACTAGGATACCCTGTGCCAAGGTAAGTCTAGGATATTTCCTGCTTCAGAAAAATCCTCGACCGGTAGGATTGCTGAATCTATGTGTATTTCGCATCTATGTGTATTTCCATAGTATAGTAATTGAAGAAATGCCTGATCCTGCCGTTTCATGCATTTCTGTATATTGTGGCAAGAACATTGAGAACTTTGCTCATTCGAGGAGATTTTCAATCGATTCAACAGATTCATCTTCGGATTGATCATCCAAAGGCTTGCTAGACTCAACTTCAGATCAAAATTTAACTTATCCTAATTGTTAACCATAAATTATTCATTAACAAGCATCGAAAACGTCAACAAGCCCGAAAATACCGTCCTTCTGGATATTTCACACGTTCCGCTCAAATCCATTGTCATCTACGTCAAACTGGAATGTTCTCCGGGCCATATCGCCGCTTGTTGTTCCACAAACCGAGAGTTCAACGAACCCAACTCCAGCCTTCATCCACGGCGGCCCCGAAGAAGTGACACAATTTCTCCTCTTTCTTTTCGAACCGTGCTTCTGTTCGCTGTTCCTCTTTCAATTCGGAGCCAAGCAGCGGTAATCGTAGTGATTCATAATACCTAGATGGCTCCGAGGCTCAGAGCGGTGTATGAATGTATGCTGGTGGTAGTGATAGTAATCCATCAACACTCACCGACGACAATTCGCGGAAATCGCGGTGCATCACTTGCAACATTGTTGCCTCGTTCAGTGGCCAAGTTGGTTATCTTGTATCACACGATCCTCTCTCGTGCCTTGAGATCCACGGCAGCGAGCGAGTTCATTGCTCGCTTAATTTTATTTATTTTCCCTGTAACCGAGTTGCTGTAAAACTTTTCCTCCTAGCCCAAAAATTACCGATTCACCATTGATTGGTTTGAAGCCATCGCGTCTGACTGACTGACCAACTGAGAGAGCCGTGAAAATCCGATCGATCGCGAATCGTACCGAGAGGCTTCTTTCCCGACTTGTTGCTGCTGGTGTTCCGAAATGTTGGCCTACACTTTCTTCTCACCTAGTTTTACTCAGACAGACACACTCAGACTCAGAAACGCAACGAGCTTGTTTACGATTTTATGAACTGGACGGGAAAAATGTGAGCTCATAAATTACTAATCAGTGGGAAAGCCTTGACGGGTGATTTTATGGATCGTTCGATTTTTATTGTTTTCTTCTCTACATATTGGTTCTGATCAAGCGTTGACAGCGAACAGTTAGATTGCCTTTCGATGTAATCGATTAGTTATCTTGGAAAGAAGCATTGACGTAAACAAGGGCCCCCTCATCGAACTTTAGGTTGCTCCACCCAGAAAATTTCAAAATGATTGTCATAATAGTTCAACGGTTCAGGCTTAAAGAACAAAAAATCGAACAACAAAAGTTCGAAATACAAAATGTTTTAAGGACATATGGTCGAAAATGGTTGATGGAAAATTTTTATTTCTTTGAAAACAAAATGTTATTTTTTCCAATTTTTTTTGTGCTTTTCGACCTTTTGTCATAGATTTGTTCTTTTTTTTCCTAATATCTATATTGAAAACCATAGTACCGTTTTGATTTATATTATGGACAGCTTCAAATTCCGGACACTCTCGTTTGTATGGGAAACATTTCACACGAAATGTTTCAATTTTCGCCGTCCAAAAGTCCAATAGTCCATTTTCGAGGCTTGTTTTATTAGGTTTTTTCCATAAATATCATTGCAAATTTATAATGCCCAACTACCTTAGACGTTTCTTAAGTGGTTGAACGATTTCAATTGATGATTTGACTGTTCCATTAATGATTATCATGAGCTGTCCGTAATTCGAATCAAAGCGTCCGGACTATGAGGCAAAATTGAGGGAGCGTCCGGAATAAGAATCATGAAAAGGCCACACGTTTTGATTTATTTAAAATTGTTCAAGTTGCGGACGCGTATTCTTTACCCACAATCCGAATGTTAAGGGCTTGCGACGCTCGATAACGCTAAAAAATCATACAGAATGATATTTTTTGTACGGTCCAAGCTGGGTTATACTTCACTGAGGCCTTAAATGTCCGTAATATGAATCAAAACGGTACCCTTGGTGAATTTTGACCATATTGTTATAACTAATTCAGTTAAAATTGTGTAACAGTTTTCTAGACCTACTCAGTATCATAATGGTTCTAGCAAAAACGAATCACATTTTGTTATTTGAAACAATTTTTGATATAATTTTGATACAATTTTGTTGTAACCCAGTGATCGGATAATCTCTTCTGTTGCGTTTTTTATATAAAAAAGAGCATTGTTTTTTTCTCCACAGTTAAAAACTTCATGAAAGCTTTAGTATTGAACTGTTATAGTCGATAGAGAGCGAAAAAGGAGAGTATCTCCCATTGTTTCATAGGCCCTCTTGTAAAGTTCAGCGAGATATTCTAAAAATCAATTAATTCTAAGTTGGTGTAAAATATGCTGAAGAAGTTTGGGGTGTTAGGAAGAACATAATTTTACAGGTGGGGATTTTTTTATTTCCGTACAAAGTGGGCCGAAGGGTCTCAGATTTTCATGAAACTTTTTTCACAGGCAGGGCTCATCAATATATGAATAAAATAAATTGAGAAAAATTCAGGGTCGCTTATTTTCCCGGAAAACTCAGTTGGATTTTTTTTTGTTTTCCTCTGACACTACTTAATTTTGAAAAATCATAACTCAAGAACGAAGCATCGTAGAAACAAAGCTCTTTTATGAAAATGAAAGCCAATTTTCTAAAAAATAAAAAATAAACTTCTGAAATGTACTTTTTTTTCGTATTTGAGTTATGGCCAATTTTGTGGAATATGACCATATAAGCCTTTTCTTTGAAAACCCATATTTCAATCGAAGCATCGGAAAAACTAAGATTTTTTTTATCAAAGCAATTGCAAGTTTTCTAAAACATCTGAAAAAAGATATGGGATTGGTTTTAATGAAGTATAAGTCGGAATGGATGATATTTTTCATAAAAAATTACACCGCTAAGAAAAACTGAAAAAAAAAACTCTTTAGTTAACCCATATCCGCCCAGCGTCCTAAAAATAGGACAGAAGCCCCGAACGCCCAGCGTCCTATAAATAGGACAGTACTTGTAGTGCAAATATCTTGAAAATAAAGAGGTTTAGGAGAAAACTGTCTTCTGCAAAGTTGATCACAGGGCTGCTGACTTCCACTTGGTAACTATTTTAATTCAGAATTAACTCACCAAGTGGCGCACAGACGCCAACAAATGTCGCATTTATAAGCAACATATGAAACAACTTTCCAGCGTACAAATATTTGCTTCGTTTATATCTCAGTCCAGCGATGAGATACAAAATTGGTGTCTTCGACAATGTTGAACAACTAAATAATACCTTTTCGCATAGAACCTTACAAATTCGAAAAACACTCCCAAGATGGCGCTAGTGAGCCAAAACTTTATTGGCTAATATCTTAGCCCAGTTATGAGATACAAAAATGGTGTCTTCGACAAAGCTGAACAACTAAATAATACCTATTCGCATAGAACCTTATAAATTCGGAAAACACTCCCAAGATGGCGCTTGTGAGCCAAAACTTTATTTGCTTATATCTTAGCCCAGTTATGAGATACAAAAATGGTGCTAAATAATACCTTTTTTTTGCTTCGATGCTTACTGACTTTAAAATGGCTTGCTTCACCAACTAAATAATACCTATTCGCATAGAACCTTATATATTCGGAAAACACTCCCAAGATGGCGCTACCCGGGTAGAGGTGAATAACAAAATAATGGTAAAATAAGAACAAATTTTGCAATCATATCTGGTTTAACAATTATTATGTTATTAATATATGATATAAATATCTTATCAATAGCAAAACATACAATCATAGCAAATTTTGTCATTGGTATGTTATCCTTGAAAGTCATGTAATAACTAATCAACAACAAAATATACTATCATGGTAAAATTTGTTATTTGTGCAAACATACTAAAAAACTATTAAATATCTAAAGAATAACAAACATCGCCATCACAGTGAAATATGTCATTATTTTGATATTTGAAAAGTTTATTTAAATATTTCATGAGAACAAACAAACATCAAATTTTGCCATAATAGCTTATTTTACTATTCGTATGATATTCATTGAAGATTAAAAAGCAAAAGTATTATAGCAGAAAAGCAAAAAGTTTATTTTTCAATCATGCCAAATTTAGATATTAAAGTCAAAGAACTAAAATTACCATTTTTTAATCTACTTGTGAATAGCTTATTTAGTTATTATTTTGTTATCAATATCTAAATAATAACATATTTTGTTATTTACGGTAGCCTATATTTTTGCTATTATTTTGTTATTACAATGTCAAAATATGTGATTATTTAGTTTTTATGCCATACAAACTTAGTTATTATTTTTGTTATTTTATTTCTTATTTCAAACAAACAAAGAACAAATTTTGCTATTCAAACATTCTATTTTAATAGTAAATTTTGTTATTATTTTGCTATTCTCCTCTACCCGGGTAGTGAGCCAAAAATTTATTTGCTTATATCTTAGTTCAGTTATGAGATACAAAAATGGTGTCTTCGATAAAGTTGATCAACTAAATGAGAACTATTCGCCTAAAACCTTATTTGTTCGGAAAACACTCAAAAGATGGCGCTAATGGTCGAACATTTTGATTGTTTATATCTCAGTTCAGTGATGAGATACAACATTGGTGTCTTCGACAAATGCGTTCAACTGAATGAGATCTATTCGCTTATTATTATAACTTATTAGTTCAGAAAACATTCACTGGATTGCGCTAGTGGGCAAATATTGTATTTGCTTGCATCTAAGTTTTGTTATGAGATACAAAATTGTTGTCTTCGACAATGTTGAACAACTAAATGATAATTAGTCACATAAAACCTTATAACACTCACAAGGTGGCGCTAATGGGCAAAGATTTTATTTGCTAATATCTCAGTCAAGTGATTAGATACAAAGTTTATGTCATGGACAATGTTGAACAATTGAATGAATCCTATTCGCCTAAAACCATATTAGTTCGGAAAACACTCCCAAGGTGGCGCTAGTGGTCAAATATTTTATTTTTTAATATCAGTCCAGCGATGAGACTGAAAAAAATCGAACTCTCGAAATTGGTATCTTCGACATAAAAGGAGATATTTTCGCTAAAAATCATATTAGCTGGGTATTGTTATTATGTGCGAAACATCAAGGAAACAACCAATAAGAAATTGGTCAGCCTAGATCAAAACAATGGATACTTACTATCGATCCGAGCAACAATCGCTTATTTCGGATGCAATGCTCCTTACGTTTTTAGATGAACCTTGACACCATTTAGATCTTTTGATCTTTTGAAGGGAGTATTGAACGAAAAAAAACGACAAATTGACTTATCCATCCATGAACTGAACTCCAAGGGTGAAGGGCGGCTGTCAAATGAGAGTAAAATTGAAAAGCCGCCAACGTAAGTCCAGAACCACTTTTATGACTTAAACGTGGAAAAGTAAAAAATATTTTTCGCAAAATTAAAGGTAATAAATGCGCTTGAAAGATATTGTTTACAAGCAGTTATTTACTACGCGCTACTGCAGTGCGTTGTTGCCAATTTAATCAGAAAATTCTACTTAATTCCCAAAATGAATGTTTTCGAGAAAATTGATTACGCCTTTACCATTGTTTGATCGTAGTTTTGTATGGTTGTTTACTTTTTAGAACCAGCAACGCGTTGAGGTAGCAGTAAAGAGCCTTCCTTGCTGAACTCACTAAGACCAAGAATTGTGATATTTTAGCGGGCACGCTTCAGAATGCTCCCCAGGTATTATGGCCAGCTCTAGTGTCAAAAATCTTGGACCGCGTGGATTCAGTTCTATCGGTAAATATGTGAATATATGTAAAGCATGTAATAGTTGGAGTCCAGTATTTGACTGTCATTGGACTGAAGAACTAACTTTTGATCAGCACTAACGAAATTCTGATATTGCCAAATATATATTTCAATCACTGTCAGATCCGAGTCACATTGTATACTAATAACTTGACCCAGAAAAAAATATTTTGATAGTTATGTTTCCATTATCAGCTGGCAAGTTTTATATAATCTTTTTAAAGACTATTCTGAAAAATCTGTAGGTTTTTTTTTTTTCTAAATCAAAATATTTGATGTAAGATTTTATTTTGTTTTTGGTATAAATGGTTTAAGTGTGCATGTACATGTATGGAAATATATGTATGTCTGTATCTTTCTTACGTGGTAGAGCAGAAATTGAATTGAAGTCACTAAATGATTTAGTTCTGGCATTTAGTTCATTCTGGCATGAACCTTTCGCCTCTGAAATTTTTATTCTTTATGGTGCAATTTCTTTATCAAGGTACGTCCATAAATTACGCCACGCAAAGTTTTGCCATATTCATCCTCCTCAATTTTCCTCTGCTTCACACTTTTTGTATGGATTCCAATTTTTATACGGGTAGTCACGTTCCATTGTAACCCCCTCCTTCCTCTTCTGTACGTGACGTAATTTACGAATTACCCCTCACCAGCAGTTTTTTCCAACTTGTTTACATTGTAATGGGTCGAACTGCATGAAAATATATTTGATTAATTTCGAAAATAAACTTATAGAACAGCTAGATATGGACGACACACTTTCAAGAATTTTTTTGGATCTCCACCATAGACTTGAATTTTTTTGGTGAATTAAGGTTTAATTTATGGGAATACGACTATGAATAACAAAAACGGAGCTGAATTCCAATTGTGAGATACCTTGGGCGTTAACGGGTTAATGTTCGAATCCTCTGAGCAGAATCTCAATAGAGAAACTTAAAAGTAGGTGGAGTACCGTATACCTTTTTGTCAAAGATAAGCATTTAGGAGCGGAATAAAAAGGTATACGGTACTCCATCTACTTTTAAGTTTCTCTAAAAAAAACTGTTTCTGCCTCAATTTTTCATTACACTGAAAAAGGGATTTTTTCTTTTCTATGGAACAAATAAGATTATTATTATTTTTTTTTTATTTCATTTATTCAATTATTCAGCATATAACTTACATTTTCATCTTAATACTATCTATTTTTTCAACCGGGAAGATTGTCTTTGGTTGCTAACATCTGAAGATTTTCGTTTCTTTGTATTATTAAGAACAAAGCATGCTGTATTTTTTTGGTTTTCATGTGCATCTGAGAATTCACTAGCAAAAATTCTTCGTTCGTCTTTTGGTATAAATGAATGATATATTTTTGTTCCAGGAATTGGAACAAGGTTTCCTGAAGAAATTTTTCAGCCTCTCAATAGTCATTTTCAGTTGCATAGATAAATTCCCAATCTTTTTTAAATTGGTCTTTCACCTTTTGCGACACAGCCCAGTCGAAAAATTGTTTGGCGTTATTAATTTCTGCTGATTTTCTAATACTAGCATCTCTAGCCATTCGCTTAATGTCAAATTTCAAAAATGTATGCAACCATGAAAATGATTTTAAAATTTAAAAAAAAAAATGGCTAGAGATGCTAGTGTTAGAAAGACAGCAGTCCTGATAGATATGTGTTTCACTTAACAGCTCTAAGATTTATTATCAACAGTGCATGATTGAGATTATTCAGAAATCGTGTATTTTTTTTATTATTGAGTCAAGGAAATTTTATTTGAAAGTGTGACTTAAGAGGCGTCCTTTTTATATATTTCTTAAAGATTTACTAAAAGCATAATGAAATTTAACGCCATTTAAAGGCTTATGCCCTTGGCACTATGGCACCTAGGGGATGCGAATTGGAAATCAACAAGTAGCCAGGCTACTGTTAAACTAAAATTTTCGTCAAAACGATCTGAGTATGCCTAGAAATGTACGTCCATGATTTCGTCACGCTAAAAAAATGTTATACAATTTATTTAATACAAAGATCGCCAACTGTTGCATAAAAGTTGTGCTTGGTTCAAATTATGTAAGGCTTTTAAAACTTCTTTAAATAAGTGTTTCTATATAGCACACGGCCAAAAACTTCCTAATTAAATCTATTAATTTGGTTCATTGATTGAATTGACCTAAAGAAGCTTTGTGTTTTTTTATTTGTTTTTTACAAGGGGAAAATCTGCAAACAGATCCCCTGAGAAGGTAACTCAGGGAATGCGGGGATGACGCACCGGTTAAAACCAGCCTATGCACTGTACTTGAGCAATTCTTCTAGAACTACTCAAGTGGTGAACAGTGCATCGACATGACCCTTGGACTCAGATCCTTATCTCCCCGGAACCACCTTACGGTATTTCTTCGGGGTGGGACCAGTACATATAGCACAACTCGTGTAGCAGAAGTAACCTAGGCAAACTGCTTCTCCTAGCCGAGTTAAACAATGTTACAATGGACCAGCCTCGGCAGGGCTAATCCCCTGCAACCAACTCTGGGTCGGCGCGCCATAGGCGCTACAATTCTAACATAATGTGAGTGACAGCCGTAGTTACTGCATTCCAGCATTCGGCATCCGCACACATTCTATCTATTATATTGTTGGGGGACGTGTCCCCTTCGCATGTAGTAAGCATGCGACCTCTCAAAACAACGAAACGGGGGCAATCGAACACGACATACTCCGCTGTTTCCTCCACATCAGCACAATTGGTGCACGCAGGAGATTCTGAGTGCCCGAACCTATGCAGGTACTGTCTATAGCAACCATGTCCTGGTAAAAACTGCGTCAGGTGGAAGTTCACTTCCCCATGGTTTCTACTATACCAATCTGACACATTTGGTATTAGCCGATGGGTCCATCTACCCTTAGTGGAGTTATCCCATTCCTGCTGCCAACTTCTGAGCGTTGCCTCTTTACACGTATCGCGGACTCCTCTGGTACCCCTTTGGTTGAAGCATTGAACATATTCCTTGATGATGAGCCCGATGGGCGTCATCCCGGCTATGATGCACACGGCCTCTTAAGATACTGTCCGGTATGCACTTGCTACTCTTAAGCACATTATCATGTACGTGCTTTCCAACCGCTTTAGGTTTCTACTCGTTCTAAGCGCTTTTGACCAGATTGGTCTTCCATACCTTAGTATGGATAGCGACGCTTGCCAATAGCTTGCGTTTGCTGGCAATTATAGCAGAGCTGTTAGACATCACCCTCGAAAGCGCCGCTATAGCCGTAGATGCCCTTTTACAGGCATATTCCACGTGGCTAGCGAAGCTGAGCTTGTCATTGATCATTACCCCAAGATGCCTAAGGGATCGCTTGGAGTCTATGGTGCAATCACCTACCGAGATAAGCGCCCGTTGCACGGACTTGCGGTTGTTAACCACCACCACCTAGGCTAGTCCTAGTTTCCTAGACTTCATCCATTCCTCAACTATGGAAATAGAGTGAGCTGCTGTCATCTCTACTTCCTCCATCGATTCACCATAGACCATTAGGGTGATATCGTCGGCGAAGCCAACAATCTTAACACCCGTCGGAAGGGGCAGCCTCAGTACGTCATCGTACATCACATTCCATAACAGCGGTCCCAGGATTGAACCTTGAGGTACTCCCGCGGTAATTCGAACGCTTTTCTGCCCCTCCTCTGTATCGTACAGTAGAATCCTACCATCAAACTAGCCTTCTAGAAGCTTACACAACTGCACCGGTACCTTGAGGCGGTGAAGCGCGTGTGCTATTGCTTCCCAGCTTGCGCTGTTGAACGCATTCTTCACATCCAGAGTGACAACCGCGCAGTAACGGATTCCGCTCCTTTTATGCTCGATTGCCACCTCAGCTGTTTGAACGACCGACTGGATGGCGTCCAGAGTAGATTTACCTTTTCTGAATCCAAACTGGTTGTTGGACAGGCCGTCCGCACTCTCCGTATACGGTACTAGTCTGTTGAGAATCAACCTCTCCAATAACTTGCCCGTCGTATCTAGTAGACAGATAGGTCTATACGCCGACGGGTCACCTGGTGGTTTCCCCGCCTTTGGTAGTAGCACCAATTTCTGTCGCTTCCATACATCCGGGAAGATTCCTTGATCAATGCAGCGTTGCATCGTGGTTCTGAACATATCCGGATCCGTGTTCACTGCCGCTTTTAAGGCAACATTCGGGATACCATCGGGTCCCGGTGCCTTGTTTGACGCGAATGATTTCACGACTTCTGCCAGCTCTTCGTTCGTCACTCTCGCCACTTCTTCTCCTTCATCTGCCGCATACGGCGCTGGGGGCCATGGGCTTATGGGATGGTGCGGGAAGAGTACATCGATTATCGATCGCAGCAACTCTGGCGATTTCTCTTGGGGCGCTATGGCTCCTTTGGTCTTAGCCATTACCACTCTGTAGGCGTCACCCCATGGACTAGAATTGGCACTCTCGCATAGACTTTCAAAGCATGCCCGTTTTCGACTCTTGATTTCCTTTTTGAGAGCCAACTTTGCCTCTCTGAATGCTGCACCGCGTTCCTCTCTTTGTGCTTCTGTGCGTGCGCGTTGCATTCTTCGTCTAGCCCGAAGGCAGATTGCTCGAAGATTTGCAATTGATTCGCACCACCAATACACTGGCGGCCTGTTCTCTCTCGGAGGGGCTTTTCTCGGCATGGAAGCATCACACGCTCGTGATATCATAGCAACTAGCTCTTCACCGTTTAGGTCCAGAGTGTTTCGTTCGCGCCTCAGGGCTTCAGTGAATATTGCGGGGAAATTTAAAAATTTGGATTGCCTTGCGGAAATAACGCGCAGTGAGCAATCTCCGCATAGAGCAAATGAACCACAGTAAGCATTGCAGTTTTAAACATGATTCAATTCGTTGACATTGCTGACTTGCAATGAAACGATAGTTGCAATGCAGTACATTATTTAGGTCAGTATATTCCCGCTACGACGCAGTAATCAAAATTGCAACTATCCATAAAGACTAGCCATTGCTTGAACTACTCAAATTCATGTATCTCAAATTTCTTAAGCAACGGGCCTCCACACATATCTGACACAATCATCCGCCAAAGTGCTGCAATTTCTATGTAAGACTCTCCTGAAAGTTTCCCGTAGCTTATGGGATTAGAACTGAATGGTGGTTCCGTTTCAAAAATTGCGAAGCTGCTAGCATCCACATCATTATTGTCATAAAGCGTCATGTTGGAACCAAATAGTGCAATACGCTACAAGTATGTAGTAGTTGTTTTTAGTTTCCAGATACTACAAGTCCAATGGAGACTTGCTCTCCCTCTTTGTGATACTAATTATCTTCCCATATATAGCATTAACAAGATTCAGACTGCATTTTTTTTGAATACGATTCGCTCAAAACCCGTTGAAGTCATAAAATTCGTTATGACAGCAGATTCCTCATAAACAAATTATACCTTCCGGAGTCAACGGTGACTATGATGATTTTGATGGAAAATTTAGCAATCAATAACCCCGGATTTTCCCGGAATCAACATTTTTCCTGCAACGCGTAATACTTCGCCGTCGAAGCGCGCTGTTTTCCATCCTCGGGCTTGGGTCGAGTTACATCGCGCTGCCTTCTGCCCGCCTGGTATTATACTATAGCGAATCGATTGATGATCGCTATGAGTATAACCGTCATCAACGCGCCAGTTCATGGTACCTAAAAGGTTAGGACTACAAAACGTCACGTCGATGATCGATTCTGCACCATTTCTGCGGAAGGTACTCACTGTACCCACATTTGCCAGATCTACATTTAATGCGGCCAGGGATTCCAACAATAGCTGACCTCTTTGATTGGTGCAGCGGCTACCCCACTCCACTGCCCATGCATTAAAGTCGCCAGCTATCACTACTGGCTGCCGATTAGCTAGTTCGGCCATCATCCTGTCAACCATGTGGAAAAATTCCTCAATCGACCACCTTGGGGGCGCGTAACAACTGCAATAGAACACGCCGTTGATTTTTGCTATCGCAAAGCCGTCATTTGAGCTAGAGACTACTTCTTGGATTGGGTATCGTCCTGTCGTCCCTATAGCTGCTAGCTGTTGAGACCTATCCGCCACCCAGTTCCCGTTGTTGGCTGGTATGCGGTATGGGTCCGATAATAACACCACGTCAGTCTTGGTTTCCGAGACTGACTGCCAAAGCAGCTGCTGGGCTGCATCACAGTGGTTTAAATTTAACTGTGTTACTTCCGTTTTGGCTGCTTTGATACTCCGCTTGTGCCCGGACATTTGGGTCCGCCCGTTAAGTGTCCGTTGTCTGCTCTGTCGACACATATTAGGCACTTAGCGATTTGCTTACAATAGCTTGCCCTATGGCCTTCGGAGCCGCATTTTCTGCACATCTTACTTCTGTCGGGACCATTGCAATTCCACGACTTATGGCCCTTCTCGAAACACTTGAAGCAAACTTCAGGAGGCTGTTTTATGCTCAGCGGGCAAACCGACCAGCCTGCCTTGAGTTCTTCGCTTTGTTGGCCCCTGCGACCGGCAGCCTGATCGCCGCCACCTGGGTGCCCTGCGAGCCCTTTCTAAGGTAGATGGCCTTACTGGCTACGTCGATGTCACACTGCTTTTTGAGGGCAGCCGAGACCTCCGTTGCGTCGAAGACCTCATCCAGATTTTTAACCCTTATCCTCTCTTGATACGTTTTGAGCATTCGTAAAAAGACTCAAAATATCATATCTCCGTTATTTCTGGAGCGATTCTTAAAATCTTACCACCAATGCAACCGGTCACTTCTCTAGTTTCCATATGTCATAGAGAATATGATATTGGCCACATGGTTCTGGAGTTATTCCGGGGTGCAGTGGGGTAGGTTTTTTCCCGGATGATGATCCACTTACAAAGTGCTTCAGAAACCTGGACTTCGACATGTCATTCTTCATGATTTATCAAGAGGAGGTCACTTTAAACCACTTTGGGCCTTTCTGGCCACTTTGGCTGCATTCCGGTAGTCTTCCGGTCACTTGGTTTCCCTGGGGAAAAGGCCATTTACGGACTGGTTATGAAGCAAGGCTTGCGGCATATAAATCATCAAGATTCAACAAATCAAGTATGTTGAAGACTATATCAATTGATTTTGGCCACATTGACCACGTTCCGGAAGTCTTTCGGGCACCTGGTCCCCTCAGGAAAATGGCCATATATGGACCGGTTATGAAGTAGGGCTTGCGACATATCAATCTTCAAGATTTCACGAACCAATTATATTGGTGACTACTCCAATCGTTTCTGGACACATTGGGCACGTTCCGGGAGTCTTCCGTACAAAAGGTTTCCTCAGGAAAGTTGCCATATACTGGATTACTGGAGAGTCGCTTTAGCAGTAAGGGATCTTACATCAACCTCGTTGCCAAGTACTTCTTGTGCCATTTGCTTATAGACTGCACCCTTTTCCTTGCATCCTTTTTTAAGACTAGGATCATTTCACCAATCCTAGTTCGCCTTATGCTCCGCACGTCTGCGCCCACCTGAATTTAACCTGTAAACATATTAAATCTACAAAGGAATGTAAAACATTAATGAAAACATAAGTTATAATCATTTGGATCTTAAATCGGTTCATTAGAGATTTATGCATTTGTTAAAGATATAAATTAGTTTGACTTCTGATAATGAGAATCTTACAAAGAACATTTAAAATATCTAGTCTATTCTAAAGTATCAACATGTTTTTTCAGAGAAAAGGGTCCCTTCAAGACAATGGCCCCGGGCCTCCTCATTGGAAAATCTGGTTACGTCTATTTTAGTCTATTCTCTGCTCGGCTTAGTGACAAATAAGTTGCTTTTTATCCACAGAGTACAGTACAGCGAATGCCATTTGAAGCTGTTCTGTTATTGAGAATACATAGTTGGGTTACCCAGTTCCGATGTAAAAAGTGATCCCCTGGTAAGCATGTTTTGAGTGTTGTAAATTTTTTATTGAGAAATCAATAGTTAAGACATCACAAACAACTAGGTGTTGAACAGTATGAACGATCAGTAACATTGGACAACAGATAACACATAGTTCGCTAAGTTTGGAAATAAGTACAAAAGTTTGTTTGCGATCGCTACTTTTTAGCTTGCTTTTCTGACATTTTTGCATGTGTGAGCTTTTGTTCTTCCGAAAATTTGGTTCATTCGACATTCGACCTAATACACAAACAAACGTCATTTTGCGCTCCTAATTTGTTTTGAATCTCAAACTTTGGTCTAGTAACCTTCGATATTGGCCATATCGACATATGGAGAGAAAATTGAGAACGAAAAATGAACAGAAACACATCGAGATACTTATGGAAATATCGAGATAAGGAGGATATCGAGATATGGAGAGTGAAAATGTATGCTGAAGGGACTTATGAAATCATCGACATAGGGAGAGATATCGAGATGTAGAACATCGAGATGTGGAGAGTCGACTGTATTTCAAGAAAGTCCACATGGGTATCCATGGGTAATAGCAACTCAGTATTTCTCAATCAGGTAGGCTGTGGAATGACTGTCACAAATTTCCATACTTTTAAGACTGATCAGGTAATACGCCGCTAGCAATTATCTACCATATTATAAGTTATTAATGATTTAGTACGTTTAGTGCCTGCAAATAAGTGTACACGAACCATCCCTTAACGCTCCCGTCTTGTTTGATAGTGAGTTCACAAATTCTATTGCCTCTTTTACGTCCGCAAGATTCAGAATTCCTCACGGTCAACTAGCTCCTGATTTTACGATCCAAATTCGGTTCGCCAAATGGATGTAGAATCAGAATTTAGTTAACTAAGTCAGTGAGAATTTCAGAGAAATTGAATAAATGACTATGGAGTTAATCCGATGTCGATTTGACAACTCCCAAAACAGTATTGAAAAGTGCTACTTTTCGTTAGCGTTACTAGTGCTGAAAAGTAACATTTTTCAGCACTGTTTGTATCGGTAGAAAAAGTAGGCTGTTATGTTGGTCATTCCTTTGATAAAAAGTAGGCCGATATGCAACCGAATTTCCAAAAAATATATTATTTTCATTCCTATTAATATTTCGTCATCTCTGTCTGTTCCCAATCCCACCGTATGATCACTAATGCGCATTTCTGATTTACAGTTCCAGAAAAATCGAGAGGCATCGGAATGCTACTTTGCCATTTGTTTTCGTTATGTTTGAGAATAAAAAAAACCTTTTCCTTTTCTCAAAAATACCTCTGAAATCAATGATTCAAATCAAATTCCCTTTTGCTGAAGCAAGCCCAGGCAAAACATTTTGCAGAAGGACTCCGAGCAACCGTAGCCAAGGTCAACGACCATGATGCAGGTTGTTTTCTATAGCTCGTGAGCTACTGGCCTTTGCCTTCACAGTATTTGGCTAGTCTCGGAATCATTAAATCATGTGTTGAAGTCCGACCTTACCAATGATAAAGGTTAACCCCATCTGTAAAACCATCCCATCTAGGGAATGACGAATGGAAGAGTGGAAATTTTCGGAAATCCAAAAACCCATTCCCTCCCAATAAACACACCAACGCAATCGCACAGCTCTTTATAGACGTCTTGTAGTCGAAATCAAGTTCGTGGCTTAGTTGAAGTTTTTTGTTCCACTTTGGCCACAGACCACGCCGATTGCTTTGGCACCGCGTCTATTCCAGAGTGAGTGGCTCCTCAGTGTTCGCTCTAGGCTATTTTGCGGTGTTCGTTCATCTCTCGGTACCGTGAACTGGGGGCAAATTGATAAAGTAGACACCTTGTTCTGTATCTTTTAAATTCAATAATGAAATTGCAATCGATTTTCTTTACATCTTTGGAACATCGTACAACTAATAATTTCGATGGAGTTGGTGTTTGATTCCAACCTGATTAAATTCGAGATCAATTTGCCCCCGGTTTACGGTACGTACGAAACGAACCTAGGCTGCTGGCCGCTCCGAATGTGGATCACCGCTGGTCAACGGGAGTCATTGAACTCTCCTCGTTTCGGGTGTTTTTGGTGTTTTGCTTCCTCGTCCGATTCTGGTCCGGGATTTTGCAATTTTGGGCGTAGGAACCTAAGCTTGGGGCGGTCTAATCTAATCTTTTTGAAATGTTCCCTGTGGGTCCCCTTTGGTTTTCTACATTCGGAGTCGACGACGACTTTTGGAGAGGCGGAAGGAGGAGATTGTTCAATTCTTCACATCTAGTCCAAGTCATCGACCGCACCGCCGGAAGCATCTCCCGTGGTTGGTTGGATGACTTCCACATGGGAACATGCGACATCATAAATAAAGCACAATCATGATTTTTCCCTTGGCGGCAGCACCCATAGACGAACCATAGTGGAGCGCGATGACGACGGCGAGTTCATCGACACCTATCTGTTTCAGACCCAGCAGAATGTAACGTAATCATTTCGAAAGTATGACGTGCGGAAGGTTTTCTCTCACAGTTTTCACTCGTCGACTAGTGGAGCAAAATGCAGCCCATAGTGAGCTGAGGGAGAGGAAAATCTCGGCGCTGCGCTTCGTCGTCATTGTCGGTCGATAGTCGGCACAGTTGCACTGGTATTCACGATGTACTGCTAGTCGCATTTCGGCCGATCATAGACTCAGGGGTTCCCTATGGGTTGAAGTTTAGTTTAAAAGTTTGGAGCCAAAAGGAAAAAAGATGTACACGTCTTTTAAGGATTAGTTGGTTGTCGAAAGATAATGCAATTAGGGCGGAATAAAAAAAGTACAAACGACAATCAACTTTCAAATTATCTTTATTGAGATTCTGCTCATGAGGTTCGAATAGATAAAAAAAATGTTTAGAGTTTAGAGTGGTTCAAAAAAATCATTTTTGCTCCACACCGCTCATTCGATTCTAGATCAAATTCTGAGTGTCTTCCCAAAATTGATGAAAACTAAGACTGCACAAGCCCTTTAAAGTTCATATGGAAATTACTATGACAAAAGCAAGCATTTCATTCAATCGGTCACAGTGTTTGCCCATGTGCTCTTGGGGATAAGAGCTACGTTGATACTGTGAGATACATTCGCCAGCTACAACTTTGCCGAAGACCGTTTTCAAATCGGTCGCCTAAGTAATTAGTTATTGGCTTTGGCATTACTGTAGATAAACTATACATTTTGAAATTCCCTGGTCCATCATATCTTATCGCAAATCAAGTGTACACTTTTTGAACGAAAACATTTTGTTTTCAAATGATAAAGCAGTTTTAAAAGAAAGTAAATGTGATTTTTACCCTATCTGACCCAGAGATGTTCTGAAATAACTTTGTTCTCAATACTCCTCATTTATACTGCCCCATTTGTCATGAGCTATAAAACTAATAGTAAAGCGATCCTAGAAATTTAATAAAAAAATGTGCGACAAAAACATAAGATCACTACTGAAAAAATAGTGTTTTGAAAACTATTAAAAATTTCATACTGTTCATGATTTTTTCAGTTTTTTTTTCATTTAGTAGCACTAAACTTGAGTTTTTTAGGTAAACAGTTCGAATATGTTTAATACGGATAAAGTATGCTTTTTTACGATTTGCATCACTACCATTCCATATTCCAAAACTCTTATTGGTTTTTTGTTATGAACATTTATTGGCTTTTTTCGGTGAATACAATACCTCTACTCAGAGTGAAAGAGAGTAGCGAAAGTAATGAAATGACAAGATGGAAAGAATCGAAAGCGAGCGACGAGGGAAATGAATATTAGTTGAAAATTTGTTTTAACACAGGGCCAAATGTGTGAACAACACTTCGTCAACATGCAATATGTTTCAGAAATACATTTGAAAAATATAAATTCATAAAAAGTTTTTCGAATATAAGCATTTTTTAACATATTTTCATCAAATTTTCAAACCACCACAACAAAAAAGCCCCACGTGGCCTCACTTTTCTTTCATCGGGACAATGAAACTTATGTTCTTGACTAGTCGTATACAAAAAATTAGCTGCCGCCTTCTGCCGTTTCATGAGTTATCCCAGATTTTGTCAATCACTATTTTTAGACTGTTTTTACCTAAAATTTAATTAAATCTGAAAGTTTTGCTAGTAAATGATGTAAATTTACATTGTTATAGTTAAGCTTCTAATACTTGATGACAAAATATTTTTTAACATTTTTTTTTGTATGAAAAAATGGTCAAAAGCGATTTTTTGACTGTTTTTACTAAATTGTCATATATCGTAATCCACGTCAGTGATAGAGTGTAAGTGTCTTGCGAAGAAATGTCAAAAATGTCTCAATGAACAACTTTGCAGAAGAAAGTTTTTTGCAAGGACGCTTCTATCAAAAGATAAAACTGATCTAGATCAGTTTTCACTTATCTAGATCAAATCTGAATATGTCAAAACATAGTACAAGTTATTCCAAAACACTTTGTCGAAGACACCAATCCTCTAGGGTGCATATCCAGAGTACTAGAGGTTTTGGCCGTCGAAAACAGCGATCTGCCCCAGTGTGCGTCGTCCGCATCGCAACCGTTTTTTTCCTTAGCAACACGACGTTTTGTCCCTTTCGACGTTTTGGGAGTCGAAGTTTTGGCGTTTGACATTTTGTCTTTAAACCAACTAGGAGGAATTTAAATATTAGCTAATGTAGTTTTAATGGAAGGCTGTTATTTTCGGTAAAGTTGTACGTTAGATCAACGGCTATATAGTGCCTGCCTAACGTGTTCTACCGCTAGGAGGTGCTATTGAGCATTAAATATTCTCAACTCATATCTCACTATGCAAAACAGTTATTATGCCAATGTTTTCAGCAAAATTGTTCGTAAAGTTCGGGACTATTTGTAATTACGATATTATGTCACATAGTCCTGAACCTAACAAAGTAGTGGAACTAGTGTGCTTTGAAGATTCAAAACTTTTATATCTGTCTATGCAGATCAGTTAGAAGCTTGATGTTTTCAGTAAAGTTGTTTGATAGGCTGCCTTTGCAATGCATGTCTGATTAGTTCGATTTTTGTTCCTCTCAGTTGAATAAGTGAACTGGAAATTTGAAAACCTCATTTGATGCATAAGGTTTTCAAATATCCAGCTCACTAATTCAACTGAGAGGAACAAAAATGCTGATAACTAAGTTGTGGCTATTGTCGTCTAAACCAAATGAACTTGATTCAATTCCATAATGGCAAACGAATGTACAACTTTTACGAAATCAAGATTAGTTAAGAATCTTGAGGCATATGGGTTACAAATATTTGATGCTCACAAATGCCAACTAGTGACACTATTTCATACTTATCAGGGATACTAATCATTGCTTTTGACTTAAGAGCAAAATAACCATCATCGTTTTACAAATTTTCAAAACCACTTTTTTGCTCAAAATTGAAGCAATTTTCAAAAAAGTCTATGATAGCGCTATCATGTGGTGAAATTCTAAACTAACCATTATGTACTATGTTGGTCCTTTCACTTATGCAAATCTTCACTAAAGAAAATATGGCTTTATATAGAACTCCTTCTGAGATATAGGCGTCCACAGTTTCAAAAAATGGGCTGTTTTTGGACCTTTTTTCACAATAACCCCTCCCGCGATGAACCACCCCCTATTGAATTTTCTTATATTTTTAAGTAAAACTCAATTAAATTCGCTATCGAGTACCGCAAAAAAAAAAAATCGAGAATCTATTTGTATTTCGCGAAGTTACAGCGATTTGAATTCGGGATCAATATAACTATTTTCATGAGAATTGCTCTAGAAACATATTTTTTAACAACTACCGAAAAGCTAAACATTACATATAATTTGCAATTGGATTAGATGGACAAATTGATGTGAAGATTTGCGAAAAAGTTACACGTCTTCTCAGTGAGAATCGAACTCACGACTCCCCGATCTCTAGTTGGGGCGTGAAAAAGGACCACGTGATTATTGAGCTGAAATCGAATTTAGGTTAACTTCTGCGTTCATGAGTCCTCTCATGGCGTAGTGGTTAACGCGCCCCAACTAGAGATCGGGGAGTCGTGAGTTCGATTCTCACTGAGAAGACGTGTAACTTTTTCGCAAATCTTCACATCAATTTGTCCATCTAATCCAATTGCAAATCATATGTAATGTTTAGCTTTTCGGTAGTTGTTAAACTTCCACTCGGCTGGTTAGCCGTAAACCACGATTCATAATTAAAACCAAGTATATTTTTTAAGATAATTAAAAAAAAATCTTGCGCAAATAAAAAAAAACTTGTGGAAACTCACAAACGTGAGAAAATCGGCCCACTAACAAAAAAGTTACAGCCTTGTCAGAGTGCTCTTTTTTGTGTATTTATTTTGAATTTTTAACTTTTAAATTATTATTTTTTTTGTCGCAGGAGCATATTTTTATACATTTTTTTTTTTATTTCATTGTAATTATCAGACAATTTTTGGTCGAAAACACTGTACTCTTGAAGGTGTTTTAAGCCATTCCTGGAAAATTATGTTTTGAAGTTTAAAGTCCGTTTTTTTTATTTGAAACTATAAGCAGTCTTGCTTTTCTACGATGAGTTTATTGCTCAATACAAAGTTAAGATATTCTTGGCTCATTTAGAACTAAACTCAAAATGTTTTTTTAAAAGAGTTTTTTTTTAACAGTATTGCCAGATCATATGCCGGATTTTAAACAATTATTCAAAATATGTAAAATATGTAATGATTCCAATTTTCAATGCAAAGTTTGAATATTTAACAACACTGCAACTTAAAATTCAATTTGATACAATGATATATAATTAGCAATTTTGAGAGCTTTAAATGTATTTCATTCATTCCAAGTTTGATGTTAGTTCTAACAATTAAAAAAAAAATGAAATCTGGCAACAATGTTGTAGATTTTTTTTGTTGTATATTGTTAGTTTAATTTTGAAATACTCAATCTTGAATCTACCTTTTATATCAAAACTGTAATTTTTCTCAATATCTAATAGTTTCGAAGATGAAAGTATGCAAAATCATTGACTTTTGTCAAACTTCCATGGTTCCATGGGCCGAGGGGTAGTCCGATAATTAAAAAAAATACTTTTTGCATGTTTCATGTTGAAGAACACATGAACAAAATTTGATTGCTTTTAGTAATGGTCAATTATACATGCTGTGAATACTTGATATGGAATGAATCATATTTTGCAATAGTTTTCTTCTGCCATCCCGACCAGTGGATTACAACAGCTTTGTTACAGAGCTTGTTACTCAGATAGCGCGTTTTTTCTAACAAAATATGTTATAAACCTGACTGGTAAGTAGTAAAAGGGGATTTTTTTTTTATTTCCGTACGGGTTTGGGACGAAAGGTCTCAGATTTTCATGAAACTTTTTCCACAGGCAGGGCTCATCAATATATGAATAAAAAAAAATTGAGAAAAAGTCAGGGTCGCCTATTTTCCCGGAAAACTCAGTTGGAAATATTTTGTTTTCCCTGACACTACTTACTTTGAAAAATCATAACTCAAGAACGAAACATCATAGAAACAAAGTTTTTTTTTAAGAAAATGAAAGCAAATTTTCTCAGGAATAAAAAAAATTAACTGGAAAAAGTTTTCCACAAAATTTTCCACCATTGAGAAAATTCGTAAAGAAAAGCCGGAAAAACTATGCTCCAACTCGTGGAAAATTTTCAAAAAATATATTTGAGAAGGTAATTTTATAAGCTTTAATCGCTGAAATTTTTGAAATGGTATTTTTTTTTCGTTTTTGAGTTATGGCCAATTTTGTAAAAAATGTGCAAATGTGCCATTTTGAGCCTTTTCTTTGAAAAATCAAAACTCAAGAAAGAAGCATCGTAGAAACAAAATTTAGTTTTTATGAAAATGAAAACAAATTTTCTAAGGAATTTCCACCAAACTTTCCACCGTTGAGAAAATTCGTAAAGTAAAGCCAGGAAAACTATGTTCCAACTCGTGAAATATTTATGAGAACAGAATTTTATAAATTTCAATCACTGAAATTTTTAAGATGTACTAATTTTTCATTCCTGCGTTTGGTCATAGTTTTGTAAAAAATGCCCAGATTTCTCGTACAAGTCTGTTCGTTCGGAAATCATAACTGAAGATAAAAGCGTCACAGAAA
The DNA here is from genome assembly GCF_002204515.2 of Aedes aegypti. Lineage (NCBI taxonomy): Eukaryota > Metazoa > Arthropoda > Insecta > Diptera > Culicidae > Aedes > Aedes aegypti. Next base: position 117,041,773 of record NC_035108.1, on the reverse strand, counting down.
CATTTATTTTTTTCAAATCGGAATCAAATTTTCTCAAAACTTTGAGATTTTTTGAAATGGAATAAGTTACCCAGGACATTTTTTGCCGTTAAAGAAAATAAATAATGATAACCCGATTAGCTATTCCAGCTTACAAACAAAATATATTTGAAAAGAGCGATCAATAAGATCCAATCCTAAACATTTTTTAAATACGCTCATTTCTCGTTCCTAAAACATGATCATATATTGCCAAGATGAGCTGTTTACAAATTTATACATTTATAAGTTTATAAATATAGTTATAGTTTCTCAACGGTGGAAAATTTTGTGGAGAACTGTTTCCAGTTAATTTTTTTTTTACTTCTGAGAAAATTTGCTTTCATGTTCATAAAAAAAACTTTATTTCTACGATGCTTTTTTCTTGAGTTATGATTTTTCAAAGAAAAGGCTCAAAATGGCACATTTGAACATTTTTTACAAAATTGGCCATAACTCAAAAATGATCAATAATTTCAGCGATTAAAGCTTATGAAATTATCTTCTCAAAAATATTTTTTTGAAAATTTTCCACGAGTTGGAGCATAGTTTTTCCGGCTTTTCTTTACGAATTTTCTCGACGGTGGAAAATTTTGTGGAAAACTTTTTCCAGTTAATATTTTTTTCATTCCTGAGAAAATTTGCTTTCATTTTCATAAAAAAAAACTTTGTTTCTATGATGCTTCTTTCTTGAGTTATGATTTTTCAAAGTCAGAGGAAAACAAAAAAATTCAACTGAGTTTTCCGGGAAAATAAGCGACCCTGAATTTTTCTCAATTTTTTTATTCATATATTGATGAGCCCTGCCTGTGGAAAAAGTTTCATGAAAATCTGAGACCCTTCGGCCCACTTCGTCTGGAAATAAAAAAAAAAATCCCCAAAAGTAACAAAATTAAAACAAATTTTCATCATGTGTGATATGACATAATGACAAATGAAAAAATACAAGATTATATCAATTTTGAAACCGAATACAATTCTGCCAAATTATGGAGCTACCGTCCAATAAACATGTTTTCCCTTATCAGCAAGGTTTCCAGAAGTTTGTCAAAGAATTGCTAATTTTGTGAGATATTTGTGCAAGATTTCTTCTAATAGCATTTCAAAAATTTTGTAACAAACAAGCTCCAAAAATTACAAGAAAATCACGTTTCGAAAGTTCTTCAAAGCAAAAATTTGTGTACACTTCTCATTTTAAATTATTTAGAAAGATAAACCTCAAAGTTTAGAAAAAAAAATAGATTTAGAGGTGGCACAAGCGACTTCAAGGTGAAATTTTAAATTGTAAAACGTGACCTTCAGTAAAGTCTCCATACATTCTTATATTGAAGGGACCTTCGAGATAGGGAGAGATCGGGACAAAGAACGCACTTTCAGTGAATACCAAATTGAAAACCACTCCATTACCAGGAAAAAAATCGTGCTCTCGAACTGTGTTGATTCGATAAAAGCGGGTCTAGTAACTTTTGATAATGAGCAAATCGACATACAGAAAGAAAATCGGGAACGAAAATCAACCAGTAACACATCAAGATTGGCAGATATCGAGATATAGAGGATATCGAAACACGGAGAGTGAAAATGTATGCAGAATAAAGGGACCGTAGAAATCATCGACATAGGAGAGAAAACGAAATATAGAACATTGAGATGTGGAGAGTCAACGGTATTTTGAAGCCTTGAGCATCAATTTCTTCAAAAATAAATTTATGGAAATTTTGTAAAACGCCAAATGCGCTTGAAATCAAAATTAAGTTGCTTTTAAACTGTGCATAAAACAAATTTTTACAAAAAATTGTTTTGATTTAGTTGTTTAACAACAAATGTCAAAAAACATGATTTTTTGATGAGCAAATCAAATTTTTTGGAGAGGTAATTTTTTTCGGCCGGAAATTACATTTTTTTATTATTAATCTGATGCTTATATAGCATCTTGAGGCAACCAAGAGTTGTCTCAAAGACAAAATAAAGACCTCCATGTGCCTTGAAATTGCCTTTTACCTGGTTGAATAGTGCATATATTTTTAAATAATTGAAAAAATATATATATACAGTTGCTAAGACCTTTTTGTAGGTTAAACGAATGCAAGAACCCCATTTAATTTTTTAAATAGTTAAGTCCAAGAATGTTGTCAAAACTATTTTGTAATGCAATGCCTTGTATATACAGTTCAAAGTTTACGACAAACCAGGAGAGTCAAAGTTTGAACAACTACCGAAAAACTAAACATCACAAGTATATGTTATATGCAATTGGATCAAATGAATCAAATCAATTTGTCTATTTAATCCAGTTGCAAAGTATATGTGATGTTCTAGTTTTTTCCACAACTTCAAGTCTCAAAATCGTGAAGATAGATATTTGGAATCGGTTGAATATACATGAAGTTATCATAAATTCATTAAGTTAGATCAAACAAAATTGTTTTTTTTTTTTAATTGCAGAGGGAAACAAATGAGATCACTTCTTTCAATTTAGACTTGTTTTGATTTTAGACAAACTTGATGTTCTACAAACTTTTCATAAATTTTTTATGTTGAAAAGAGTTATACAAAAATTAGTGTTTGATTATTTGTAAATGTATTGTATAAACGAAACGATAAATTTCGTCGCTGCAGGCTCTTCGAAAAATTTGATATAATCGATATTTAATCGATAATTGATGATAAAATTGCATTTCAAATAATGTTTCATACAAAAAATTAAGTCCTATTTTGCATGTTCATTGAATTGAAAATAAAACAACAATAATACAATAATAATACCCTAAAACTTCATTTCAGCATCAATAAAAACAGTGTTTTATATAAATTTGACGGCATGTAGCACAAAATTGTTACGTGCTGAAATATTTCTGAGAGCTTCAAAAGATTTAGTAGCCTTAAATCTACTGGAGATATATATTTTTTCTATACACGTGAACAGACTTTTTTCGTTCCACAATAATATGGACAGCAATTTTGGTGCAATCTTTTCGGAGAAATTCCTGAAAGTGCTCTTGGAGCTTTTCTCAGCAGTATCTGTGCAAGAATTTCGTAGGTATCCTTTAATGCATTTCATCGAGAACCTTTGGAGAATTTTTAAGTAGAATGTTTGAAATTATTTCTAGATACAGTGAAACCTCCATGAGTCGATATTGAAGGGACCATCGACTCATGGAAATATCGAGTCATGGAACAGCAATCCTTTGGAAAGCAGCTTCTAGGGACCATCATAGTAACCATGAAATTTTGTTTTTAGTATGGTTCCATGAGTCGATATCGAGTCATGGAACATCGACTCATGGAGGTATCACTGTATATCCTGGATGTAATCTCGGGAGAAATTCCTGAAAACTATGGTACCTGAAGAAAGCTTTTTGAGAATTCCTGGGAAAGTTTTTTAACGAAAAAATTTCTTTAGATCTTTGAAGTTTTTTCATAGGGTAAATTGTAGTAAAAAACATCAATGATATCTTATAGAACTCTTGTAATCTTTGTATAATTCGGCAGTCACAAACTGTTAACTGCACCCATTATCCAGCAGATAAAATCAACTTTGTCGTGATTTTCAAGAATGAGGAGAATGTTATTCATTCCAACTTGTGAAGTTGTATAGAAGCCAATCCTCAAAATTTCAAAGCACAAATCCAAAGAAGTTGATATCTGTTTGAGTTGAAAATTTTATCGATTGGTCATCACCAGTAACTAGCTAAACATTTAAGTTTTCAGCTTAAATTGATGTCTGGTTTTCCAGATTAGTGCTTTAGAAAATGTGAGGTTTCGCTTCAATTAATCTTCTTCTTCTTTCTGGCGTTACGTCCCCACTGGGACAGAGCTTGCTTCTCATCTTAGTGTTTTTATGAGCACTTCCACAGTTATTAACTGAGAGCTTGCTATGCCAATGATCATTTTTGCATTCGTATATCGTGTGGCAGGTACGAAGATACTCTATGCCCTGGGAAGTCGAGAAAATTTCCATCACGAAAAAATCCTCGACTGGTGGGATTCGAACCCACGATCCTCTTGCTGAATAGCTGCGCGTTTACCGCTACGGCTATATGGGCCCCGCTTCAATTAATCTTGACCTTAAATACTTTTCGGATATAGCATGGGTAAAAGATACCGAACTAGAAGATTCTGATTGAAGATCCATTAGGTTTGATAAAATTTCGGATATGTATGAGTACTCACAATCAGCGTTGGAAGCCTCTGCACATACGCTCTATGGCCAAGCTTGTAATAGAGGCAACTCTATTTTAGTCGCTTCCGCAGTTGATGTGTCTTATGCTCACCGTAGACAACGGATTGTACTACCAGTGGCATTTTAGGGCTATATGACGGTCACGATCATGCAATGGCCACGGCTGGCGATGGCGACGGCATACAGAGTGGTAATATTGTGGCCACAAAGGGTGTACTATAAGGTGGCCAATTTTAGAATGAAAAATAATCAACTCGGAAAGTTTTAAGTGGGGTAGAACATTTCACATGAAAACGTTCATAAGGACGTTTGATATAACTATAGTTAGACCACCAAAATATGTTCATTTGAATGCTCAGGAGCTACTGAGAAAATTTGAGAATTTATATCTTTTTTGTTTCTTGACGAAAAGACTCAAATCATTAATAAGAAAAATCACAGACTACAGTGCCACCTATGGTAAAAAAATGTAATTGAAACCGTTTTTCCATCTGTTTGGTCATTTTTTTTTTCATACAATCTCGTTTAGTTTTACGGTTTTCGCTCAAATTTTCACAGTAACTTCAAGGGTCCAAATGAACTAATTTGGGAGGTGTAACTCAAGATATTTGTAGTTTGATCATTATGGGTTATCCTAGTCTGCAAGAAGTAGCTATCCGTTTCTAGGAGCGGAAGGCGGAGCGATAGACAACCGCATTGCAATCAAGTACCCGACGAATAACAGCCGAGGAGAAAGAAGTCTCTTCTCCAAACCAAACTAAGTCCTACTGGCGAAGGGCTCGCCACGCTCTCTATAGATGGGTGTTGGCAATTGCAATGAAGCAATGAAACAGCAGCCATCGACTCTATTGTAATGCCCTATTTACCGTTGTTTTCCCTTTGCGAAGGGCGGCATGGAACGGGCGTATGTGCTTTCGATGTCTGATGGCACTCTTTTTTCCTCACGCGTTCAAAGGTGTTGAACCATGCTGTGATGGTTTGTTATGTTTTGTATTTTATTTAGATGAAAAGGTGAACTCTGGGTAGTTGATTTGGAAAAATGTTTCAAAGATACGATCAATGAAATGCAGGATTTAGGTTTTAAATGATTATAATCGAAAGGCATTGAAATTGATTGGTAGTCTAATATTTATGGTTCCTGTTTCTGAATAATTCACGATCGAATTCAAACCCGGAACGTCCCTTGTTTTTCTCTTTCTGATGATACTGATATTTATTTGGCGTCATCTACTTTGATAATCCAATCCACTCCAAATCCAATCCAAACCCAAGACAAAACTATAATCTTCCTCCAACTTATTTTGAAACCTTCAAACTCCAAGCTCAATCTTCTATTCGTCATTTCTCTGCCAATTCGTCCCGACCACCCACCATCCGCACTCTCTATCGCGGAAAATAAGGTATCCAACAAGCGCGAACCAAACTGGATTTTCACATCGACTTCTGCGGCTCTGCGCCGATGGCATTCATCTCCTACATTCCGCATTATTATACAACCGAGCGCAACCACCCGGCTCAATCTCGCCATGGCAATGGAACCAATTTTCAAGTTCGCGGCCAACAACGAAGGTCCCTCTCTCTCAATGCCTATTCCTCTCTTTCGGGTTACAAAACCTAAAGCTCCACACTTTGGGCACCAATACCAACATACAATTGGGTTGAGAACCTTCCCCTCATTCGGTCACGATCACTAGGTTGCCGATCGTCGTGAGTTCCTCCACAACTCTTTCGTAACCGCGACTCATCACTGCTTCGCAGCAGCAGCAGAAGCGTTCGGAGCAAACACGGAGAAGGCGATAATGCGCAACCGAAACTGGTTTTCGCGCAATTGCCATCATCATTACACTGAAAAGCTCGGATTGCGCACACTCACGTAATACCTGTCATGATCGCGTTCCTCACTTCGGTCCCCCTTGCGGGTGTCGTCTCATCGATGCGGAATAGGATTGTATGGGTTTTCGTGTATGAATGGATACCTACTCCTCTTTTGCAACTAGTAGCACAGCGCACAATGGGATCGTTTCAAAGAAGGTAATCAAAACCTCTAATGGGTCTGGCCTTTTAAGCGTATCGGTGTTTTCAGAGAATATGTTCAGAGCGTTCTTGTACATCTTTGTACTATTTTTGAAAGGGTTAGTATTATCAACAGAATTGAAAAAATTTCAATTTCAAACAACTTTGCAGATTATACCGAACCATATCTTCATCGGGTAACATCTTTTTAAAGGCGATTATAAAACAAAGCCAAACTTTTAATTTTGAAGTGCACAAGTCTGAATATTCTGACAATCGTTCGCGTTGAAAATAGATCAAAATGCTTGCTTGGTGAATGTTCGATCAAAATTTTAACGCGGAGCGCTGTTTAGTAATCAAGTCTTGTCTCTTGAAAATTCGAGGGCTTTGTTGGCTGTATAATCATCTTAAAGGGAGCAGCTCAGTGACATAACCCCAAAACCAGCTGTTTTGAACTTATACATGACGAAATCGCAAAATTTCAAAACAGTATATTTTACAAATCTAATAAATATTTAATAAAATTAAAAAAATACCTTTTTTGTTGAATACTCCTACTCTGGACAACTAAGTATTGTAGCGGTTTACTTCTTCTTCTTCTTCTTGGTATTAACGTCCTTACGTCCTTATGCTTCTCAGCGTAGTGTTCCTATGAGCACTTCCACAGTTGTTAACTGAGAGCTTTCTTTCCCAAAGTTGCCATTTTCGCATTCGTATCTCGTGTGGCAGGTACGATGATACCCTATGCCCAGGGAAGTCAAGGAAATTCCCATTACGAAAAGATCCAGGACAGACTGGGATTCAAACCCAGACACCTTCAACATGGCTTTGCTTTGTAGCCGCGGACTCTAACCACTCGGCTAAGGAAGCGGTTTAATAAAGTTTTTAAAAAATATACATTAGTTTCATTATTGGACAACTTTTTAAAGGAAACATAATGAAGCATCAAAATACAGTACGCAAGGTACCTTCGTGGTCAAATTTTTTCTACTCTCGGAAGTTTTAAAACTACCAAAAAGCAATAAAACAGTACTTCTTAGTTCTAAAAAAACAGTATCAGTATCAAAAGGCCGGCTCCAAAGACACGTTCCTCACCAGTTGGGAGACTTGTGTCATTGCCATATTTGAGCCTATTTCATCATCTACACGATTGGAGCGAAAAGGGAAAGGAAAGATGGAAGGAAATAGGAGTATATAGGAAATAGGTCCCTTGAAGAGAAAAGATCACATAAGCGAAATGAGAGCATGTAGCTCCATACCACAATGGGTTCGAACAGCGCCCTTTCAGCGCACTGGAAAACGCATGAGCGTAATGAGAGCCTATAGCTCATTACCATAGTTGAGAATAACAGAATGTCCTGAAAATTCAGGCTTCTGAATTCAGTTTCACTTCTTTAAAAATATACTTCTGATATATATATATTTTTTTTTTTTTAAATAGCCAGACGTTCACTCTTCCCGTTAGGGGAATTATGTGGTACATGTCCTGAAAGGAAAGTGACAAGCAATTGTGAGATCACTTCAAGCAAGGACAATTTTGTCCCAATTCACTAAAAGTGGGAACAACGGAGTGTGTGTAGATCTACGATTCACTGGTTATTTCTCCAGTAGATTCAGTACCCATAAACGGTAAGAACAAGAAAGTGCTTCTTGTTTAAGATGTATGTGTAATGGCGCAACGGCGAAAAAGGCCTCGAGGGCTGCTGTGGGAGTCGTAGAGAACGCACCAGACATCGCCGTCAAGCACACCCTTTGGAGATGGCCCAATTTGGATTGGATTGTTCTCACTTCGCCCTTTTGCCACCACACAAGACATCCATATGCCAATATTGGTCGAGCAACTGTTGTGTAAATCCATTTGATATACTTGGGTTTGAGGCCCCTAGTTTTACCAAAATTTCATTGGCATTGACCGAAGGCAGTGCAAGCTTTTTTGACTTAATTTGACTCTGAAATCAATCAATGGCGCTCTTCAGTTTAGTGCAAGAAGGGGTATACTTTACCTGATCAGTCATATCAATCTTAGTGCCAAAAATACGTAAAGGTCGAATCCCACCGCGGTTTCGTCTTTCCGTAAAAAGAACAATAGATGTTTTATTCGGGTTAACTGAGAGGCCGTATTGGCGACACCAACTCTCGACTACCTGAAGGGGACCATGCCTTAATTCGAATAGAGTGCTAATGCACATACCAACTATCAAACCTCGATAGTCGTCGGCCAGCACATAAGTTGGAAAACCGCTATTATTGAGTTGCACTCGGAAAAAAATGTGACAGTTTGTTTTGGAGGTAACTTTTTATCGCGTGGGTAAAAATAATTGAATGAAATACTCTGAGAAGGCGTGAAAGATAAGGCAGTACTTGAAGAATAATTCGAAGCTTTCCACACAAAACGACGCCAAAAAGGTCAATTGGTCGAAGTGGTTCGTCCAGCAAACCATGAAGCGGGCAGGGCTACGTGTTTTTAAGGTCAGGGAGATGCCTGACAAGCAAAATTGCGTGTGCGGAAGCTGTACCGTGGGTAGCTGAACGAGGAGACATAGATCAGAAGGACACCAAACAAATCCTCGGCCTCGAGTTTTTTGCCGGTATCACCCGCATGGAGGTTCCGGAAAAAGCGCCGGAAGAAAAGGATGGACAAATTCGCGAAAAAGTACTTGTTGCGGCAGGCGATCTGCGAGTGCGGACGGTACAGCAAGCCGTTCGTTACAACCGGCACCATAAACGGGCCGATTTATCGAGAGGAATGCTTGCAGAAGCGCTTGTTGCCCTACCTCCGCTCTCACCGTGGTCCTACGCTGTTCTGGCCGGATCTCGCTTTGAGCCATTACGCCAAGCCTGTAATGGATTGGTACGAAGCGAAGGGCGTTAATATGGTCCCGAAGGAAGCGAACCCGCCAAATATACCAGTACTTCGTTCGATCGAAAAGTTTTGGGCAATAATGAAGAAGAAGTTGAAGAAAAGCGGAAAAAACATTCAAAAACGTTGAAGATTTGAAGAAAAACTGGGAGAAATTTTGTAAGAAAGATAGGCAAAGTCTCGCCCAAGATCTCACGAGCAGTGTTAAGAGAAATGTACGTGCATTCAGCTTGAGGACGAAGTTCAATAGATAAATTTTGTCAGAACATAGCTAATATATAGTAATTTAATCCATGAATATTTGAGAAGTATCCGTTTCTACATGAATGCTTGGTGATAATTTTTGTATGTCTTATTTTTCCGAGTCCAGTCTTTAAGTCACTGGACCTGTCATCTAGGTGACCAATATTCTTCAAATAATTTCCCACGTCACTGTCTATGAAGTTCAACATCCAAATTTAGACGGTTAAAAGGAAGAACAAAATTGGCTTATTTTCGTCCCGTTCTAAGGTGTAATATATAATCGCAAAAAAAACAAAGCCAAATCAGGTCTCAGTGACTAATTCAATTCTCATATGACGTCCGTAGTCGACACTATAAATGCAAGTTGAGGTGGAGTTTGATATTCATACTGATAAGTTGGGTAAAAGTTGATTTTAAAAGAAGTTAGGATAATTGACCCACCGGAATAACTCAGAACCGGTGGGCATTTTCAAAACCTTCAATGACCATTGAAAAACTCGAAATCCAGGCGATTCCACTCGAACTAAAACAAAGACATTCCGTCAAGTATTGCCTAAACGGCAGCAATTTGAGCTTTTTGCCATTTGCTGGGCGCATACATTTCAAGGGTAACCTTTAATTCTTGCATCCCGACCAGTGGATTACAACAAATTTTGTTACTCAGTTAGCGTATTTTAACAAAATACGTTACAATTTTGGCTGGTCAGTAGTTAAAATAACAAAAATTATAACACAATTTCTTCTACACTAAAAAAAAAAATTAAACAACATACAGTCAACTCTCACGTACTCGATATTCTGTATCTAGATATTTTCCCTATCTCGATGAAATGCGATACCTCTCTAACTCGATGTTCCGTAACTCGATACAATCTGTTTGAGTTTCACATGCAAGTTTACCTCTCTAACTCGATATTTTCATGAAAAGTTTCACATATCCTCCAAATATTAATAAAAGCTATAAATTTGAATGTTATGCTTATGGTTATTGTAAAATTAAGAAATTTAACTTTATTTTTATTGTGATAAAACTTTGAATTTTGTTGACTTTTCAAAAAGTGTGTCCAAATTCTATTTTGTTTAAGTTGAAATACTTATTTTCAACACAATAATTTGTTCATATTTACCACGCGTAATGAATTAATTAATTTAATAACCATGCGGATTGGATTACTGAAAAGCTCAATATAAGCGTCAATTTACATTTTAATGTATTTTGTAAATTCACGAAAGTTTCAAAATTTGATAAATATACTCCCGTGCAAAAGTTTGGGTTCACCCTCTAAAAAACATACAAAAGTGTTCATTCCATATCTCTGGGATTACACGTCCAACTGAAACTCTCTAAGCTGCATTCGAAACGCAAAGAGTTATTTTTACTTCGTATGTAGTTTTCCAAAAACATTTTTTGAATTTTGTATACTAAATTTTTACTTAAAGTTGTGACATTTTTCAAAAAAAAAACTGAATAACTGCTAATTTTCTGTTTCATTGATTTTGAATGGTTTTTAGATTTTTTCGCAAAAATTTCGTGAGTGCTCTTCAAAGAATATAAGATTACGATTCTAATGACACCTTATTTTAAAACTTTGGTCGATCCAATGCTGAGGAAATTAGTTATGTTTTTTCAGCGTGTTTTTTGGAAAATGTCGCAACTATAAGTAAAAATTTAGTTTACAAAATTCGAAATTT